>NC_057762.1:37535129-37857258 GCF_010389155.1 Erigeron canadensis | reverse complement strand
GGGTCTATGAGTGGCCCGATCCCTATATTAGTATCAGAAGAGTCCCTTATGTTAGTTTATTGGCCCGGTCCCCATATGAGCATATATTTAAAGAGTCTTAGGACAGTTTTCTCAAAAAAAAAAAAAAAAAAAATATCGGATGAAGATCCTTTGATCCTTTCAAATTAGTTTTGTGCGAGAAAAAAAATATACTCGTATGACTGTAATAGAATAAAGGACCCACAATAAAGGTCCCGCCCTTTACACAGAATACCTAATAACATGACCTATCATGTTAAATTTTAACCTAGAGTATGCATGACTCGAAGTCACAATCTTTTGGTCCATAGATCATTTCGGAACATGCTAGGCCAAGGCCTTTTGGTTATTTTATATTCACTTATGAAATAACGAGTTAATATGAACTGTTCTATTGCAGCTCAACTTCTAGGATTTCGAAACAACATACCACCTCATGCAAGAACGCGTGGTCGAGCTATACTTAGTGGACTAAATTTCGCATCTGGAGCTGCTGGTATCCGAGATGAAACCGGAAATAATCTAGTAATTTATCTACATTCTTTTGAGTAAATCTTTTTCAACATTCGCTTCAGGATCGAGTGTATTGTTTTATGCTTAATTATACTTCCACAGTACGTAGTAGTGTATATTGATCAAGATATATGCGCCAATATATATATGTAGGGGGATCACATTACAATGAACCAGCAAGTAAATAACTTTGGGAGCGTAGTGCAGCAGATGGGGCGTTACTTCAGAGGAGATACTAATGCCTTAGGAAGTTACCTGGCAAAATGTATCTTCTACTCAGGAATGGGAAGCAATGACTATCTCAATAACTACTTCATGCGTGATTTTTACAATACCGGATCCCAATTCACTCCACAAGCGTATGCAAGTTCACTCATTCATGATTATACTAATCAGCTTACCGTGAGTACTTTTTGCCCCATCTTGAAAATTCACTAGCTCTAGCGTACGTGTTATAGCAAAGATCATAAGTTTTGAGAGAATACTTGCTGATTCTTCCATGCATAAAGTACGGTTTTTAGCTAACGTTTGTATTTCTTGTGGTAAAACTCTTTCTCAGGCTTTGTACAATTTGGGTGCACGGAAAGTGATAGTGACTGGTGTGGGGCAAATTGGGTGCATACCATATCAGCTAGCCCGGTATAATGGTAACAGCAGCAGGTGCAACGAAGATATAAACAATGCTATTATCTTATTCAACACGGGCCTAAGAAAACTTGTAGATCGCTTTAATAAGGGTGACCTTCAAGGAGGAAAGTTTGTATACTTGGATTCGTATCAAGCGACCAAAGATCTTATCCTCAATGCTCAATCTTATGGTACAACAAATATACTATATATTATTACACTTTGATAATTTCATGAAAAAGATGGTTAATTGTTTTGAATGTTTACATTTCTTAGGATTTGAAGTAATTGATAAGGGATGTTGTGGAGTTGGAAGAAACAATGGCCAGGTGACATGCCTCCCTCTTCAAAATTCTTGTCGGGACCGCTCGAAGTATATATTCTGGGATGCCTTTCATCCAACTGAAGCTGCAAATATTGTGACTGCTAAATTAACATACTCGTCAAGGTCATCATCATATACATATCCCATAAACATCCAACAACTAGCATCACTATGATGCTATTTAATATGTATTGTCTAAGACTATATATGTATTGATTCAACTTCGTTTGTGTTTGAATTGGAGAATAAGTTGGTTCATTCGAACGTTTGCATTTAAGCTAACTGTGATTACTGGCAAGTAAATGATGGGTACTGATAGAAATACTCAAACTTAGGCGATTCCATGTGTAAATGAGTTACAAAAGTGTCAATCCGTACTACTACATCCGTTCCAACATAGGTGTTCTGTTTTGACTTTTTTTTAGTCTTTATTTTCAAGTTTTGACCTTAAAATATTTATTTTCTACTATATAATACTTGATGAAAATTATACCAATCAAAATATAGTTAAAAATCAATCATTTAATATATCTTTCATCAAGTATTGTATAACACAAACAAAAATATTAGAAGTCAAAGTTGAAAAAGGAAGACTTCAAAAAGTCAAAAAAGAAAAAGTTAGGGATGGACGGATTAGAATTAAAAAAAAGAGACAACCGCTTTTCTCATTTGTTGGAAGTGTTTCATAACAGCTCTAGTTACGTTTTTCCCACAAAATTCTTATGGTAATTTGGACTTTGGAACACCGCACCGACCAAACAGTCCTTATTGCAGACTAGGACCACATCAGCCTTGTGATTAAACGGGCTGGGGAATGAGCAGGGGAGGTCAAAATAGGTCCAGTTACAGCGTTTCCACAAAATCCGTATGGTAGCTTGGAACACTGAACCGGGCAAACGGTCCTTCTTATTGCAGACTAGGGCCTCATCAGCCCTGTGATTGAGCGGGCAGGGGAATGAGCAGGGGAGGTGGGATGGTCTCAATGTCACAGGACTTAAATCCATAATTATTTTTTGTGAGATACATCAGCAAATGGTTGATGCTGTACTCCTCAATAGATATGAATATTTATGTTGTTTTTATACACTCACTGGCTCACAGCCCAGAAATGAAAATCTTCGCAAATCATGTTACCCAGCAGGTATATGTACAATTTTTGAAACAAATCTTCATAGACTAAAATTATTGTCTTATTAAGGTACGGTGCTCTACTTGAGAATAGAAAGAACTGGAAGTTTTGTATTGTAATGTATAGGAATGTATCAAATCCTATCCTAATCATGTAATAAGAGAACAGTAGTACAAGCTAATTGTTCATGTGAATATAGAATTTTTTAAGATGTATCTTTATTTTGTACTCTATAATGGATAGAGCAGAAAATACACCTACATGTGTTTCATCACAGCGTGCGGCTTTATAACATGCACAAAGTCACCATCATATGTTTGCTAGTTGTTGAATGTTGATCGGATAAACAGAATCAGGAGTACCACTAAAAGCCTTCCTTCCCATCAGTACATTCACTGCTTCTGTTGGGTGAAATGCATCCCAAAACACATACTCATTCCTGTTTGGACACGGCGTTTGGAATGGTAAACACGTTATCTGTCCTCGGTGTCTACCTATCCCACAACATCCCCTATCCACCACACGAAATCCTGCATAACAAATTTCAAGCTATTAAAATTCCGAAAACCTGTTTGAGAGGTGCTATATATTATAGGGAAAAATTAATGAAATTGTATCTAACATTAACCCAAAGTCTATTATATACAATATAGTTTGGACTTAATTGAGTTATATCATTTTCAAACATTTATAGTATTTACCATAGGATCTAGCATTGGCAAGTAAATCTTGGAACATGTTATGAACATCAACGAAGATGAACTTAGAACCAGGGAGATTAATGCTCAGGTTATTAATCATGGTCCTCATGTTAGCATTGAAAGGTAGCACCAGCTGGTTCACTTCCTGGGAGCATCCCCTCCCGGGCGTTGTACTTTGCGCTAAGATGCTTGGAATACAGCCCATCAATCCTAACCCAGCCAAAACGAATTTTCGTGCTCCAAGGTTGTAAAGTTTCTAATTCAAAATGTATGCAAAAACTTAGAATGCACTAAAAGTTTGTATCATTTCAATCTAGAGAAAAAAAAAAGGCGAATTAGCCAGCATACAGTGAGTTGGGTAGTGTATTCCTTAGACAGAAGGTCAGCAAACTGTTGGCCATTGTACTGATTACGAGTATTGTAATTTGGCATGAGGTAATTGTTTAGGTAGTCATTGCTACCCATTCCTACAAAGAAAAGGCTTCGAGAAAGCATCTGAGATACACCGGCTGGCCCCATATTGCCCGATATTTGGTCCAAGGAATCCTCAAAATTTTTAATCTGTTGGTTGAACGGGATACGACCCACCTACATGATTAGCACAAAATTAGCAATTACCTACTTGTTCCACTTTCACAAACACAAACAAAAAAACATCAAAAATACCCACTATTAATAACTTATCAAGTGCTTACAAAATTTCGGCCTGTAATATCAAGGATTCCAGAAGCTGCAGAAGCGAAATTGACACCGTGAACCATTTGATCTCCAGAATGAGATGCTTCGGAGTAGGCTGGTATTAGTGGCAATCCTAGCAATTGTGCTGCATTCATATTTATATATACATGCATTATGTTTTCTGTCATCATATATTAGAGGTGATATGTCTGCAATAAAATTTAGACAGATACAAGTTCTTTCTATACAAAATTATATATGTACGTATATATTATGTATTGATAAATTTTGTTGTGTACATGTCACATTTCTTGAATAATGAATTTAGTAGATGTTGCATGCATTTTAAAATGAGAGTGACCATTTATACGAAATACAGTACACAAGTAGAGATGGAAACAGACCTATTTCATCAATCATGGTGTAACCATTGGAGAATCGACCAGTAGGACCTCCATTGAAGTCAATTCCATAAGGAAAATAATTAGCCTTAGCAAAAGAATTCAAGTCATTGTTGTTCCCATTGTCGATTAGCGAGTCTCCAAATATGTACATTGCTGGAACTATCTTATTATTTCCCCATGTTGTACCGGGCGAAGAAAATCCATCCCCCACACCACCCACGTTGTCATAATCTTGTGCCACAACTACTCGACTGCCACTCCACAATACGCCGACCATCAACACCCACAACAAGCAACAAAACTTCAAGTTCATCATCTCTTTGCCACCCATGTTTAATGAGATTTTGTGGACAAAACTTGGAGGGGGTGGTAATATAGAAGGGAACATATGCATATATATGTGTATACAGAAAAGAGAGCTTATATATATAGTATGCAAGTTAATTAGTTGGAGAGTAGTAAATGATCATACCTGTAATTAAATACATGTATCTTTGCTTAAAAAACTGCCTTATAATCAGTAACCACTCACTTAATTAAACCTAGCTGAAAGTTTCTTGTTATGCCCAGTTTCTCTTGTCGACTTTTTTCTTCTTCAGATTTAAGTTTTTAAATTTATCCCAAATATATAGTTACATAGGCATAAGGCATTTGGGGTAGTTTTAGGAGTTAAATAGATTTGGTGTAAGAATTTGGTCTCCAATTCCAGGTAAACCAATTTAGGAATACCTCTGTCTCACATCAATATTTGAACCTAAGACCGGTCTCTAAGTCGCATGTCCCCCTAAATACCAATCCATTCTGTTTGGTAACTCTAGATTATCATCTCATAATTTTAGGACTTCTAGCAAAAATCATTTTTATTTATCATCTCATATTCTTAGGACTTCTAGCAAACATCATTTCTATTTTCTATCGCGGGTTAGATGAAAAGTTAGTGATTGAAGTTGCATGGGATGTTGGAGAGATATTAAAGACTATGTATTGGGAGTCTAAAAGTTTGGTGCATGCTCTGTTTTTCCTTATTTAATTGAATCGTAGTGGCCAATTAGATCTTTGCAGAGATAAGCTATATGGGTTTTACAGGTATTGACTTTTTAATGCATATGCATGTGTATGATTTTGTGGAGTAGTTGGCCGTTGATATTGGATGCTACTGTGTAATTGACATTCATTCATGGCTCAATGACATTTAATTGATACTAAAATTAATATGAAGATTTCTTTAAGGTAACTAAATCTCAATATCAATGCAACAAATGTTTTTTGTGAACTTTCAAATGCTATGTTTCTTGCATTACTACCAATTGATAAAGGTGGCCTCGGGCTTAGTAAACTGGCAGATTCTAATGTCGCTCTGTTGTCTTAATGGTTTTGGAGATATAAACATGAACCTAACAGTCTTTGGAGAAGGGTCATTAAGGCGATACATGAGACAAAAAGGGTATGGAATCCTCTTCCTATGAACAAGGCGATGACAGGTGTATGGGTGTCTATTGTGAAATGTATTTTGAAAGTCAAAGTTGCGGGAACTAATTTGGTTTCTTTGTCTAAAGGGGAGGTGGGAAATGGAATGGACATTCGATTCTGGTTAGACCCATGGGCATGTAATGATACGTTGAAGGAGAGGTTTCCTATTTTGTTTCAAAAAGATAAAGATAAAAAGGTTTGTGTTGCTGATAGATTTTGCTAGGAGTCCAATAAATTCTTGGGTGGCGACATCAACTCTGCTCCTTGGCTAAGGGATGACACAAATGGAGAAGGTACTTCACTGCTTCAATTATTAAACGGGAAGCAACTAAGAGGGACTAACGATAGATGGATTTGGAGCAGAAGCAAGGATTAGACTTTCTCGGTCAAGTTGGTTAAGGAATGGCTGAATTGCGACAAAGACTATAGTAATTGACAGGTTTTTAAATGGTGTAAGTGGGTCCCAAGGAAGTGTAATATCTTTATGTGGCATGTTGGGTTGGACAGGATTCCGACACTCGCTGCTCTCAATACTAGAAACTGTCGGTTTGGTTCACTGTTATGTGGAATGTGCGACCAACATGAAGAATCAATTGGTCATTTACTGCTTGAATGCGAAGTGGCTATGGAAATTTGGCAAAAGATTGGAGATTGGTGTAAGGAGCAGCCTCTGTTCTTCTTCTCGACTACTGATTTGTTCAAAGCTCACAACGTTGAGGGACTTGGGATTAAGGAGAAAAGTGTGCTGAAGGGGATCGTTTTTATCACTTGTTGGTGCATTTGGAAAGCTCGCAACGACTTACGGTTTGCCAATATCACTATAAATGTTGACAGGATTTTTAATGACATTAGATCGATTGGTTTCTTATGGTATAGGAATAGAGGTAAACACCGATCAATTATGTGGAACGATTGGTGTGGTTTTAATTTGAGGTAATTGTTAGTTGTATATGTTTTGGCCTTACCACTAATTGGTGGTAATGGTTATGTGAATAATAGTAAACTTTCAAAAAAAAAAAAAAAAAGCAGTAAGGAATTGATTGGTTTTTTTTTTTTTTTTTTTCGAGGGAAATCGGAGCCACATTACATTGCAGTAATTTACATTAGTCCAAGCTAGTATGGTATCTGCCAGCAAGTTTTCACAGTAACATAAAAGAGAACTATGGAAATAACAAATTCATTCTGAGTAATTAATTAACAGCATTAGGAATATAAATCCATTCACATTCATTACAAATATCATACATATCATACACAAAAATCTTAATGCTAAATAGTCAAGCAAAGTTTTACATTTCATAAATCCATCAGTTCATTTATTCAGCAACAAGTATATATGTCGCGTGGCTAGTAACACTTCTAGCGACAAATTTCACAAGGGAAACTTTGTCGCCGCTTCTGCCAAAAGTCTTTTATGAGTACTGATATATGTCATTTTGAACTGTTAGTGAGTATGGTATGTTAGTAATTATCGGGTCAGTTTCCACAACACCATATTGCATCTCCATCTGTATTAATGAATATCATGATGTTAATTGTTGTATTAGTCCCACAATTCCCATTCTTTGTCATTTAATTGATATATACACATATATACAACTTAATAAGAATACTTTAACAACAATGCATTATTACCTGCTCTTGAAGGCACTTATTTGCAGCTTTCAGTATTCCCTCCTGCAATACAGTAAACCAAATGAGAGATGGGTTGCCTGAAAAGTCTTGCAGAGGCATATAGTGTTATGTGGGCTGGCAATACTCAAATTAACCCAAAACCCGGAAATTAGTTGGGTTAGGGTTGTGTATTCACTGTGATTTTTTGGGGATTGGGTTCAGGTTGATCATTTGGGTTTCAAATTTAATTATGATGTATCTAATAGGTTGACCACCAACTTGTTTTACCTGAAACCAGCGCCAACACGCTAGCCCCTTTCACCTGTATAACCTCAATTCAACCTATTTGACTTGAAACAACCCAAAAACTCACCAATCCGCCAACCCATTTGACATGAAAGGGGACCTGAAACTGACTTACCAACTTGTTAACCCATTTGACATGTTTGACCTGAAATCATCCCAACAACCTATTTTAATTAGGTTGGCGGGAAAGGGTCTGGGTTAACAGGTTTGTCGGTTAGTGTTGAGTTTCCAACCCAACTTTGATATCATGTTTGTGTTCCGGTTGTTTAATTTCAACCTCTCAACCCGCTAAGCAAACCCGTGACCTGATTGACAACAATTTATGTCATGGTCCTCATGGAAATAATCAATAATTAAGCTTTCTCATGTCAATATCACATGGACTATTACTTGTTTTCATTACTTCTAAGACTCATATTATTCTAAATGTCATGCCTTTGCATTATGCTTGTTGAAGGACAACAATGGGATATATGATAACTAAATATCCAAACCTTTTTGCATTTTCTTAAATTGACATTAGCTATCTCAAAATGTTAAGAGACGCCATGGAAATATGATGGAATTTATTTCATATCCGGAAAGAGCTTCTAGAACCAAATATCCGACCTCATGAATTTGGACTATACTGATGGATAATTATGAACCTCTTTTGGGAACGCACAACAATTTTCTTTACTAAAAAGTTGTAGAATAGATAAATTGTTCCAAGAGCTTTATGATGAGTCAAATTAGCTAAAAATTACTGCTATTTAATAAAGGAGATTCTTTAGTGATATCATGCTTGTACGTAATGATATATATGATTATAAGAAGGAAAAAGAAAACATGTATAAAATAGTTGTGAAGGTTATTACCTTATTCTTTAGCAACTGGATTTCTTGAGTCATAATGTCCATCTGCACAGATACACACTTTGGTCAAGTTGCCGAACAATTAAAAAGTTGCCAAATTTTTTATTCATAAAACTATTCAGGTAAAATCATTTGTGCCAAATCTTTGGATATATACATGTGACTTAGTTATATTTTAGATAACAAACTTTGGATCCAAGAATTATTGTTCGATGATTGGATAGTGAAGGTCAGAAGGATGGAAAAAATGGTTCTAGAATGCAAAGCCAAATTTAGATCGTGGCTTGGGCCAAATAAAAGAAGCTGAGCGGCTGAGCTTATCTATTGTTTTGGACTATTAGCTACCATAGATAAAGGCCCAAATTTAATTGGTAAAAGATCTTGAAGCCCAGAGTATGGTCTGCGAGCGTATTTAATACTCCGTGGCCCGTGCCCGTATTTCGAAATTCTACCATTTTTATTATTTTCTCAAAATAATTATTAAATTTACGTGAAATTTATTACCCAGTCATTTACTTATTTCACTCCTAATAATTAATTATTATTATTATTTTTTATCATTTTCTCCGAACATTTAAAACTCGTATAAAAAAATTAACTAGATGCTAGAGTTACAAAACCAGGAAAGGAGAAAAAGAAAACATACAATCGGTGACATAATGATTTTTTACTGGGATTTTTTTTTTCTATCTAAAAACATCATTAATTACACTTATATTAAAACAAACATCATTTGTTTGAGATAAGGAGGTAAATTACATATTTTGCTTTTTTTTTTCATTCAAAAAAAATACTATCAAAATTTAAATACAGTTAATTGGCCAATTTTTTTTATCCACTTGTACTACAACAAATTGGTTAACTCTATACACTTTATTCGATGTAATTTTGAAAAGTATATAAATTTATGTTAAATATATGTTGAATTGTTCACACTTATATAGTTTTAAAGATTCTTATAATAAATATCAGGGTTCAATATTTAAAAATGAGATAACTTAAAATCATTTGGTGTATTATATATATATATATATTGCTGGTAGAGCTGAGAGAAAAAATAAATCTGTTTTTTAATCTTGACCGTTTAAATAATTGGACAAGACAATCTGAGCCCTCTAAATTAAAAGTCAAAGTTAACTAAAATAAACGTAATAGTGGTGCAGGTTAACAAAGGCTGTAAACATTCCTCTATCATTTCTCTACAAAACCCTTTTTGTCTCTCCGGCCGCCATAACAACCGCGACGACCACTTCCACCAATCACCATTACCACGCGACCCTTATCACTACCGCCAATTACGACCCTTTCTCGGATGATTCTCCGGAGACCACTTCCCCGCTATCTCTTTTCGGTGCTCCGACGACCACAACCACCCGTTCTGCCATCACAACTTATATATACGGAGTATGTTAAAAGTTGAATGGTTTTTGCAATAAATTCTGTCAACTTTACTTTTTTAAACTCATAGTGGTCAATTTTCTTTTTACTAATATGGTTGAATTGAATGTCATGAATGAATAATTAATAACTTTGTCCTTAGGAATATCCATATCCCTTTCTCAATCGTTGGTTTTTTCTTTTCAATTTATAAGGCTTTATATTTTACAGTAGGTTTATATTATTTCATGTTATATCTGCTTGATACTTGTAATTTCTATATGTATCCTGATTTTGCGTTTGGTTGGTTATTTTAGGGTTTTTGATTTTAGGGTTTTTGGTTAATTTGTGTTTGTGTTTGTGTTTGGTTGGTGAAGATGATGATCACAAAAATCCATTGTTATGATCTTAATTTTTTAATTTCATATCTGTCAAAAAAATTCAAAGGATCCTTCAAAAGGGAACATTCCATATTTTGAGATTTTTTTTTATATGTTTGTTCTTTCATTTCTTCTTTAGCTAAATATGGTATATTTTGTGTGTGTGTGCACCGTATGTTTTTTTTTTAGGAACTGTGCATTTCGGAGATATACAAATGAAGGTATTGACTTTAATTTACATACTATATGGTTTCAATTTAGGCTTCTTGCTTACTTTCTGTTTGTCATCTGCTTGGTTGCTTTCTTTTATTACACATTTTTTTCATTAAGTTGATGTTAATTAGTGGTCAATCTTCAAATAATCACATAGTTTGAATCCCCTTCTTCATCTTTTTGTTAACAAATTATTTTTTTCATTACAGTTGATATCATTTCAACAATAATATTTGTAAAATTGACGATCATCTTGCATTCTTGCCACAGGAGACCATGGGGGTCGAGTGGTTTTGTTCAAAAGAACCGACATGGTGCTATGTATGCTTCCTTCCTTCCCTCCTTCAACATTTGTTTTTAATTTTTTCTCATATTGTTTGGTAATGTGTATATTCGTTGTTTACAACAGTTGATACCTTTGTAAACAATTGTTGCTTACAAGCTCTTTAATTATATTATTATGTCAGTTTGTTGTTCAAATTTGAAAGAATCATTGGTGTCGGACTGTCGATTCTAATACATGTTGTTAGTTGAGATGCATGTTGAGTTATTTTTGACTAAACGAGTACACCCATTAGATGAATGTTGAGCGTAGCTACATAAAAGCAGGATTTTATTAACTTCGATCGATATTCAAAGATATCTGAATGTATGTTGGAAAAGATTGGGTTTCTTGGCTTCATCCCCACGTCTAATCTTATAAATATGCAAAAAAAAAAATTTACTTTCTATAGTTGTGACATATTTAGATGATATATCATGTGATTTGTATCAGGCAACTGCAAAGGGTTTATTGCACTGAACATGGAGGACAAGACATTGCGTAGATTCCGTTCCTCTTTTACAATCTTGGCAAGTAGGGTAATTTTTAAGTTATTGCTGATTTTATCATATCATAACTATAATTTTTTATATCTCCCTCCCATTTTAATACCTTTTAAGGGCTATGGAAGACCATATTTCTCAGCAACCTCTGTTTGATGGAAATGTTATGAAAATGTTACCCGTACCACAAGTGTGACATGATGATCGATAATTAGAGGGATAAACCATATTTTCTATTGCCAATTTTTTTTCTTCAGTCAATTTCAGATCGGCAAATAAAGATATCAAGCGCGCATGGCAAGAGAGTCCTTGGAACAACATATTGCTAAATATACATGTCTTTGCTATTGTCTACTGTGTCATGGCAATACTACTATTTCAACTGCAGGTGCATGTTTTTGGGAATATGTCTGTACAAGTAGCGTGTGTGTATATATATATGTTGCAGTGTAGGACCAATAGTGGTAAATTCTTTGGTGATGTATATGCACTCATGTGGAGTTGAAGATAAAGTTTTATATATCACTATAAAACTTACTCCTATGTATAATTGGAATCAAATCAACTTTTTTGCTATCTATTTAACCATGTTTTAGTGGATAAATTTTGATATGGATTTTGTGAAGCTATCTGCTCTGATTTTGTTTATTATTTGCTTATGGTTATGTTTCGTGTATTTTAACTTTATATTTATTGTTTTTAACCCGGTCAACTACCCGGTATTGATTTAGTTAGATTTATCGTTTGCTAAATTAAAAGCATTACATTTACATTATTTAATGATTCCATGCATAAATCGCTTCAACTAATGGATATATTGTACATATTAGTATAATTAAATGCGATGGCGATCATATCATTGTGATTCTAATAAAGAAAAATAACTCAGACTCGACCATTATTCAGTAAATACAGATCGAAGAAAGCTTACCTTTGCTGAGCGAATGTGGTACATCCAGACTTCGAGGTTATTCTCAAGAACTCGTAGCTCATCCAAATTCATTTTTCCAGCACCACCTTCAAACATGTAGCTATACCAAAAAATAATAATAATAATAATTAAATGCTACAACATGGGAGTACTTAAGGATCAGTAATGTAAGTCAAGTGATATAAAAATGTTGAGGAAATTAAGAAGAGACCTTATCGATGTTTAGTTAGTTTGTTGAAGAAAACGAGAGCGAATGGCAAATAATTGTTTAAATCAAATGTCATGTTTTTTTTCTTCAAACATGCGGTTGGGATACAACTGAACATGACTTTGATTAAAATCAGGCCTTTGATCAGTTAAGCTAATCATCATGTTTATTTTAATTTTTCTTATTGAGGCAATAACTATTTATGAATACGTTATTCATTAGTGTTATTTTAATTTCAAAAATGTTCTTCTTCTTTTCTTTTTTTTTTTTTAAAGACAGAAAAAAAAGAAGTTAGGAAAAAATATTTCAGCACTTTAATATAGAGAGGACTTTAAGTAGCATTTGTAAAATACATGATTTTGAATGTGTAGAAACATCAAACTCTTGTCATAAATAAACAAGAAATGGAAAACGAAAATGTAATAGTAACAAATACAAAAAAGTAAAATGGGACCATTGAAATGGATGGTATGTACCCGAGGCCCTTCTGAAGTACGTCAATCTCATTTTTCAGCATGTTGACCTCCATTTTGGACTCCTAAAATACAAAAGTATTAGAGTAAATAAAAAATAAAAAATTGATGTGCGAAGGGAGCCAGAAAAGTTATTCGAGGGGACAATTTTTAAATGTTAGTCTTACAATTTATATTTATTTTTTTATAAAAGCAAAAATACAAATATATTTTTAAAATGAAAAAAATTACTATGTTGTATCAAAATTGGGTTGGGGGCAGCCACCTACACTTCCATAGTTCCGACCATGTGTATATATAGTGTTGCATATGGCCAAGTAACAATGTTTTGATTATAACATATGGTATAAAATCACTAATTTTTTTTTAACTTCCATCGAATAATCAACAAAGTTGTTAAATTGACGTCTTTGTATCCAAATATATATAGATGCATAGTGCTTGCAGATTTTCATTTTGTTGACAAAAAGAGTGGATTTATTCGTTCATTATTTATAAATGTGTCTTCAATAAAAATGTAAATACATCCATATAATTACATAGTGAAAAGTTATTTTGATAACCCTTTTTTTTCTGCGAGAACCTTTGAGAACTTTTCAAATCAAGCCCTATCGATGATTATTCTTTACATGAAAATTATTTTTTATTAGTTCCTGAATAACTTATGTGTAATTTTGAAGTTTATAATTGTGTGGAGGCATGGATTATCATCCGTTATACAATTATGTGGAGATTTGGATTCTTGATCACATGTGCACGAATATTGCTATGATTACATGTGATCGACTTGCATACATGTGATCATAGCAATGTTCGTGCACATGTGATCAAGAATCTAAATCTCCACATAATTGTATAACGGATGATAATCCATGCCTCCACACAATTATAAACTTCAAAATTATACATAAGTTATTCAGAGAACAGTCAAAAAACAATTTTCATGTAAAGAACAATCATCGGTTAGGCTTGATTTGAAAAGTTCTCAAAAGTTCTCGTAAAAAAAAGGGTTCTCAAAATAACTTTTACCCTAATTACATATACATTGTTTTGGTTCTTCACTTCAATATACATATATGGTTTTGTTTTGTTAGTTGGTAATTACTAGCTCCGATATATAGAATTTAGTTATATGATCCATGCATATATCTTCTTCTCAAAAAATATTGTATTCATTTACTGAAAATGAGTAATGATCATTGTATATATGTTAATTAATACAACCAATGCATCACTATATATACCTCTGGCATTTTAATGGCAAAAATGTTCTGCCAATTAAAATCAGATTATCAAGAATTGTGTTATTCTTATGCCAATTAGTCTTTTCAAGGCAAAGTGAACTATAAAAAACAATTATAATCCCTAAACAGGGGTAGGTTATTTTATGACCAATTAAGACATGTTTTTTTTATAACTTACACATCACCATCATTATCTAGTATAATATACAAGATTTTTTTGTAAAAACACTAAGACTTTCCGGTGACGAGCTCACCGGAAAATCATGTGTAAGTTAACATATGTAAGTAACTTACACATGATTTTCTGACGACGCGGTGCCCGAAAAATCATAGTGCTGGTCGGAGATGACCATGGTGCTATGTAAGTTACAAAAAACATATGTCCTAAAATTGGTCCTAAAATAAAACTTTTTTGTGAAAAGAACATTTTATTAAGTTATAAATTAATGAAAGGGTTAAAGTTGTAAGATGATAAAATTTTATAACGTCTAGTCGTGTACGACTTAGCTATTGCGTGCTACGTGTAAGAGATTACTCGGGACATTTCATAATAAATACGAAGAATTGATCGATAATGCTCTTTAAAGTTAGAAATACACGAAAGTTATGTTATCTTGATTAGGTATTTAATTTGTTTTATTCAGATATTCGCCTTGACTAACAAATAATCACGCATCTGATTCTCAAAAACAATTAAGCTAGCTGGCTATATATATATATATATATATATATATACAGAGGGAAAATGAGAGATACAGACCAGAGCTTGCTTTTCATCAGCTTGTTCCTCCAAAGAGCAACGGCTAGATTTCATGTATTTCTCTACTAGTCCCTGCATATTTCTTTAACCCCACAAATGCCCCAAAAATAAGTAATTAAATAACCATACAACACATAATAGATAATAAAAAAATAATTAAAAAAAACAAAGTTATCATTAATTGGTGACTATTGAAATTTAGTCGCATTTGTATATAGTATGTAAAAAATAAGCTCATGAAACCTTAAGCTCGATAGTGTACTAAGAGAGTGTTCGGGATTACATTTTAATGTGATTATTTGTTTATTATGTTTATAAAACGTAAATAATCAAAGGAAAGTGCTTGGATAAAAAACTGATGATTTGGTATAAAAACGCATTTTTAAAGAATGTACATACATGTTTTTCCAAAACGCAGTTTTGAAAACACAAAATCTATTTTCAAAACGCAAAATCGATCTGTTTAAAAACGTAACACCAAACCCCCTAATACTTCAATTACATAATTAATGCAGGCTTCAAATTATCACTTCATTCATTGTTTTATTGGTCTACACTATTCGTATTTGTAAACTGTAATATATGGACATGTATAAATATAATGAACTTTTCATTATATTTACACTGATTCTATCTACTAAGATGATTTGCATATAACATACCATAGTTATCTGATGTTACATGCATGTCGATCGGTTTAACTTTTTGATGCATAGTTTAAATGTTTGATGCATGGATCAAATTGTTTGATGTACAATAATTACTAATTACATTTGGGACCAAATGCTAAATGAAGTCAGGGTTTCGCTTAACGTGCATAAAAAGGTTTTACGTATCTATATCAAAAGTCCACCCTTAATTTTTATGATAAGAGTAAAACTATTTTAATGCACTTTAAAGAAAACCCTTAAGGTTTCGTTTATCAAAACCCATGAATTTATACGGTCAGATGACATGAAAAGTTTTATAAATCAAAACCCATGAATTTATACGGTCAGGAGACATGAAAAGTTTTATAAAGCTGAGTCCACGTGTGAACCAAACATTTGTGAGTGTTTTTTTAACCAAACAAAAGCATAAAGTGAGTAAAATCTAGCAATAATCCACTGAAAGTGATATATATGTCAATATACACACTTCATCGTCACTAGTCTTTTAATGGTTGCTTAAATTTATATTTATATATATATATATATATATATATAGGTTTTGATTAACTTTCGGTACATAATCTACAAAAAGATAAATAAATAATAAAAAAAAAAAAGAACGTATGAAACTCATTCTTGGTGCATGATGTCATTGTGTCCTTGATTATATGCTCCCTATATATCTAGGGCCATGAGGCCGATTTAAACATTTCTGTGTTTTGAAAATGAACAAAATACATATATGTAGCTAGAGTGCATACCCGTTTGTAGCAAGCTCATAAAGCTTGCCGTGAGTGGAGAATATGATAAGGCCAACTTGAGCATCACACAACACAGAAAGCTCTTTAGCTTTCTTAAGAAGCCCAGAACGGCGCTTGCAGAAGGTCACTTGCCTATGCACCGGGTTCTCAATCCTCCTCATTTGTACCTTTCCTCTTGCCATATCGAACGACCTTGGTTTAATTCCTGGGATGATGTTACTAATAATTCGATGTTTATGTAAAAAAAAAAAAATTGAGTGGAATTGAAATCTTTGAATTTAGTCTGCTGAATTTCGGCAGACAACCTCCCACTAGTTTGAACTAGCTTCGAGGTTGTTGCACTTCTTTCTTTGTGTTGTCTAGCTTAGCTTAAAACACATTAATTGATCCAGTCTAAGTCTTCACGACACCCTTATATATATACCAATCTCATTGCATTTTTGATTCTTTTGCCATGTTCTGGCATAGCCAAATAAACAAATATAAAACAAACAAAAAGAATATTCCTCTTCTGTGACTAATTTGACAGTCCATAAAATTGTTCAAAAAGAAGGAATCCATTGGAAGTAAAAGTTTTTTTTTTTCTTTTTCTTTTAATATTTTACTACATAGCCGTACTAGCATTTTATTCTATTTATATAAGACCATATCTGCTAATTAATCTCTCATTAATTAGTTGAATTCAATAAGATCATCTTATTCGTAGAATTGGATTGACATGGGAATTTTTGTTATTCATTTTAAATTTGTAACGTGTTGCAAAGTGTAAACTTGTGGCCACACGAATGGGTCTTTTTCTTGCTTGTCATTTTCAAAAGGTTAATTTATAATAGATGGAGGGGGCTAAAAATTAAAATGGAGAAAGTAAAAAACTAGTTTAAGTAGACTTGATTACTTTTTGCTCTCTAACCATAAGTCAAGCAATAAATTCATATAATAGATCCGGTAATTACATTTAGGAATGCCACGTAAACAAAAAGTGAATTTGAAAAATGAGTTTTAGCTGGACTGCTCAAATAAACCAACTTTCAATAGCCCAAAATGCAAAAATAAAACCGTACAAAAATAAAACCGTACAATAAGACCGTGCAAAAATAAAACCGTACAAAAATAAAACCGTACAATAATCTACAAATTATACCTGACCTTCGGCTAGAGCACAGGTTTTGAGGAGGCACAAAATTGTTAAAAATGTCTTACATCTTATCTTAATTTTAATATAAAATATAAGACAGTTGAACTAATGACTAATTAACCAATCAAATCGTTTAATTTCATTAAATTGATTCTCCCTTATGTCATCATTTATATTAGGTATAAATTAAAAACTCCAATAATCATTATCCAAATATATTATTATATTAGTATTTATATTAATTTGTAGAAAAAATCTCATTAATTTACACTTTTTTGTTTTCCATCAATAATTTATACTTTTTAGTTCTCAATATTTAATTTATATTTATTTTTAGTATCAACTTGAGAAGATTTTTTTAAAAAGTTACAAAAGGTATTTATATTTATTTTTTTAAAGTATAAATTGTCACTCAAATCAAGAATCCTAATTGTTATCAAAAAGTATGAAAACAATCCTATTTGTTATCTAATTATCATAAGACATGTGATTGAAAGTAAACATATTCGTGTTATGAGTCCGCATCATGATCAAATACATATACTTGAATGTCAAGTACAAGATCACAAGTATATTTATATTTTAATTCCTAACTATCTTTAATAATAATATCAAATTATAAGTAAAACTGGTTTCAAAAATTCTATAATTGAGAAATTATTGTAGCATGTGCCTTGTGGAATGACTACGACAAACAATTTCATCAATATGTCTCAGCTAATAATGACAGTGACGAATTTGTGATTATTGTACTACAACTTGCAAAGTATAACACTTAGAACTGTATACGTTCAAAATTATAAGCTTTTATGAATTAAATATATGAACATATAATATTGATAATATCGTAAACCTCGTGTCCAGTGTTAGACAGGGGTCTAAAATCTAGTATATTACATATATATATAAGTGTTCAAGCCCGTTCAATGAATGGGTAGTCTCAAAATATATTAATCAAAGCTAACAAAATTTGAATTCAAGTATATTAAATCTCTATGACCAATATCACAATTTAATCAATACGAAAACTAAAGAAGGAAACATATGAAAATTAACTCTATATAAAGATTGATTTTAGTTTACCTTTTTTTTCCCAACTTTAGTTAAATAAAAAATTTGCAGTTTGATATTTCTAAACTTACTACAAACACAAACACCAATTTTAGACTGAACGATTTAGAGTTAAGCTCAACAAAAAGAGAAATAAAACAGTATATAATTTGAAAAATACATACCAATTAATTCATCAACAAATATCATCTCGAACGTTTTAATTTTTTTCGGGTTGTTCCACTTAGAAACAGTGCATACATGCACAACACGGAGTCGTAGATGATGGTTAACATGTGTTGGCTTAAGATCTTCAAGATGAACTAATGTGGGCTTATTTTTTGTTGTTGAAGAAGAAGCCATAATGAACCTATAATGGACAACAAACTAAATTAAAAAAGATATAATAATAATAATAATAATAATAATGATAATAATAATTTAAGTTTATAATATATTGAATTTCATAAAAGTAATGATTTTTAAGAATTAAAAATATGCTACCTGGTATAGGAAGAGGTCGAACCTTTTGGTAGTCGACTTTTTTTTTTTGTCGTAGGTTTTTTTTTTTTTTTAGAATATGTTAGGGCTTTTTCCTAGCTTGTATTTATATATAGATATAATATAATTTTTGGGACACTTTTAAGGATAAAAAGATTTTTTTATTAATAATAAGATTGACCTTTAGATTTGATAATTAAAATAATATTAAAAATAGAGGATTAATGAGGAGAGAGTTTTAGGCTAAAGAATGGGGATATCCAAATGTCTCCCAACTTCCTCTTTTAGTTATATTATAGATAATGTGTTATGTAGTATACTAGTATATAGATATATTTGATTTAATAACCAGTTAATGGCTGAATTATAAATACTATGATTTTGTTATTGTTATAAAGTCTCATTTATGGAAAAAAAAATTGCTTATATATTTGAATTTCCTAAGAGTTAGGGGCATATTTTTTCCCGACTCGTCCAGGGTACATGACTTTTCAGGGTCGCCAATGCATATATATATAAATATATATAAACACAACAAAATCGTATGTTAATTACTACCTCATCCCAATTTAAATGTCATAGTTTGACATTTTGGGTCTTTTTTATTTAACTTTTTGACAATAAATAAATTTTTTTACTTCATATGTAATATATGAGTGGATTGATTTTAAATTTATTTTACATTAATATAAGTTTAATCAAGTATTATATTTAACACAAATAAAAATATTTACGGTTAAAATTGTGAAATAAAGACTTGAAAAGATAGAGATTATCATTATGGATAAAATTATTTAAATTATTTTAAAAGTTATTAGTTATACCTTAACTTGAATCAAATTTGATTTCAATTAACTTATTGATATCTCTTTATATAGCCAATGATGTGTAGCCTAGCTGGTTAGAAGCACTTTCGGTTTTACCGAAGATTTTAAGTTCGATCTTAGTTAAGGGATGACAAAACCTGGTGGTTTTTCTCTTCGAATACCTGTAACGACCCATAGTCAATATCTCATTATCTAGAGTACGTACAAAGCTTCACCATTATACGATAAGGTTTCCTTGATGTCATATACCGACTGAATGTTCGAGAAAAAAATATATTTCTTTATATATACTTCATTTTGAAAAGCACTAAAAAAGGCACATATATATTTTTTAAGAAAAATATCATTAGTGACAATGACATGACATCGAAAGTGAATCCACTAACAATGTTCACTTCCACAAAGTAATAAAATTTAGATCCGCCATGGTTTCTTTTCTTCTTAAACTATATAAAATACTATCTCGATCACCTCCACTATAAGATTGAAGACCCGAATCCTGTCACATCACAGACTGTTTTAAAACTTTATAAAATAAGAAAAAAAACCCCATTCACCAACTTGACGATGATTGATCATTGGCTACATGCTTGGGATTGAAGCACCTGCCATGTGCATATTCGATCTTCTTGGAGTATGCCTAGCTTATGAGTAGTGTACGGATGTGGGATGTTAAAGAACCATTTCCATTTTTCATCTCAACTTTTACACGGCATATGACACTTTTATTAAACGACATTTGTCATTTTTTATAAATGTCAACTAGTAATATTTCCTAATTAAAGAATAAAGTTATACAAATTTTATAAGGATGATTTTATATATAGTTTTTATAAAAAAAATATCCTTATAAAAATAATACACTAAATTACTCCTTTTATTGAAAGAGGGAGATGTAAACAGTGATCTTTTGATTTTTTGTTTTTTTTTTCTCTAACAAATTCTACTTATATAATAAAATATAGATATAGATTTGTGGAAGCATGAGACTGAGAAGTCTTAGGTTCAAATCTTGCATGACTCAGCATGAGCAAGCATGCTCTTAGGAATATATACAGTGGTTTTCTCAACATGGATTTTCTCTAAAATTATATTTGGGTATACGAATAGACATGCCGTTAAACCCAAATTTATCGTTAAAACAAAAAAAAAAATTCTTATTTGATGGAGTGGTCGGGCTACCACATATTGAATTAGAGGTTGGGTTATAAATTTACGCTTACCATTTTCTCCATTTTTTTTTTTGAAATTTTATTAAGTTAATATAATAATCTTAACTATTCGTATCATATAAAATTATAGAGCATTTGACCTTCCAATTTTCTAAAAAAAAAAAAACGTGATCTACTCACATTACTCATCTCCTTAATTCATTAGTCTAATTATTCACTAATTTAAATATCTTCATCTAATATACCTGTAATACCTAAAATGATATTATGACAACATAAATCTCTCAACCCTTAAATTAACTACAATACCTCCTTTTATATCAATTACTTTTATATTAATAACCATCCATTACTGACACATCCGCCACCACCCGTCTTGTTGCAGCCACCACCATGAGTCGCCGCTGCAACCACCACCGCATCGCGCGATCATATGACTAGTACTTTTTTAGTTCATGTTTAATTAGTTGAATTCTTTTTTTTTTTAATTCATATTGAATATCTAACGATTACATTATTGCTTATAACAGTAATTTCCCCATGCGATATATATACAGTCATTCATTCATTTGTTATCCGGTTACATATTACTTTTTACAATGGGGATATTTCTTTCGTAGTAATTACTTGTTTCCTTCTACCATATTATTCTTTACTTAAACTAAAACTTTTACTTGTCCTATAACATACCACACTTGATCATTTAACACCAAACCAAGTTCATAACGTCACTATCATTCGATTAAACACACTAAAGGCTACTTATTAACATCGAGCTAGTTCATGAGTCGATCTAAAACATCGTATAAAGTGCAAACCCTAATTGAATACGCATAAGACATGTGCTATCTAAATTACCAAAGTACGAGTTCTATGAACAGTTAAGTTGAGTTCTCAAGGCTAAAGTTCGTTATTAAAGTCATGTTCAACTCATTAACACGATAAGTACTTACGCGTGAGTTCCAAGACGTTCAGTTCGAGTCCAGTTCAGGTACTTAAAGTTCATTTAAACACTTTTCGAGTCTAAACGTTCAAAGATCTTTAAGGGACCAAATCATCAGTTCATCAAGGACATCTCAGTGAATAATTAATCACAAGAACTACTACATGTGTTTATTTATGATCAATGGCTTGTGATTAGGTTTACATCAAGATGTACTTGGATTCAAATAGATATAACCTAATTATATATGTGCTTGTTCTCTGTGCTTGTAAACTACGCTTGTACCGGATCACTGTGAGTCTTCGTAGCCCCTTTTTCTTACTTATGCTTTGGGGTGAAAGGAATACTACACATGCTTTTATATATGCCGTAACTGCTTTTATTATTATTATTCTATGGCTGCTAGACTACTTTGTGACATACTAGCCAGGTCCTGTTTTATGACCGTGAGTGCACGATTGATTTCATATACTAGCCAGGTCCTGTTTATGACCATGAGTGCACGATTTATTGCATATACTAGCCATGTTATGTTTATGACTATGAGTGCATGATTGATACATACTAGCCATGTCATGTTTATGACTGTGAGTGCACGATTGATTTATTCTAGCCAAGTACTGTAAGTGCACGATTATACACATTCTCATACTCATGTGCAAAGTTGGTCTCTAGCCACATCATACTACTTTATTCTCGAATTCTATTGACGGCATAAATCATAACTTATACAACTTATTAATGTTCTTAAACCTACGAACTCACCAACTTTTGTGATGACACGTTTAAGTATTCCTTTCAGGTAATCAAGCAAATCGTGGCTAGGATTGGTAGCATGGGACTCATAGCAGACTTCAGGATTTAGGATTGGAGTTTGCATGCTTTCATTTATGCTTGATGGCAATATGCCTAACCGTTACCCTTGCGTGGGAACTTTTCATACATTTATTTGATTGCTGATTTAACCTATGTGTGCTGACTCCTCTTTTGCTTAATTGACTATGTAATCGATTAATTATGCTTAATCTATGCACTCATTTAGTATTCCTATGTAACATCCATGTGTGCGTGTGCTTTATCTTACATCCCGAGTTTTCCTCCGTAGTCGAGGTGTTACATAAAGTTCTAACAATTTTACTAAATTTCTTTCACAATCTATGATTAGATTTGGATATTTTAAGTAATTTTCTTATATATGCAACACCCTTTTAAAAATATTGTTAACTTTGTTTAAAATATTTATCAAAAATATAAGTAATATCATATATAGGATTTTTAAAAAATAAATCATGATACTCTCAAATAAAAACTTGCATTGCATAAATATATAACATTATAAAAAATTATTTCAAAATTAGTTGCAATGCATATCTATTTTATAAAACAAGATATTAATGTAGTAATGACTATTATACATATCAATATTGATTATTTACAATGTAAATTGACGATTATAATTGAAAACTAAACTTTATATTAGCATTACTTTAATAAATGGTTAACCGAAAATCGAACCAAAATTAACCGACTTTTTCGAGTAATTGAATTTAACGGTTCAAAATTTTCCAGCTAACCAAATCCGGAAAAACGGTTTGAAATTTCTGGTTAACCGAACCGAACCATTTACAGCCCTACCAACAATGACACTATTCGAGGTGAAAAAATGAAATAAATGCTAAACGACGACACCACCTAAAAGGGGCTATGGGTCGTGATCAAAAAATTAACGGCGGAGAAGGACGACTAGAGACGAGAAATAGAAGAATTACGAATACCGGGGCGGAAAAATACCATCCTCGATATACTTAATGTGAGCTATCTGCAAGATTAACTCTTGAAGTTGAACAATATAACTGGCACTGTTAATGATACTCACTTCTCGTTGAGAGACGCACTAGATCACAATGAGATCGATGTGGCAAGATGACGGTCAACGAGGTAGGGTGTCCACTAGAGTCCATTCCACACGATTTCGATGCCAACGGACATCACATCAAGTTTTAGGATCTATAACTTTTTTAAGTATTGCTATGTCTTTTTATTTCATCTTTAGAAATGTCGTCTTTTATAGCATTTATAATGTATTTAATGGTAATATTTCGTAGTTTTTATTTTTAATTTTTAATGTTTTACTTTTAGTGGAATTTAAGTTTTTAAATAAAGTGAATATCGTACTGAATGGTTGGTGAAAGAAGTGTTGATTGACATCAAAGTAGTGGAATGGACGTGATATAAGTTGGAGGTGAATGAGTTGGCATAAAGAGATTGATTGAATGTAAATGGCAAAAAATTAATATGACCATATGAGAGTATTGCCAACATTCTTAGGTCGCGTTTGATTCGCACGTTCTGATGAAATATGATGGAATTGAAATTGAATTTCATTTCTTAGTGCGTTTGGTTGTTCAAAGGTGAAGGAATCTCATTCCGTTGGAATGTAAACATTCCCTGATGGAATCTCTATTCTTTGGGGTTGGGAGAAGGAATTTCATTCCCTCCGTCACTTAAATCTTCAAAAATGAAAAAATATTTCGTCAACTTCCATTCTATTCCATCAAATTCCAATTTCTTTAACAGATTTCGTTCCTTCAAAAAACATTATGTGAACCAAACTTGCTCTTATGTTATCAGATGGTGACTTTGACTATTCATAAACGGGGATTTCTCCCATGTTAAGATGCACAATATTATCGTATACATTATTAACTAATACATCTATTTCGTGTCCTCAATTTTTAGAGGTTTCTGTGTAGTTCCTTTAACTGTATTCACTTGCTTTTCCTAGTGTTCATAGACGGGGAATTTTCACTTGTGATAAGACACATCATTTTTATAACGAGAAGTTTTATTTCACCCTCAAAACTTTATATGTTTTTTATGTCATTCCATCACTTCATTAATACAACTAATACATGAATTTTCATTTCAAAGGTTATATTAATCAACATTGATTTCTCCAATAAGTTTTTCCGAATCAACAAATGATTCCATTTAATGTCAAATCATGACTCCGCCACAGTTAGTTGTTAATTAGTTTGTAAGTTAAATTAGTTAACCAGTTAGTTTGTTTTTTTATAGGTGATTTCGATATAGAAACATATCCCTAGCTCATCGTCTGAGGTTCTAACCCGACAGTGGATAGTCTGTTGTCTAAACTGGATCCCGCTAGCTCATGCCGAGCAATTGGCAAGACTCGACTCCCCCCTAGACAACTTGGGAATAAATAGGAATGAAACTTGCAAGTGGCAAGTGGGTTAATATTGACAGTTTATAAGTTAGTTGACTTACTAGTCGTTAACTCATATGTGTGTGTATATATAGCTAGGTAGGACATTTTTTTAATTCAGTTGGAAATTAAATGAAACCATTTTTCCCAATCAGATTAATTAGCTTTAGATACTATAAGATGTAAATTAAATTTTGTTGTTGAATTTCTGGCAAATAGAAACACCTAGGATACTGATCTGGCTTGGAGAGCAAAAAGTATAAAGTAGCACTCACTTGATAAATTTAACACATTTGATTCTTTTTCTGCAAGTTGAGTAGATTAGCATTAATTAGATTACTTAAATCTAAATTATCATTGCATGCGGCCACCCATTAGCATTAGCAAAAGCCAAAAGTGAGGCTTTTTGGTAGTTTAATGAAGTATTAGTGGCTAATCTGTGTGTTTCTAAAAAGCAACCAATTGGATTGCTTTCCTTGGCTATTTCCCACACATAGTTGCAACATATAAGTTCATAATCTGGTTTTCATGTGCAGCCAACACACCTCATATATAATTACACTCTCTGCTCACACAATTTTATAAAGGCTTCTATGAAATAGATCTAATGATAAAAACATTAGATATTTAATTAGATATACCCAATTAAGGAAATAAATATTTTCTAACAAATTATAGGGTTTTAGATAAAATAAAACAAGTATTAAAGTAAAACAAATAAAACAATAGGTTTTTCTTCACTGAAGATCACCGTGCAGCATGAAAATCATTATGCATCAATTGCTTCGTTAATCTTCGTGCATCAATTTAATCATGATTCAATGGTCAAGATCATGTCTTATTTGTTTTACTTTAATACTTGTTTTACAATATCCAACCTCCAAGGAAAATGTATCTAGGCATGTTAAAAGGAGGAAAGTAACATATCAGAAAGATAAATCTATATGCCTGTGGAACCCCAAATGCATAAGCGAAATTAATAGGAAGATGTATAGAGGGTACGTAATATGATTTCTTATAATCAATGTTCAATACAATGGAATCTAAAACAACTAAGATTCGAATAAGTAAAACAATGAATGAATAAAAACTGTCTTACAAGGTTGCTTTCTATAGTGAATGAATGCCGACTCTTTTCGAGGCTTAAATGTTGGTGTAAAAATGATTGTCAACATTCTATTGGTGAAGTACTTTGACATTTAATGTCTCTAAACTGTTTTCTTGTTCTTTTGTCATTGTACGTTGTAATCTCTCAATTTCAATATATATAATTATATATATAAAAAAGGATTTTAAGGTGTTTATATGTAACAAAGATGATAGATTAGAAAATGCTACAACGAACTAGTGTCTTAAAATAAAATGTTACGAAATATAAAATTTAATATATGGTTTCAACATTTCAATATTACATTTTTAACTTTTATTTAACTTACATTCTATACATTTAATTCTCGAGTCTTGATTTACATAAAAAAAAAATCTTAAGGTGTTGATATGCAATACAGATAACATATAAGAAAATGCTAATAAAATTGATGTTTTCAATATTTCAGAATTATATTCTTTTACATTGAATTAACTTACGTTCTTTATATTTAAGTTTATTAGTTTGTTTTTTAATATATTTTTAAATTTGAATTTATAAGGTTTTCTAAGTATTATATATTTAATTAAGTATTATTTTTATTTCACGGATCTAAATCTTGATTGGTGGTTAATATTGGTGTCATTTGATCAGCTATTTAACTACCATTCATTGGCTTATTGTAATTGTAATAGAGTATAATCTTTATTATTATTATTTTTATTATTAAAATTTACATTTTATTATCATTATCATTATAAACATCAGTTCTATTAGAAGTTTATAGAGTTTACGAGGAACTAGTACGTAGTAAGCCGAGTACTATCTACGCATCCACATTTCCAGCTATAGCAAAACTATATCTATTAAATATATGAGCAGTGTTACTTATTACTCGTATTATTATTATTATTATTATTATTATTATTATTATTATTATTATTATTATTATTATTATTATTATTTGATGAATTTGGTGAATTTACAAGAAATTAGTAGGAAAACGAGATACTATCTGGGCCCACACCCCTCTAGGAATAGCAATACTTTTTGTTGAAAGGTGAATTTCGCTGGAAACTTCGTGTCACGATTCGATAGCGGGAAATCTAGCATACGTTGTTTTAACCGGGTCCGCGCTAGAGGGCTTCCTCGATTAGAAATGCCTATTTCAAATACCCGATGGGGGAAAACCCCATACTAATCCGTCCGAAGGCACAATGATTAATAGGGGTAAACCCTGCCCACCCGAATTTGAACCTAGGTATACCCAAGTCAAACCCTCATAAAGGAACTTAATTCCCATGTCCTCTCCAAGGCTAGAACACAATACCTCATACAAGGAGGGATGACCTTTCAACCATTGAGCTAAAGCTCAATGACGAATAGCAAAACTAATCCTACTAAATATATAAGTTGTAGCATGTGCACCAATGTTTTGAGTCACATAAAACCAATAGCAATACTAAATTAAAGATGATCGATTCTTTTATCATAAAGAAGCTCTTATAAGTTTTTTTAAAAGATGGTTACATTGGAATAATAATTTATGAATTTTTTTATTTTAACAAAAAGCTTGATCTCTAGGAATACGCTTAGATTACGCACGATCGATTATATAAATGTGCAGAGAAAAGCTTTTCGTAAACAATGATATGATGGCATAAAATGGCTTGGTCACCATCATCGATTCTCATGTCCCGAAAAGGATAAAACTAGGTAGAAATATTATTATGTACAAAATATATAGTACGAATAGCATATATAAAATTGGCCCTCTCCGTCGTTGAAAACTTGACCATTTCTAAATGGCGTGGCACACTTCGATCAAATATTCAAATTATTATATATAAAACAACTTGTGCATCTATTATATTAATTAAAAGAACAAAATATACAAAAGAAGATGAAACACTTGAACAATTATTGAATATTGATACATATACTCGTATTTGTTTTAACAAAGTCTACTACTAAAACTTATATATTTGGTAGAGAGAGCTTTTGTTATTTATTAATTAATTATATATATGTAAAGATAATGAATAAAGATTCAGAGAGAAGGGAGAGAAGATTTGTTTTTTTTTTTAATATTTTTTTTAGGTTTATTTTATTTTTTATTTTTTTCATTAACTCAATCCATAAAAAAAAATTTTAAAAACAAAAATTTCTAACCCAAATTAGTGAGTTATATATAAGGGTACGGTACGGGCTTCGCTCTTAAGGATATTAATAAGGGATAGGTGGTGGGAGTGATAGGTCAGAAAGTGTGATAGGTCATAGAGAGTGATCGATAATGGAGTGATCTATCTAACGGCTTCGCCCTTAACCATCATGGCTCCACCATAAACTAAGAGGCTTAGCTTATAGGTTATGGGCTAGGTACGCCGTTTGAAAAAAAATTTAAAATTTTTAAACTTTTTTTTTTATATAGAATTAGTTAATTAAAGAGAGGATGAAAAAAATGAAAAAAAGAAAAAAAAAAAACCTAAAAAACAAGCTAGAAAAAATAAACAACGAACCTTCTTTACTTAAGATACCTTCTCATCTAATCTCTATCTCAAAGATAATATTACATTCTTATGATATACGAGTATTTTTTTTTTAATTTCAATAATTTATTGATAATAGAAAAACCAACAAGTTGCTAGTAATGCCAAAGAAAGAAAAAGATAATAGAGAACAAAGTAGATAACAACTAAAAGCTAAAATTACACCATCTCGGCCAATCAATGGTTATGATGTTTGATCTGTTGGATATACATAAGAAGCTTGTCGATTTCAACTCTTTTATGGCTGTAACATCCTAAATCTTTTATCGTCTATGTTTGACCTTTCATTAGTCAACTTTGACTTTGTCTGTTAAGAAGTTATATATAGTTTAATGTAGCTAATAAACGTGTGGATAATTATGTGTATAAGGTGGATTATGTGTGTAGCAATTAAGTAGAATAAAATGTGTTATATTATGTGGATAAGTTCGGCTATGTGTTCTCATTTAGTGTGATTAGAAGTGCCGATAATTATTTACCAATTAAAATGCTTGTTAATATGTTATGTATTCCGTATAGTGTTAGCTTAAGTGTAAGAAGCCATTAGATGAACTTGTTACGTTGTTAGCCATGTTGAGGGGGTGTGAAAGCATAAATCTTAACATACAAGGGAGATCCTGGATATAAGTGACATCATTGGCCTTACATAATACAACGCGTTTTGGGCGCATTGACTGTGGATGAGAGGAGAACTTCACAGTTAAGCGTGTTCGGACGGCAGCAATGCCATATGAATGACCCTTCTGGGAAGTTTGCCCGAGCAGCCAGAAACAAAGCTGTGAGTCTGCGGACAAAGCGGATAATATTGTGTTGTGGTGAGGCGGGGTGTTACAATGGCAAAACGGATTGAGGGGTTCTTGTTGGAGAAGATGTTCTCGTTGCGTGTTTTCCAAACGATCCAGACATATGCCATAATTATCAGGAGGAGAAGTTTTCTTTTTGATGGGATGTTTGTCCAGAGCTCATGTTGAGTAAACAATTCTTGGATTGGGGGAATTTTAGCCAGGAAACTAGAAAGCACCATAGGGTATTGGAGAAGGAGCAATGCAAAAAAAGGTGCTTCGAGGATTTTCCAAAGATGCGATAAAGTGGACAAATGATCGATGCAAGGGGGATGTTTCTGTGTACAAGTAGATCAGCAGTTGGTAATCTGTCTTGCTCAAGTCTCCATCCTAGAATGTTTACTTTCTTGGGGGCAAGCTGTTCCAAGGGAAGATCCAATGTTTTGGGCCATAGGTCACCATCTGTACATAGTAATACTTTTTGTTATAATAGAATACATCATACTCACAACATAATGAACGAGCAGCCAATCAAGCTGCTTTACTATGCATCTGAAATCTCTTTATATATATAGTATATATTTATATTTGGATCTTATTAATTGTGTGTTAATTATTTTCTCTTTTTTATTTGTAATAATTTATAAAAGAGGTGACATGTGTTCTTTTACTATTTGAAATGCGAATTTTTTATATAGCTAAACAATCATTTCATTTAACATATAAATTAACTAAACTGATCAAGTGGTTAAGTCTTTACCTTTAGAAATAGAGATCAATGGTTCAATTCTTATGTCACTCTCTATATTAGATAGGGATAAACCTGTATACATTATAACTTATGCCATATACAGTCAAAGACGATATTAAGACTTATAATCCGTGATAGATAACATTGATATTGGTTAAGCCATGAGCATGCCTATAAGACATGCAACAAGATTTGATAAATTAATTAACTATTGTTAAAAAGTTAAATACACAAAATCTATATATATCTTACGCATTTATATAGTGTCCATCAGAGTATCAGACTAAAGTCTATTTTACACACACGGACATACTCACAGATCTCAAAAACCAAGGCCCAAGAAGGGTGACAAACAGTGACACAACAGGATTAATGAACATGAAAATGACAAATAAAATGTAAAACAGGCATATTAAGTTATTATCCATTCAATACATTTAGAATAAGCAACAAATGATAATTCTTTAAATTTCGGAGTTTTATGGTTAATCTAGAATCGGACAAAAACACGTACCTCAAAACCATATCAAACTATATAATGTTAAAGTAGTATAAGCATGATTAAGAAGTTGATTTGTCACATTTTCTCGTAAAGCTAAAGATGGTTAATGTATCAAAAATTAAGAGAATAAGTTAACAATCCATACGTCACTGGAGACGTAACTATGGTTTACTTTTTAATAGTTGAGAAATTATGAAGCGGTTTATAATATAATGGGCTTCGAGCTAGGCTTATTTTTGGGCCACTCTTGGTATTTCATTTTCCTTTGTATGCAGATTAGTCCGGCCCAATATGATAAACCTATCACACTGGTTTTTACCAAGGAAAATGAGATGAACTATATATATATATATATATATATATATGGTCGCCGTCGCCGTAGGATCATGGTGGTGGCCGGAGATGATCATGGTGGTGGTGGTGGTCGGAGATGGAAGGAAGAAGAAGGAGGAAATACCTTGTACTTTTTCAAACCCTTGTCCTAAAAATAACTTTCATCTATATATATATATATATATGATCATATATTAAACTTTACTTATTTATTCTCTATTTTATGAATTTTTTTTGCATTCATATTTTATTAATTAATATATATCGTATGATTTGCTTATATAATAATTAAACTAGTCTTCAGGCCCATCCGATAGACGGATAGTTTCAAATATATATATTTATATATATATATATAGAGGAGCCTTATTTTGAGAACCCATTTTTTGTAAGAACCTTAAGAACTCTTAAATTATGTATCGGATCACAAGTTTTTTTTTGTTCATTCACATGTGAAACGTTATAAAAAAAACATGTTGTTGAAGAAAGTTTTTTCAAAATCTTATATATACCCATTTGTTAACTTGGTAACGAAAACGTGAACATATCCATTCACAAGTTTACAAATGACTATTTTGAAGGTTTTTAGAAAAGTTTCTTCTACAACATACTTTTTTATATCATTTCACATATGAATGAACAAAAAAAACATGTGAACAAATATATTTAAGAGTTCTCATGGTTCTTACAAAAAAAAAATTGTTCTCAAAATATGAAAACTCTCTCTCTCTCTCTCTCTATATATATATATATATATCAAAGATAAATATGAAAATAATAAATAACAAAACAGGGAAAAAATAACAAAACATAAATAAAAAAAATTTAAAAGAATAAACTCTTTTGTAGTAAAAGAATAATCCATAAGAAAATTATAATTAACAACAAACTAAATTAAAAAAAATATGTGAAAATAACAATAAAATAACAATTCAATATCAAATAATAAATAAACATGGACAAAATACAAAAATAAAAATAAAAATAACAAAGTGATATAATAAAAACCACACGTCTTTTTACTGAACTTAATTTGTTTATTAAATATAAGAAGAAAACGAATAATATGAATGCATATGAATAATAAAAAAATATGTTGTATATATTTACCGGGAGAGTTTTAAAGATATTATATATTATTAAAATTTAAAAAGATTTGTTTTGATTGAAAAAGATTCATGATATATTTTAATGATAATAAATTATTTAATAAGCAAAAAGTTAAAAAAAAATCTAGAAAAAAATGAGAAAACTAGATTAATTAGGTGGGAGAATTAGGCTTAAGAAAGGAAATTATGGGTGCCAAGTATACCCCGAATCTTCTCTTTCAGTTATAATATAGATAGATAGATAGATGCATCGTTTACCAGCAATTAAAGATCAAGGGTTCCGATTATATCATATTTCCCATGGAAGAACAAGGCCAAAGTAGACAAAAAGAAAAAACACACACTATCGTCAGAGATTTGTACTGTACATTAGCATACTAAGACCATCTTTAATGCTCAGCATTTTACCGACGTATTCAATCAAAAACGTTGACACTTCGGCGTATTCTGTTAAGGTTCCCAACGTTTTCTCCGGCATATTCGTCCAGTGCGGTGGGAATCGCGTTGGTTGCTAGCGTATTGAGTTTTTTCTTTTTTTCACCGGGTATATGTATATGTATTGTATATATATATATGAGAAAAGTGAGTATCAGGCTTTTATGCACTCAACTTGGATGAAAAACTCCTCACATACTAATATTTTAATATTTTTAATAAATGTTTGGCCCCCCATGATTTTTATGGTTTAAAAAAAAGTATGTGAGGGGTTTTTTCACCCACCTTAGGTGTCTAACAGCCTAATATTCCCCTTCCTTATATATATATATATATATATATATAGGAAAAAGTGAGTATGAGGCTGTTAGGCACTCAAGTTTGGTGAAAACCCCTCACATACTAATATTTTAATATTTTAAATAAATACATGGCCCCCCATGATTTTTATCTTTTAAAAAAGGTATGTGAGGAGTTTTTCACCCAACTTGGGTACCTAACAGCCTCATATTACCTTTTAAAAAAAGGTATGTGAGGGGTTTTTCCCCCATTTGTCCACGGTAACTAAAAAGTTACCGTGAACAAGTGAGGTGTGACAAAATAGTTATGAAAATTCATACTAAAAAGTGTGAACTTTTATTTCTACACAAGTGTGTAGAAATTTCCATACACTTTTAATTCAATATATTTCTACACACTAAAAAGCGTGACAAAATTTTTAATTTGTTCACACTCACCTAAAAGTGTGAACAAATGCAATATTGTTTGTAGTGACCTAAGCTTGAATGTGAAACACCTTATATTCATTTTTTCTTTATATAGATGTACCAAAAACTACTACTACTGTATTATATCTTCACCATACGCACTAATGCTTAATTAATTAGCAAGCATGCTTAATCTTCTTCACTATATATATGGAATTTTCCATGCTTAATCATTTTTAATTTCTATATATATATGATTTTGTGATGAACTTGGAAAAACATTTTTGCTATAAATTAACTTCTATGCCACATTTTTTCTACAATATATGATAACTTTATAACAACCAATATCACATAAATATGAACCTAGCTCCTTCAATTATGAACCTCTATATATATTAGAGGTGTACTTGTTAAGTCTACCAAAAAGCATAATAAGGGAAAACCAAAAACTCAAACTTCACATTATCAGTTTAAGGTAAAAGTCTTCTTGGATTACTTTTATTGACAACCAACATTTTGTATCTCAAAAATAGTAGAATGTCATTGTCCTAGAACAGCTCATTGTTTTTCTCTCTTTCTTGTGTGTGTGTGAGACAGAGATAAAGCTAGCTAATTAAACAATGAAATAAATACTAGGGTTTCTATAAACTCATACTCAATTTTTTCTTGAACACTAAAAAACAGTTTTTGAAAGGTGTGAATTCTCTCTCTATATATGTTCTTAAAACTTGCTCTCTCTCTTTGATTTCTTAATCTTTTTACTTTTACCATTTACATAACGTACATATAGCTAGTACTATATACATATACATATATATATATATATATATATATATTATATATTATATATAGAGTGTGTATGAACTAAATGTTGTTTCAATATGTACGTTTGTGTCTGTTCTGTTTAATTAAGTAATTGCTATTATGTAAGCGTTATATATAAATAAAGAAAAGTAAGAGTAATGCATATAATATCGTTTGTAATTTTATATATAGTATAGTTAAGTTATAGTTATAGTATGAAAAATGAGGTGAAGTAAGTACTTTAACTTATGTCTTGGCTATATTTATAATGAGATCCAAGTGTGTTTTGAATATTTTGGATGTAAGCTCTCTAAGTCTTTTATATATAAAAATTAGTGTATCATAGTTTTTTACAAGTTAGGGCTTGAAGTACAAAAATTGTCTTTTGCTTAACGTTGGTTTATGTTTTTTTATTTATTTAAATTCTTCTACCATGATTTTGGGTATGCAATTATTCTGGATCTAGTAGCTAGATATATACTTATGAATTTTAAGGTTTTGAAAATAAGTTATATATGGTTTTATTTACTATAATTTTGTGTGTACTATGAAATAGTTCAACTCCAAAGATCCATTATTTTAATTTGTTATGTAATTTGCAAATAGTTGTTTATATGGAGTAGGATTCTAGCAAAAGGCTAGAAGCAAAGATAGATCTACTAAAATTTTTGTATATGCTTCTCAAGATCTACAACTTGGTTAAACTTTTAGCACATACCATGATTTTTGGTATGAAATTCTCAAGATCTACTTCCTTTTTTTCAGGTTCTGTTAACAATTAGACTTCTTTAAAAAAAATTCGAACATTTATATATATGCATACGTACATATACATATATATTCTTATCTATATTTTTGTTTCGTTTAAAATTTGCAAGTTTTTATTTTGTAATTGAATTAAATTTATTTGTATTCTGATAAAGAAAGATGTTTTCAAACATGAGAATAATTGAAACTCATTTCTACAGGATAGTTGTGATGATATCCAAGATTTTCAATTTGTGATTATCGATTTAATATCTCAAAACGGGGTACGCTAATTAAAATGATGTTAATATAATTTGTGTAGGATCAACGGAAACATGGGGAGGGGAAAGATTGAGATCAAGAGGATAGAAAGCAACACAAATCGACAAGTCACTTTTTGCAAGAGGAGAAACGGGCTTCTCAAAAAGGCTTACGAGCTTTCAATTCTTTGTGATGCTGAAATCACCCTAATCGTCTTCTCTAGCCGTGGAAGAGTCTACGAGTACGCTAATAACAAGTAATTAAACGCTCTTTCTGTTATCAACTACAGTTTTTCCTTTGATAATTATAAAAACCATTCCATTATTTACTAAATAAATTGTATGTTAAACACATGATAGTTGATTGTATGATCACTTCTTGTTACAATAAGCAGTTGATCAATGCTATAGTTTTTTTTAAAAAAATGCTAATAACCATATGAACTATATATGTACTTAACAATTTGACCATATGAACTATATATGTACTTAACAATTTGCTAACATAAAGTCTTGAAATCATAATTGTGAAGTTCAAAATTTCACTTAGATATTAGCTACTTTGTCCAAATGCTACTAGCTATAGCTAGCAACATACCATAAAGTTTTATCATCAATATACATATAAGTGTAGAGAATCAATGTAATCATTCTAGCTATATATATTGCATAGTTTGGAACCAGAAGTTGCTAAATGAGACCATGTCCTTGGGGTTTCTGAACTTTCTATTTTGGTGAAAGTAAACTCTGAGTTACATACACCATGATTGAAGAAAAGAAAACCATTAGCATGAGAATAGCCTTTGCTTTTGCAAACCACACAAGGATACACAAAATCCATCTAATGCTGAAACTTTGTATTGGAAACATAAAAGAAAAATCATAGTAATTTTCTTAAGTCTTTACCATTTCTATCTATGGTCTTTATCTATCCAATCTATGTAAGATAGACTGAAGTTGATGTCATTTGTCAACATTGATTTTATTTATATTTTATGAATAAACCTTGTCATTTGTAACTTTCTAATAAGACTGTATAATGAGTGTTTCATGTGTATAATTTTAACAGGTTTTCCACAACTTGTTTTTTAAATGTTATTTTTCTAACTCGAAATAAGGCATGATAAACCAAAGCAAAAATAGAAAAGAACACTTTAAAATCCTTGCTACAAAAAAAGATCTAGTTGTAAACATCATTAATTTTAGAACATTAATTGTACGTTTAATTACATTTTTCTTTCATAATATATAGCATAAAATCAACCATTGAGAAGTACCGTAAGGCAACGTCAAGTGCACCAACGACTTGGTCAACTCAAGAGGTTAATGCCCAAGTAAGAGACGACAGGCTAGGCGTATCTTATTTTGTGTTCTTTCAAATTAATTATGTTAGATTACATATATATACATGTGTGCATTATATTAGTTAAAGATCAAATATCATATTATAGCTAGGTGACGTTAGTTATCTCTTGTTGATATATGCAGTTTTATCAGCAGGAGTCAAAAAAGTTGCGTCAGCAGATACAAATGCTTCAAAATACTACTAGGTGCTACACATCTACAATCAACAAAGCTCGCTCACGCTGAGCCTATTCAAAAACTATATATACATACATTTGATATTAATCAATTATAGCCCCAAATACTATACCCATTTAAATTTTCAATTGACATGAACATATATAAATTAAATTAACAACAGGCATCTCAAGGGCGAAGGCCTGGACTGCTTAAATGTGAAGGAACTGAAGCAATTGGAGACCAGGCTTGAAAAAGGAATCTCAAAGATTAGGTCCAAGAAGGTACTTAATTACTAATTAAATAAATATATCTCTCTCTCTAGCTAGCTCCCTCTCTTTTCTATATATATGTGTGTATATATATGTAACTTTTTTGTTAACTTCACTCGTGTTTTTTCATTTAACTTTGAACAGTATGACGCTATACTTGCTGAAACCGAAGCTGCAGAAAAAAGGGTAACTCTACATATATGATCCTATATATATATATATTACCATTAGTTTTCCTCTATTGGCCGGCCGGATCAATGATGCCATTGTTTAATTGATTTTCTGTTTGATTATGGTGTTTTTTTGTTTGGGTTATAAATAGGATATTGAGCTAGAAAATGAGCATGCGTTCTTACGCTCAAAGCTACATGTAAGTTACTAATTCTCGTAATTAAGAATATATGCTAATTATAAGCTAGCTAGCTTCTATATATATATATATAAACATGAAATGGAGAACTAGCTAGCTAGTCTGTCATGTTATCAGTTTGTGTGCCTAGCTAGCTAGCTCATGTATATGCATATATATATAATTTGTGGATATATATATATATATATACAGATTGCTGAGTGCGAGAGGGAGCAACAGCTAAATGCAAACACAGCGTATAATACGTTCCAAGCATACTTAGCTAGGAACAACCCGCTTCAGCTGAATATGATGGAACCAATCGACGACACTCCTCCTGCTTACGTTCCAGATCAGAAGTATTCTCTTCGCCTTGGGTAATTAACTAGTACTTAATTAAACTGCCCGACACACACTTCTTGAATATATATTAATTAGTATATATTAATTAAATTCTTGATGACATTTTTGTCTATCTCGTCTATATATATATATATATATATATTACGTATCTCTAGCTTCTTATAATATTATGTTTTGTCAGGTGATTTGGCAAGGGGACTACGTATGATGATTGCATTATTTAACGCGCTACCCATATGTTGTTTTTGTAATAAAAATAATGTGACTCGTGATACTTAATTTGTGTGATATTCTGATCAGTTTGTTTTGGACGTCATTACATGTGTGTTGTTTTCAGTTTGTATGAAGTTTAATTGTTTTTTAAGCTACTTAAACATATGCTAAATTGGGTTCATAAATTCGAGATTATATTAAAAATATGTATCCTATATATATATTCATGCCTCTAATATTATTGTCAATAGAATATTAATCATGCATGCCTGGATAACTGTCACACCCCACCTTAGGCGGAATTGTAGGCTATGACGAAAAGATATAGCAATAACACGTGGACTTTATAATAGAGTCATACTAAATGAAATTCAAATAAATGTAAATTTCACAAGCGGAAAGTCTAGGCAACACGCCTCAAATATCAAAAGAAGTAGCAAATTGCAAATAGAGTTCAATGTTTCAAATGTAATCTAGGAGTCCATGAAGGATCTCTTTATTGGTCTTCCAAAAGTCCATAAGCTCACTCTCCTTAAGCATTGTTATTACCTGAAAATTAATGCTCGAAAATGTCAACATAACGTTGATGAGTTCGTAGGTTTAAAGGAATACAAATGAGTTTGTTGTGCATGATATATGAGATTTGGACAATAGTGTAAATATAAACATGTATAGCATGTATGCATACCAAATACCGATCAATGTCATCATAGTTTTCCAACAACACAAATTCATCACTGCTTGCCAACAACACAATCACATCACTACTTGCCAACATCTCAATCACACACTGTAATACCAACAACTACCAGCTGGAGTATATAGTTGGTCGATAGATTTCAAATAGTCTTCAATAGATATCAACAAACATCTATTGCATCATAGAATCAACACAAACAAGCTAGCATATACATTTCATAATTACACGTATTTGTCCAAGAAAACAAACAAGTTTTGACACAACTAGTAAAGAAATGAAAAGTGTTTTGAGCATCATTTTCCCCCAAACAAATAAAATAAAAAGGGGCCACGAAACTCACCCCAACAAGCAAGTAGTTATGCGAGGTCCAAAATGATCACTAGAATCTACACAACACATATATAAGAACAAGTTACAATTATAGACATGGTCAATAACCGTCCATTGTAACCCGTATTTGATGATATACATATATGGCTACTTTCAAAAATATTCACAACTGATTTGTCATATATTATTAAGTTACAAGTCACATAACTTAATATAGAGTATTGTTTTTAATGATTTATGATTGAATTCTATAAGCTCATATTCGCTGAAATTTTTGGTAAATTTATCTATTTTTTTATTAAGTGAAACGACCAATTCAAGTTTTCAAATCTTAACTACTGTAACTTTAGAGTGTTATAAACTTACATGAATTTTTACTTAATTTATTTCGCACGTTAACTATTTTTAAAAATTTCATAATCACAGACTCGTCAGAAAATTCACTGTTTTTTATTGTACACTCTTAACATCTTAAAAATATCTCTGGAAAAAATTAATCTTCCAGTTCGTGAAATCGACCAAGATATGACTATTTGAATTTGACCTAAATCTGTTCGGAAAACTCAGCTTTGCGCAGTTTTGTTATAAAATTCGTTTGATAACCTTAAACTTCATATTTTGACACGAAACTACTTCCACCAGAAAGTAGAATTCCTGAAATTAATTTTAGACACCAAAAACATGACTTAACCATCTTCCATGACCAAGATACGACCTTTCAAAGTTAACAAACCGAATCTGTCCAGATTCTGAAATAACCCAAACTTACTGTTTTAAAGACTACTACAACTAATATTTATATATAAACTTTCAAATCTTTCCAACACCTAATTAAATCTGTTATTATGATTTTCATGCATTCATAATTGGATTTCTTTTATTACATTAATTATTATGCTACATTAAATACTTAAACTTTTAACATAAAAACAAAAACCCTTAGATACCTTAAAAAAAACCCTAAAAAAAAATTATTTCTTTTAATATAATTTATACTTCAAGCTTTTGATTTAACCCTAAAAAAACCTTTTCATTCATTATTATAAATTTGCCATCATATATATTCATCAAATAGGCTATTTATAATAAAAGATCAACCATATAAAGATTTATTTATACATATATATATATACACGAAAAAAAGAGATAAGAAATTTTACCCCAAAATTGATGATCACTCCTTAAATACCTTAACAAAATAATAAGAAAATATAATCTATAAGAAGTCTATTATAATTTGTATTTTAAATCAGCAAAATTCATAAGGATTATATTAAGCTTACCAAAATTTGTTTTGAAAATAATGATTTGAATTGCTTTGATGATGCTTGGTCTCCTTTTTGAGTTTTTTTTTTGATCGACGGCATAAGCACAATTTCAAGAGTTGTAGATTTATTTAGGGTATTTAGTTTATATTTATTATTATGAAGATAAGTGTTTTAGTTAGTTTATGATTAGACTTAATGCATCATAAGAATTCTAATGGAATTGAAATTCCTTGCTCACCGTAAATTGTTAAAATATATATATGACCGAAATTTTTTTACTAAACATATGATATCTTACTATTACTATTATCATCTTACTACTTATACTGATTATATATTATTTTTTATAATTATTGATTTTGTTCACCACTAAATAGCGTATAGTAATTTATCAATGTCTATAAATAAATATGACTAACAACTACAAGTCTAGAAATTACGGGGATAGTTATAGTCATCTACGTTTAGGAAGGTCAAATATCTCAATCCTAAACTATTGAAATTCAAGTAATAAAAATCCCATATTGGAAATGATCACCACATTTCTATGCTTGTTATACTATATAGTATTGGTCCTCGAATGCACTACTTGTGTTTTTATTAACTAACTTGTAATATAAATGCGAAATAACAAGAATAGAGATGAGATGTAAAGAACTTTGTTTAGTTATATGTATTTCAAACTAAACGATGAAAACATGGATGGTTGTTTGACAACAACAATAAACAATAAACAGAAAAATATGTTAAGTTTTTGAACACACAAAAACTTAACAAATTACTTAGAGAGAATAAATTAAAACTGTGGAACACACCAACCAGTTTTTCTGGCTAGGTCAAGTGATTCCCTTTATAGGCAGATAAAGAATCACATGACTACTCTAGTAGATGTTGACATATGAAGGTTGTCAACTATCTATTGGTGGATCATTCAGATCTGCAGAGGTCTCTTTCCTTCATCTTGTTTCTTTCCAAAAGCGGTATGAAAGAGAAACTCCATTGCACCGAAGTAGTACCAGGTCACATGTCTTTATCTTGATCTTTCAACACGTGTCCTTGGGACCATTCTATTCTTCAAATTCCCGCTCATATTTGACTTACAAATACTGGACGATGAGTCATTGAACATATCATTTAGACTTTGAAGATAGATTCTGCTTGCAGATATATGAGCTCGCTGACAGCTCGCTGAATGAGCCGCTCGCTGAGTCCCTCAGCGAATCCCTGATCCAATATATAGGTATATTGACTAGTCAAGAAATTTGAAATGTAAGTTAGAGAGTATAATAAATTACCAGTTTTGTTGACAGATGTCACAATAACAATGGAAGGTTGTTAGGATAAAGGTGGGTTGGATAAGGCTCTCCGAAGCTTCGATGTGGAGGGTTGGGCCGGAGCTATAGATCGGAGATTAAGACTGCGGTCTGACGGGATTCTTCCTTATCTTAATAATTTAAATATAGTTTATTGTATACTCCTATATTCTATATATATAGATTGTACAAGTACAACATTAGTCATTTAATATCTTATAATCATGCCTTAAATATTTAATCACATGATCTAACTTTTTTCTTTTTTATTAAAGGCAAATTTCAAAACATGATCTAACGTAATAACTAATTATATCACACCTTTTTAACAAGGAAAAGAAATTTGTTTAATTATGTTCTTGTAATAATAATTTGTATTTAAATCTTCTGATTATTCTTTAATAAATTATTATGACTATATATTCCCTTAGCAAAAATTCTGCCTCTCAAAGACTCTCAAAGTTGCCACCCACAAAAAGTCCGAGTGATTAAAAAAGTCCATTGGTTAGGCCTTTCAGTTATGCCCATCGGCCCAAGAAAGATATACAGAGCCTTTCAACTTTTTTTTATTTCGAATATGACTTGAGTTTATTTCTAAGAAATAAACTAGAGATATGAAAAAAGATAATGAAGAAAAAACCTTACCATTCATATCAATTTAAGAGAAAACTTATTTACATAGTTCGAATACATCCTTTTGTTTGATGATTTTAGTAGTAGACCCTTTATCAACACAATGGATGTTTTTATTTTTTTTATGTATACTTTTTTAGGATATTGAAGAATATTGATTGAAATGTTCGAATTTGAATTTTTTTTTTCTAGAACAACCAATCGAACAAAATGGGCGTAGGGTATCATTTTATTTTTGTCCCTATTTATATATTATTTTATTTTATATAAGTGCATTGTGAACGATCACTCACCCCAAATTGCAAAGAATCCACCTCTCACCATATTATTATTATATGATTACATCTAAAAAATAAAAGAACTGAGGGTGGTATAGGGAATTTTGGAAGAGATAAGTGGCATGAGACGATTTTACTGATGTTTAAATCAATCGGGTTAATCAAGGGGATAATGAGTCTGTAACTACTCTCAACACAATAACAACAGGACCTAATCTTTGCGTGGCATATGGAGAGGTGAGCTATAGACTGTATTACCTCTACCCAGAGGTAGAGAGACTGTTTCCAAAAGAACTTCCGGCCATCATAAGTAAAAGTCAGCAAGAGTGAGGTGTTTAGAGTCTGTAACTACTCTAAAAAGCTAATATATATATATATATAAAATTATAATAATAAAAAACACAAAATTATAATTGTTGAGTTATGGATTCGCTGAGAGACTCAGCAAGTCTCTTCTTCAGCGATCTCTCAGCGATCAATATTATCTTCAAGTTAAAGGATAAGTTCAATGACTCACGTGTTGATAAAAAGATAAGAAGATCAATATTATATTTGTAAGTCAAATATGGGCGGGAAAATGAAGATAAGAAGAGTGGTCCTAAAGACACGTGTTGATCAAGAAGATTGAAGACATGTGATCATGTACCAAAACGGTACCTGGGTCTTTCTCTCTCATACCGGATTTGGAAACAAACAAGATGAAGACAGAGAACCCTGCAGATCTGAGAGATCCACCAATAGATGGTTGAAAACCTTGAGGTGTCAACATCTATTGGGTTGTCATGTGATTCCCATCTCTGCCTATATAAGGAATCACTTGACCTAGCCGCAACCCTTGTTGGTGCAGTTCTGCAATTGTCACTTTGTGTGTTTCTTATTGTAGAACATTTAAGTTTTTGTGTGTCAAAAACTTAACAAGTATTTTTCAATTTTCTTCTTTGTAAACCAACCATGTATTCACTGTTTAATTAATATACATATAGTTAAACGTGTTTACCTTCATATCTTATATCTTTTATTTAATCTGTTTTGATTGTTGCAAACTTGGGACTTTCAATAATGTATACATAAAAAAGACCTAACCATGGTTAACATATTTAGTTATCTATAGTTCACTTTACACACATAACAACCATCACTTCTCAATCCAAGAATCTTCAAAACACAACGTGATTTCACACACTTTACACACACATTTTCATTTCATTTCACACAAAATGAAAATGAAAATTAAACAAACCTATATCTACATCAGAAACCAATAACATCCAGATAAAAGAGGAGAGAGCTGAGTAACTTTGCCGGAGCCAGGTTTATTGATCTTCAGTGGCGACGGAGGAGGTCATCATCGACGACGGATTCAACTCATTTTGGTGGTGAGTTTGTGTTTCTTTACTCATTTGTAAGAAGAAGATTGTTATAGCATCATTGCATCAACTAATATATATGAGTATATGTGATAACATATATTCCTTCTGGGGAGTGATTAATTCTCCTAATTCATTAGCCTAAAAATTCTTCTAATATATTGGATAATGACATGTGGAAATTCAAGGATAGATTAGGAAATAGATTAAGTGGAATTCACTTGTCACATTCATAAGATTTTAAGAGGAATTTTAGGCTAATGTAAGAGGATCAATCATTTTCCATTCCTTTATTATAATGACATGGGAGATGATTAGTCCCCCTAACTAAATAGCCTAAAAATCCTCCAAAGTCCTAACCATCAAATGATAATATGTGAAAAAATCAAGGGATAAGTTTAAGAAAGAGATATAGTGGCTAACACATGTCACCTTCTTATAGTTTTAGGAGGATTTTTAGACTAATCTTTAGGAGGATTTATCATTCTACTCCGTTATCCTAAAATTATAAAATTGTGGCATGTGATTCCACATCTTTCCACTTGACATCATTTATGATTATGAGGATTTTTAAATTATTTAGTTAGTAGGATTAAATTTTAAGTTTATATTATATTTAACGTCTAATACACACGGCTACCATGACCACACATAATGGTTCCAATACAAATAAAAATGTAAAATACAATATTATAACCACATATTGGATTACTCCAGTGCGGCACGAAGCCGCTGATGCCGAGTCGGCTCTATTTGCTGCAATGCCGGCTCTTTGAATACTCGATCCGATAGTTTACGACTTTACGATATATATATATATAGATATAGATATGTATTTAACAACATTCTAAGAAAAGATAATATAGTATATACTGCCTAAAACTTGTTTAAAATGGATAGAAAATCAATAAAAAAAAACCTAGATAGAAGCCTTTGGCTTCATAAGGATTGTGCTTGATTTGTAGTTAATGTTTCTTCTGACTGGTAAACTATTGTAAGACCGGTAAAATATAATGAGACTCGTTGAGTGCCCGGGTCCGGTTTTCAAAACATTGTTTTTAGTTCCTTGACAAGTGATGACACTCTGATTTCTTCAACAAGACTGTTTATGTTCAAGGACGATGAACCGTTGGGAGCAGTTGCAGTAACACCCTTTTCCATCCACTCCATGGCTTTAATCCTCATTTGGTGACCATTTTCGCCCATCAACTCTTGTACAAGTTTACTAACTTCTTCCCTTTTCACGTCCTTGCCCATTTCCAGTCCAACCTCTCATTCCTTGCATATATACCTACAATTAGTCACCTGCTCCCACAACTAAGGCCAGCCTATCATTGGTACCCCAGCGGACAAGCTCTCAATGGTCGAACCGCAACCACAATGAGTCAAGAACCCTCCAACCGAAGGGTGGTTCAGGACCTTTTCCTGTGAACACCAGCTTGCTATAAAACCTCTCTTTTTTATAAGCTCCTCAAGTTCAGGAGGGAAGTTAACTGATGACTCTCCCACAACCATATCTGATCTTATTATCCAAAGGAAATAATGATTGCTATCAGCAAGTCCCCAAGCAAATTCTATAAGATCTTGCAAAGACATTACTGTAAAACTCCCATAACTCACATAAATTACCGAGTTTGGTTCCTTGGATTCGAGCCATTGGATGCATTCTGGTTCTTCTTTCCTCAAGTTGTATCCATTCAAATTTAACCTTTTCTTTTGTTTTTCTTCTTCTGGTATTTGACTAAGAACTAACTGCAGCGGGCCAACGGTATAAACACGGGGACACATAAACGAGAGAGCATTGTAAGGTGCCCTATCGTTGCGTGGATCGTAATAAGATGTGATTCGTTATGTCAAGAGTGCGGAATCCTCTTGAGATAACTAGATTGCTATTGCCTTTTGTTAATTAATAAGTAATTAATTAACCCAAGGAGATGCTTAAGGCTTGTGGTTCGTGTAGAAGAACACACGAAGGCCTTAGCTCGTAAATTCGTGAATAACTCTCAAGAATTCGTCCCTCATTCACCAGGATTAACCTAATTCCGTAGATTAGGTCTTGTATTTATACTAGTTGATATTGGGTTGTGTGGGCTTCGGCCTTAATCGCGTAATTAGGCCCGAAATAACAATTAGCCAATCTACAGCACGAGGGTAATCCTTCATGCTGATGACGTCAGCACGAGGGACGTGCCTTTGACTCTTTGTTTGACCTCGTTTGGCTTGTACATAACATCCAATCATCGTTTAAGTGTTCTACGACACTTATAAACCTTGATTCTATGTTCTTGTACCTGCAAAACAATATATAACACACAAACACAATACAAAACATAAACAGATATAATATTGAAGTTCAAACGTAATCATTAAATATCAACATAAGTTCTTATCTAAATGATTACATACAAGTTCCTAAAAACATAAACGATAATCAAATCTATGTTGCGATTGTCACAACAAATCTGCATCTACAGACTCCCCCTTGACGATTGCAACTAGATCTCTTTAAAGTCTTCAAAACTTGAACTTCAAAGCTATCCATTAAACAAAAGTCTTATGCTATTCGCATGAATTCTCTCTTGCAAACAATGTGCGAGAATGTTGCGATAGCGCCTTTTTTCAACTCTTCAATATTCCACTGCTGAACAAGGTGTATCCAAAAGTCTTCTCTGATCACCTCTTGACAAGTTGACCTGCATTGGATCATACATGCGTAGCAACATCTGTTTTTGTGAATCATCAACAAACATCTGTGCTTCGCCTAACTTGATTTCTATCTGCCAAAATGTCATCTCCGTCAGCATATCTTGATCCCATCTAATAGCGGGAACCTTCTTAACACATTTAATTCTTTTTTGGACAAACCAAACTGTGCCATCTGGATTCTTAATCTTCTTCAAAGGTGTTGGCTTTATCAACCTTTCTTCTGGCTTCAGACCTCTAGCACTGAAATACTTAATTCTTTCATCTCTGAATCTATTCCAGTAGAAATCTGCAAGTCCATTGCTCTGAAGATTAACGAACCAGCGTCTTCCCAAATCTATCATGTCTGAATCACTGAGAGAGTGGAAGTGTCTTTGACTTATTTACATGTACTGGCAACCCTCCTTTCTCTTGATAATAAACAATTTGATTCTATGATTATAGAACCAACTTTGTATCACTGAGAAGTATTTGGGTGCATCCTTGTCTGAGACATATTCCCAAAACATTGATGGTTTATACGCATCACGTATCATCAAACCAGTATGTCCTCTATAACCTGGAACTAGTCTATTAACAATAAACTCATGATCTTGCTGCACCGGAGGTATATTAAATCTTCCAAGGTCAACCGCTCGTGTAGCATCTATATTCCAGTATAGATCAAAAATATTGTCATGTCCTTCATCAACTATGTTTGTATATACAGCAAATCTCAACCTTGCAGCATTCTTAGGTTCATCTGGACTATCTCTGATTGGATTGAGATTGAGATGTTCTACTTCAGCTATTGGTTCAACTTGAATGACTTCATCTTCATTAAAGACATGATCAAAGTCATAAGGTGTCTCAAGCAACCTTCTTCTGTCAGCTTCCGAAGTAATGAACTCTCCTTCTTCCAAATCTTCATCATCGATACTTTCTAGATCTTCTTCAGCATCAAGATCGTCCAATGCACCTATCCTTTGAAGCTTATCTGCAATTCAAACGATTTACATATACAAAGATAAAGAACATAAATCATAAGTCAAGATATAATAAATAGTATAAATACATAAAAGAAATTAAAATAAATAATACTATATCATAAATATAATGCAACAATTACATTAATATTTATCTTATAATCTTTATCTATTTTAACTTACAACAATAATATTATATCATAAATATAATGCAACAATTACATTAATATTTATCTTATAATTATTACAAAAACAAAAACAAAAATCATTAGCACTAAGTTTCATAATCCAAATCTGAATCCGAATCTAACTCTGACTCTGAAGATGTATGAGTTAACCCTGACTGTTCTTTCATTTGATCCCTAAGTGATCCTGGATCATAATAATTATCATAATCCATAATCTCTGCTCTAGCTCTCATATGAGCTTGTGGATCATATCCCAATCTCTTTTCTAGTCTATGCACAATTAAAGGGTGCAAATTTGACTCTGTAGAGGCATTGGTAGTAGAATCAGTCTTAGTTGACTCACTATCCTGAGTAGATTTTCCTTTGCTAAGATTTTCTTTTTCTTTATGATTATGAGGATCATTCACTATCTCCTTTTCTATTCTATCAGAATTAGAATCAGAGTTACCTGAATTGGAATCTTCTCCATCATCATTGTTATCTGGATCTGGAGCGGTCATCACAACTTTTCTTTTATCTTGAGTCCTAGAAGTACTAGCACCAGCTGTACCATCAATCTCTGACTCTCTTTGTCTTGACGACTCCCCCTGAATATCTGCAGTCTCTGTATCCATAGCATCATCAGCAGCATCTTGACTTTGACCCTGATTCTCTGGCTCACCAACTGTTGGTTGTCGTTGATTTGGATCTTGAGCTCGATCTTGATCTTCACGATCATCATCTCTTGTCTTCTTAGCAAGCTCATCATCCTTACAACCATATTTATCTCCCCTTGAGCCAAGAATTGGTCAAGTCTAGAACCAAGAGAATGAACAAGAGCTGTCATTACGTCCATCTCTTCCTGATGCTTAGCAGCTTGGAGCTTTAGCTGATTCTCCAAAGCTGTAACCCTCATCTCCAACATCTTCTTCTCTGAAAATAAACGACTCAGTTGCACTTGAACCGGAACAACTGAACGTGACGTAGAAGCAACATCAGATGTAGAGGCCTGAGGTGGCATCGTAGCTTCAAATGAAGGCATACGAGCACTAGAAGTTCCTGTGGGAGGCATCTGTGGTCTTTGCAGAGGAGCCAACAGATGTCCCATGACAGTAGAAACAGGAACTGTCGCCTGAATAGGAGCAGACGAAGGCCTAGGAGCAACAAGTGTCGGCTCTGGCTCTTGACGAACTGTAGACTCCGGAGCAGCAGGAATCGTAACAGTTGTAGCCTCAGTAACAACTTGTGCGCGAGAACCAATTCCTCTTATGATAAACTTTGGTCTCGACCTTCCCTCCCCAATAGCAACACCAGAAGCAGAAGTAGTAGACACCGAAACAGGAACATCAGAAACTGAAGCTCTTAAAGCAGCAACCAATGGAGTATCACCAACAGTATGTGCATGAGACCTCTCCATGGCTTCAGAATAAGCAGCAAACTCTCTATCAACTTCAGCTTGAGATCTTTCATGTCTTCTTCTGCGCTTCGGCAGTCTTTCTTCCTCTTCTTCATCTTCTGAATCCTCAACAACATTAACCGGGACTTCAGAAGGACCAACATCAACATCAACTGGAGCAGAGGTAGAAGTAGAAACTCCAGTAGATGGTAGTACAAGATTTGCAGGATCATCAATATCCTCCATGAGAGCATCCATATCAGAATCATGCTCTAGATCACCAGCATACAGAGGAACATCATTTAGTCCCTCAAACTGATCAGCTCGTTCTTCATGAGGATCTTCTTGAGCCTGATCACCACCACCACCACCAGCAGCAACGGGTTCTTCATCTTCCCAACCTTGTCTGGGTGCAACATAGTTAGGATTAAGCAAATGTCCGAACAGAGGTGGATTATCAACATGTATCGGAACATTTCCACCCGACAAGTGCTTCAAACTTTCAACAAATGCCTTATAAGTAAGACGACCTAAATTGAACGTAGGACCGTCAAATGGCAAATCAGCTGCAAAGTGACGAATTATGATCATCACAAATCTTGGAAATAGAAAGAATTTCTTGTCTGTACCAAATGACCTCAACTGCTTCTCCAAATTATCAAAAATGTACTGAGAGAAGCTATATGGCTTGTTCAGCACCAAGGCAACCATCTGAGAAGCATTCTGTATATTCATCTGGTCATAGCATGTACTCCGATGACTAATGGCCCTCAACAAATAGTAAGCAAGAAGCTTCCATTTGCCACGAAGATGATTCCAGAAGTATGGGTGAGAAATAGCTCCAGTATACCCCATACGACGTAGAGCACTGTCGCAGAAATCCTCAGAAAACTCAGTCGGACCTTGCTCTATCGCGACATCACCCAAGTGTAAAATTGTCCGTAAGTCCCCAGCCGAAAAAGAGAATGAACGTCCTCCAACAGTAGTGCGAATGTATGTATGAGCACCCATCTGCACTGAACGGGCTGAGTTCCAAAACTCCCTAATGAGACTTATCACCAACGGAGGGTTCTCTGTCACAGCAAAATGAACACGAGAACGTGCAAGAAACTGTAGGACACCGTGAAACTCTGAAGTGCACCCCGTCTGCGTAATGCTGAGATCGAGTGCAGCATTGTGCTCCTTGACGAACACACGAGCGTTGATACCTTGTCCTGCCATACCTGCACAAAAACAGACAAAAACGACAAGAAAAACAAAGGTTAGAATAAACAAAAATAAAAATTAGGGTTTTGGCTCGTCTGCTTCGTGATGACGTCATCACGAGGAGGATTTCCCTCGTCGTGACGTCAGGACGAGCCAAGCATGAACCCAGAACACGAAGTAAAAACATCTCCATTTGATGTTAAAATCAATGCATAACATCAACTTGGACTTGTTGTACTTCGATTACATGCCCAGAAACTGATTTAAATTCGAATTAAGTAAGCACGAAGTGAATGTTCTTCGTGCTTCGTGTGAATAGTTACCGAAACATAAATACTTCAATTTGTCTTGATTTATCAATTGTGTTAAGTCTGGGATTCGCTGACGAAGACTTGCTGGCTGACATACGTCGACAACAAGTCTCTAACAATTCACCAGCAACTAAAAAGACGTCTTCAGCAAGATGCATACTGACCTAAGTTTGTCTTGGCGGGAAATATTCAAACTACATAAAGACAAAAAGGTCACATGGTGGTTAACTAACTGTAATTTGCCCTGAATGGTAAATGTACATGTTGGGACCAAAGTAAAGGTTCTCTCTCTCTCTTACCCGATTTGGTATAGAAGACAATAGGCACATGATTCGAGTATTATGAGCCAACTGGAAGTCGACAACCACCATCAAGTCACAATCAAAGCAGGCTGTGTTGACTCATGTCTTCCCCTATATAAAGCAACACAGCCTCATTGTTCTAAGGGCGTCTGGCCGTCTAAAAGTGTGTAATTGCTTTAGTTTTTCTTATCTTTCTGGACTAAGCAATTATCTTTGTTCTTTTGTATTCTTGTAAGTCAAGTATAATATCAACCATGTATTCATCGTTTAATCAATGATACATATGATTATCCTTGCATTGATGTATTGCAATTGAACTTTACATTGTTCTTGTTTACTTTCTTGCTTACTTTCTTTCTTGTATTTTAAATTAAACATAAGTTGTGCAATCGTGGACAAACAAGTGGTATCAAAGCTACCGTTCCTAAATCATTGGAACAAGATCTGTTTGCCTTCTTTTGTTTACACTTAAAATTTCTGTTCTTTAATTCCTCTTAAATTTCTTTTTAACAAGAACCATGTCTTCTGTTCCCAGCCTTGTGAACACACGTGACTTTGGTTACGTGTCAACACCTCCTAAGATTTTGGGTCTTGGAAGGAGAGAATGCTTCTTCATATCGCTGGTGTGGAACCCTATTTATTGACAATATTAAATGAGGGTCCATATGTGCCGATGTACGTCCAAAGGACTCCAGGAGCTACACCTGAAGCTCCTGAAATAGTCACTGACCTGGTTAAACCAGAGGTCCAATGGACTGATGAAGAAAGAAAGCTGGTAAATCTTGATGCCAGACTTAAAAACATGATTATAGTGACTCTTCCTACTGAAATCATGAAACTGGTCATCAAGTATCCCTCTTCAAAGGAAGTATGGGATAGACTTGTCAGCACATATGAAGGCTCTGCTGACCTCATTAAAATCAAGAAAATTGATTTAAAAAGAGCCTATGAAAATTTCTTCTCTCTTCCCGATGAAAGTCTTGAGAGCACCTACACTCGCTTTAAAGGATTGCTCAATGATATGACAAATGTTGGCATTACCCATGATTACTTTGAGGTATGTCACAAATTCATTGATTCTCTTCCACTTAAATGGCAAAACTTAAGACAAACTCTCCGTACGACTAAGAAAATCCAAGACTTTGATCTTGAAGAACTTTTTGGTACTCTTCAATTTGAAGAAAGAGCATTGGCTCAAAATATTCGAGCTTCTGCTGATGCCAAAAGGCATGCTGGCTCTTCCTCTTCTTCTATCAGCATCTCTTCTCATCCTATTTCTGATCCAGTTGCTCTTGTCTCTACTGAGCCCATCGATCTTTATGATGGTGCCAGTACCTCAAATCTTCCAGCATCAATTCAGACTCTCATTAATGAGATGGATGATGAAGAAAAAACAAGAAATGTTTAATGACTTCATGGGCTTTGCCCTGGTCGCTGGAAGAAAATACTCTAAAAGGTGGAATAATCGAAAAACGATTACTCCCCTCAAACCTCCTGTTGATAAATCACAGGAAGAATGCTGGAGGTGTGGAGTCTCCTTGCCCAATCCTGCTACCTTCAAAACTAATCCTCCCAAATCTACTGATGATTATAGGAACAAATATTATCAGCTGAAGGCCAAGGTTGCTGAAACAGAGGATAAAGTCCCAGCAAAAGGATTGATTGCTGAGGAACATGATTGGGCTGACTCAGATGATTCTGATGATGACGATTATGTTGATGCTATGTGCCTTATGGCACTTGCTGACAGTGATGCTCTGACCAAGGATCAAGTCTCCTCAAGTCAGTGGGTGAACGTCACTGTTAAAAAGGTACACTCTCTTCTTTCTCCTTCAAGTCAAGACAAGACCAAAATCATTGAGTCTTTGTCTTGTGATCTTCAGTTCGTAGAAAGTCTACGTGCTGAACTTCAATCCAAACTTAACTCTACTGGAGTAGAGTTGAGTGAAAAATCTGAAAAACTTATGAAATTGAAGAATGTCCATGTTGAACTTCAATCTCATGAGTTGATGACTCAAAAACTTCAACTTGAGAATGAATCTCTCAAGGCTGAAGTTTCTAATCTAAAGAAGATTGTGACCTCCTGGTCAAAGGCTTCTAAATTCCATCATCAATGCTTGAGCGAACAAGTTCCTGCTCAAGTACAAGCAGTAATTGGTGGCAACTTTGATGCTGCTGCCTCCATTGCTGACTCCTTTAAAGATGATGTAAAGCCTGAAGTATCCATTCCTCCACCTTGTTCGTCTTCCATCTCACTTGATGAAATGAAGAAGTGGTATTTTGCCAAAGGACAAAATGACTATCATGCTGAGATGGACACCTAAGCTTCAGCACCTTCTAGTGATCCCTCTTCTCAAAATGCTAAAAGTACTAGTACTTCTACCAGTACTTTTAACATGTTCTCTCATCTCCCTATTGTTGGCATGTTGCCACATGAAGGGAGAGTTCAATATTCTCCTCCAAGAACCTTCAAAGGAGATATCTCAAGCGATGGGTATGTACCTATTGCTCCTCAGCCTCTATCTTCAAAAGGTGCTGAACCTTTCAAAAGAAGCACCATTGCTGCTCCATATGACTATGGTATCCCTCAGCAGGACCATCATGTCAGCCAGCAAATTTCTGGTGCTAAATCTTCTCAACTTGAACCTTCTCATACAAATTCTATGATAGAACAAGTAAATAGAAGGGTCAGGTTCGCTGATGAAAGACACCAGCAAATACCTCCCACAAAGAGTGTACATGCTGATGTTGTATCTCATTCCTTACCATCAAAATCAAATCTAAGGCATGTCACTCCAAAAAAGGGAAAACAGCCTTCTCTGAATAGATCGGACACTCCTCCGCGAGGACACTTCCCTCATCAGCAGGTAAGGCCTATAACTCCTCAGCAAGGATGTTTGCCTCATCAGCAAACAAGGTCTATTACTCCTCAAAGAGGACGTGTGTCCTCTCAGCACTATCAATCATCTATTTCCAACAAGGAGTATCTACCTCATAGACAAATGAGGTCGATCACTCCAAAGCGTCAAGTCAGATCCACTACTCCTATTCGTGAGAATCTGCCTCAGCAGGGTTCTTCTTCTTCTCAGCCTACTGGGAAGCAAGCTTGGACCATGATCAGAGGACATTTGCCTCCTCAAAATCATAATAGTGACTCCATACTTGGTCCAGTTCCTCAAATGCCCCGTCCTAAGCTTAGACAAAGGAATACGTCCAAATCTAAGCAAAAGAGCATGGCTTCCTCTTCTCCTCAAATAAATGAACTCACTCAGAGAGTGAATGATCTTTCATCTCAACTGAGGGATTTTCTCATTCAAAGTCAAGGCAATTCCTCTGACAATAAATGCTATCTCTATAGCAGTAGAGGACATGTTGCTTCTGAATGTGTTCTATTCTGTCCTAAAGATGCTCCAATAGTTGTATGTGAACCTAAATTCCCTACAGCTGCTGAAACATCTTCCTCTTCTAACAGGATCAGTGAGAACTTCTCTACTGAACCTGTTATCAGTGACTCTTCCTCTGTCACTAATTCAAGTATTGCTGACTACATTGCTGGTCAGCGCATTGAAATTCCCCATTCTCAAAGGGTTGTTTCTAATGCTTGGGGGCAACCCACAATGCTGGTTGAATTCAGTGCTCCTGAAATTGTGAGCAGCTTTGCTTACCTTCATAGCAATGAAACCAGCATCTGGCCCCCCAATGAAGAAAATCCTATCCCTTTCTCAGTAGGAAATCATCATACTCTGGTAGAGGCTCTCTCTGTAGAGCCAACTTCCTCCACTGAAATTCCTCCAGAGAATCCTGCTGACATAGGTTTGGATGAATAAAATGATCCTTACCCTCTCTTCATCCATGCAGGGCTCGCTAGGTAAAGGAGTGTGGTATTTGGACAGCGGTTGTTCAAAACACATGACAGGCTCGAAATCCCTGCTGGATGACTATACTGAGGCACCTGGTCCTACAGTGGTGTTTGGTGATAACTCCACTGGCCAGACTGAAGGATATGGTCTTCTTTCTAATGGCCTTATAAAATTCTCAAAAGTTGCTTATGTAAATGGACTAAAGCATAATCTCATCAGCATAAGTCAACTATGTGATGCTGACTACAAAGTAATCCTTGATAAGCATCAAGGCACTGTTGTAAACATCAACAAGGAAGTCGTCTTGGTTGCTCCAAGAAAAAGAGATGTATATCTTGTAGACTTCACTCCTATTAAAACTGATAGTGAGACTTGTTTCTTTGCTAAGTCAGCATCTGAGTTAAATTGGTTATGGCACAAGCGAATGTCGCATGTGAACTTCAAAACCATAAACTCACTGGCCAAAAAGAACCTTGTTCGTGGCCTTCCTCCTCTCTCTTTTGAAAAAGATAGACTATGTGGTGCTTGTGAAAAAGGTAAATGCCATAGAGCAACTTTTAAAACTAAACAAGCCAACTCTGTTAAGGGTTGCTTTCACCTTCTACACATGGACCTTTTTGGTCCAGTGAACGTCCAAAGTCTAAAGGGTAGCAAATACACTTTGGTAATTGTGGATGAATATTCACGATATACTTGGACAATCTTCCTAAATTCTAAGAGTGATGCTGCTGATGAAATCATCAAATTCATTAAGAAAATGGAAAATCTCAACATAAGGGTCAAAGAACTCAGAAGTGATCATGGCACTGAGTTTAGAAACCACACTCTTGAAACCTTTTGTGCTGATCAAGGGATCTCACAAAACTTCTCTTCCACTAGAACTCCTGAGCAAAATGGTGTTGCTGAAAGGAGAAATAGAACTCTTATAGAGGCAGCACGCACTATGCTCAGTGAGTCCTCTCTTTCAAATAGGTTTTGGGCTGAAGCAGTCAACACTGCTTGTCACACCCAAAATAGATGCCTCATTGTCAAAAGACATGACAAAACTGCATATGAAGTTTTGAGAGGAAAGAAACCTCAAATCAAATACTTTTATGTATTTGGATGTCCTGTCTTCATCCCTAATAATAAGGATCATTTAGGGAAATTTGATCCTAAAGCTGATGATGGTTACTTTGTTGGATACTCTTCTATAAGCAAAGCTTTTAGAGTATTCAATACTCGTCTTCAAAAAGTGGATGAATCAATTCATGTCACTTTTGATGAGAGCTCTTCAGCTCTTAAAAATATCCAGCCATCTTCCACTGAAGAAATCTTCAATGGGTTTAGTAACCCTCCTATGGAAAATGCTGACTCGTTTGTGGATGCTTCTTGCTCGCCTCTTCTTGATCAGCAACTCACTAAAGATAGTGAAGCAGATCCTGAGCTGGAGCAAGTTGCTGCTCATATCTATACGATTGAGCCAGTTGAGCCTATCTTAAGGTCAATCCATGCAGCATCAGCCAAACCTAGATCACTGGTTGATGATGCGCAAGTTAATGACTCTGCTGATGAAGAGTTTCATGATGCTTCAGCTCACACTAAAGACATGGTGTCTGCTGAGAACCCCATGATTGAAACCTTATATCAGCCAAATTGCTCCACTGATCAAGCTTCTCTTGATCCTTCAATTACCATTGATTTCTCCTCTTATTCTTCTCCTGCTGATCCCATGCAAATATCTTCCGCTGCCCCTCTAGGTTCATCAAGTGTTCCATCACTTAAATGGACTTCTAGTCATCCTGCTCACCAGATTATTGGTGACCCTCAGCAGGGCATTGTGACTAGATCAGCGACTAGAAACACATGTCTATATGTTAATTTCTTATCGATGATAACTCCTAAGAATATTGGAGAAGCCATGGTTGACCCATCTTGGGTTGCTGCCATGCAAGAAGAACTAACTCAATTCTAAAGACAACATGTTTGGTTCTTAGTTCCTCTTCCTCCTGGCAAAGAACCCATTGGAACTAAGTGGGTTTATAGGAATAAATGGATGAAGATGGTGTTGTTACTCGCAACAAGGCTAGTTAGTTGCTCAAGGGTACCTTCAAGAAGAAGGAGTCGACTATGACGAAACCTTTGCACCAGTGGCTAGACTTGAAGCAATACGCTTATTCCTGGCACATGCTGCTTATCGAAACTTCACTATATATCAAATGGATGTCAAGAGTGCCTTCTTAAATGCAAAACTCGAAGAAGAAGTTTTTGTGAAGCAGCCACCTGGTTTTGAAGATCTAACCAAGCCAAACCACGTCTATCGTCTTTACAAAGCATTGTATGGTCTTAAACAAGCTCCCAGAGCTTGGTATGACACTCTCTCTGAATTTCTTCTTTCTCATGAATTTCAGCGAGGATCTATAGACTCCACCCTTTTTATCTATAGAAAGGGTGTTCATGTTCTCTATGTACAAATATATGTCGATGACATCATATTTGGATCCTCCAGTAAGAAACTTTGCAACAAATTTAGCTCACTAATGTCTTCTCATTTTGAAATGAGCATGATGGGTGAGCTAACCTTCTTCCTTGGCTTACAAATTCGCCAGCTCACTGATGGCATCTTTATAAACCAAGAAAAATATATTCGAGACATGCTTGCCAAATTTGATATGACTAATATCACTACTAAGTCAACTCCTATGTCTCCTCCTAACAATCTCCATGCTGACCCTGATGGTAAGCATGTAAATTCCACATTATATCGTGGAATGATTGGCTCTCTAATGTATCTCACAGCTAGTCGTCCCGACATTATGTTTGCTACTTGCTTGTGTGCAAGATACCAAGCATCCCCAAGGGAGTCTCATCTTCTCGCTGTCAAACGTATCTTCAAATATCTCAAAGGGACCTCCTCTTTAGGTCTCTGGTATCCCAAGGATTCTTCCTTTGACTTAGTTGCATACTCTGACTCTGACTATGCTGGTTGCATGTTAGATAGGAAAAGTACCAGTGGTGGAGGTCAACTGTTGGGGGGAAGGCTGACTAGTTGGTCTAGTAAGAAGCAGCATACAGTTTCCATCTCCACTGCTGAAGCAGAGTATGTGTCTGCAGCAAGTTGTTGTGCACAAGTCCTTTGGATGAAAAACCAACTTGCTGACTATGACTTAAATTTTTCAAAGATCCCCATCATGTGTGATAACACAAGTGCTATTGCTATCACACATAATCCTGTTCAGCATTCCAAAACTAAACATATTGACATTAGGTATCACTTCATTCGTGACCATGTCATGAAAGGGGATGTTGAAATCTACTTCATCCCCACTGATGACCAACTTGCTGACATCTTCACTAAACCTCTAGATGAAAAGCAATTCAAGGATCTCGTCAGCAGGTTGGGTATGTTAAATGGTGATTTTACAAGTTCAACATGATCACTCATGTTTTGCTGCCCATATTCCTTTTATGAAGATGAGCAGCGACTTCTTAAGTCAAAGTTATCAGCGAGCTCTTCCTTTTACTTGCTGATCCCTGTTGCTTTGGGAAAAGCAAATAAAGGCAATGGAAAGCCAAAGTTTCCATCTAGTCCAGCAGCAAACGGCTGCTGGTAAAGACGTCTAAAATCCGTTGATCCCTGATGCTTTGGGAAAAAGCATAACAAAAGTAATAGGGTGCTGAAAGTCCCTATCTAGTCCAGCAGCAAACGGTTGGTGGTAAAGACATCTAAAATCCGTTGATGGCTGACAATTTGCCAAAAATTGTTAAGGTGCTGATTAAAACTTGGTAACCATCTCTTTAAAATTATACAACCCTTCAGTGGATACCTCTAGATATCTGAGTGTATTCCACTACGTATTTTTGTCAATATTATATTATATAAGTATCCCAAACGGTTACCTCGATTTACTCCCAAATGGATGTAGAAGGGTACTACTCTATGATGGATTTCATCATGGGGTGTGATGTCAGAAAGGCTCTGTACAGAGACCCTGGTGAGATGCCTCTTCATCTCTTACGTGAATATTAGTGGACTTGTACATATGATAAGGTGAATGATACTGTTACTAGCACGGTACTGAAGAGAAAGTACAGTATTGACATCACTGTTAACTCACTAAGGAGGGCTCTTCGCCTTCCTCAACAATCTGAAGAACGTCCATTCGTTGGTACAGTTCCAAACCAAGTATGGAAGGATTGGCTGGCGTCCATTGGATATGGTACAAATGTGGAGCCAGTGCAAGCTGTACACAGCAATCCTCAAAAGAAGTTCTTACCAGGGGTATGGAGGTTGCTGTTCACCCATGTCATACAATGTCTGGGTGGAAACAGTGGCTCTTTCGATCAAGCCACTGCTGGCCAGATGCAGATCATTTACGCACTGGCACATGGACGTTTCTTAGACTTTGTAGCAGTAATTTTTGAAGATCTTAAAGGCAAAGTCTCCATTAAAAATAGGTTAAGTTCAGTGCCTTTCTCTCGATTCCTCTCACTTGTCTTCAAAAGTGAGTTGGGAAATGAATACATTCTCGCTGGAGCAAATTACATCAACTCTCCAAGGATCGCCAACACTGTCTATAAGACTCCAGCATGCGATCCTGAATTATTTGAAGCAAAATATGCTGAACTCACTCCTGCTATGCTTCAGGTACTACTTTCTGTCTATCCTGAGCAGTATGCACCTAACCCTGCTGGAGCTGGTGTGCTGGTAATCCCCCCAGCAGCCTCCAAAGCTCCCAAGAAAACCAAAAAGAAATTACAAAAACTCTCTTCCATCTCACCTCCTGCTGCTGTCCCAACACAATAGCAGCGAGTATCAAAGGGCCCAACCACTAAGGTTAAGAAGTCCTCACGGCCCAAGGACATTAGAAACCCAGCCAACCCATCAACAGTCTTCCAACAGACTGCTGACGAGAATATGGGAAACAGTAATCAGCCACCTCAAACTTCTGTAGGCGAGGTTGGTGTCAATATTGGGTCAACCCAACCCACTAGAGTTGAGTCTAACACCCCTATAATTCCTCCCTCTTCTCAACCCTCTGAGTCGTTGACAGCAGCCAGATCACAAGTGTTGCTAGAGTCAGCAAATTCTACGGCCGATGATGAGTTGGTACAACAACACACTGACTCTGAGGCACCCGGTTCCCATACCCCATTAAATTACTCTATTGTTGGTGCAAGTGAAGGTGCTGATGTGATTGAAGGAGAAAATGTTGTTGAAGGTGGTGTTGTTGCTGAACCACATGAAGAAACTATCATCAATGAAAACCCTGAAGGACCAACTGATCATATGAATGAGGGTGAAATGTGTGAAGTAGAAGGTGCTGGATCTGATGAGCTGGATGATGAAATGGTTGATGTTGAGGGAAGTGAATTTGAACTGGAAGAATTCACCATTGATGAATTCCAGCTGGACTCCTCCACCCATGTTGATGAACAAATTGCCAGTGACCTAGAGGAGGATGATGATGAGGACACTGCTGCTGATCCAAATGATAATGCAGTTGTCTCTCCTGAAATGGTTGCTGCTGATGTTAATGCAGCAGCCTCAATGGAAGTTCAAACGGAAGCATTTGTGGAGACAAACACTGAGGTTTTGGTTGATGCACCTGCTGGTGAATCCACACCAGCAGTGAGGGCACTTGATATAAATGCACTAAGGATGCCTTCCTTCAGCATGCCTTCTTCCTTCCCAAGCATGTTTGAAAGCCAACCTGCTAGCAAATCTGCCAATATTCCACTGACTGCCAAAGATCTAGGCATCGCCTACAATACTCACTCTTCTGAAAGGCTTGCCAGAATTGAAGAAACTTTGAATGATATATCCAAGGCTTCTCATCTAGCCATTGAAATAAAAGATACTGAAGATGACGCCTTGGTTCGAACACTCAAAAGCTGGTATGTCAGGCAGCAGGAAAACAGTGCCAGCATCAAAAGCATCAAAGAAAAATCCATCTCCCTAGTGCGCACATCTCTCTCTTCTATCAAAAAGGATCAGCAGATCATTCTGGGGACAAGTCGATCGCTGTGCAAATCAATAAACGCCACAAAAGTTATGGCTATGAAGGCATCCATCAGTAGCTCCTCAGCAGCTGCTGAAGTTAAAGAACTCGCTGATCTTGTCTCTCCACTTATCACCAAAGTGGAAGACAATGCCAAGGCTATTCATGCCTTGGATACTCGTGTGGCCAGTCTTCCCCCTCCTCAAGCTTCATTCACTGAGGAAGATCGTAAGTGCCAGCAAAAGTTGGAAACAGAGGTTACTGAGATTAAGAACCTGCTGACCCAGCTTCTGAACAAAAAGGATGCCCCAGCAGCAGTGGTGGAGGTAGTTATCAATGATACTACCTCCAAGGGGGAGAAACTTGATGCTACTCTCTATGATCTTGTCTCTTAAGCAGTTAAGAAGGCTGCAAATGATTTCATTGAAGAGACTGCTGACAAGATCATAGATGAAGATGACAACACTTGTACAGCCACCGAAACTATCAATAATGAAAGGGCAATAGTGGCTGTACAAGACGTGGAAAGCAATGTCGTTCCCCCTGCTGATGCTGAGGGGGAGACAAATATTGAGGGGGAGCGACAGTTAGTGGTGATCGATGCTCCCCAAGAGGATACAGCTACTGAAGAGGTGCTCAGCCCTCACATTACTGCAGCAGGTCAGGAAGCTGCCAGGCAACAACTGTTAGAAAGAATGGGGGCTGAAGCTACGAGGGTTCCAGCCAGTAGAAGGCCAGAGTATTATCTAAAAGCTGACAATCTCTCCATCATCTCCCCAGCAGGCAATCAATTTCAAGTGATTGACATTCTCGCTCTAACTGCTGAGGGAAAAACTCAACAAGAGGCACTAGAGGAGCTTGATAGAAGAAAACTGAACTTAGAAAATGAAAAGAAAAGTTTAGAGCTCATTGCCAGTATGGCCCTCGCTGAAAAAGATGAGATGGATGGTGAGCAAAGAATGTTACTACTTACTGGTGGGCCTGAAGCGATGTATAGACAAAAACAAGCACATGTTGAGCAGATGATTAAGGAGAAGAAGGAAAGGTTTGAAGGGGAGAAAGCCAGGTGGTTGGGAATTATGGAGGAAAGAAAAAGGCCTGAAAAGATTATTGCTGTGGAGGTGAGAAAAGCTGCCATGGGTACACAAACTAATTTGAAGTTCAGAAGGGAGGGTCTTCCCACTCCAGTAAAACTTGTGAATGTAAAGCTAAAGAATCTTGGGGTGTCTGAATGGTTTGAAGTATATATGTTGATCAAAGACAAGAAGGCTGCTAGCTATGATCACCTTCAAAACATGCTCAAGAAATTTTTCGAAAGGATTCTGGAGTATGAGACTAAGTCCAAGGAAGATCTTCCCCTTCTAAGAACTATATTTGGCACTCCAGCAGCTGTGTCTCAGACAGCAGGCAGAAGGGCTCCAAAAAGAAAGCATTCCAACAGACCTCTGCCTGCTGACCTTCCTCCAATTCCCACTGACGCTGGTTTGAACCTAAGGCTTCCTCCCAGGGCTCATTTTGAAGAAGGGAGGGTACTGGAACAACCTGCTGGCATCTTCTTCAACAATTTCGCAAATGATCAACTATTTTTTTGCCTTGAAGAGATGGAGAGGGCTTCTACTGGATTTCTGGTTGGGCTAAGGAAAAGATTTGCAAAGATGGATCGTGCCAGACCAGTAGTCAGCAGGATTGAAGAAGAACTGATGAAGCCCCACAGGTTGAATGATCCAGTACTAAGGATAGCAAAGCAAGAAGAAGCGTTTGAAATTGAAGCTGCTATGGCGTCCTCCAGCACTTTTAATATGTAAATTGTAAATGATGTAACTTTAGTTCATGAAATAAAGAGCCTCTCTTTTCTTCCAATTACTTCTATGTTTTCTCAAAATTCTCATCCAGCAAGTCTCCTCAGCTAATAGGGGGAGATTGTTAAGTCTGGGATTCGCTGACAAAGACTTGCTGGCTGACATACGTCGACAACAAGTCTCTAACAATTCACCAGCAACTAAAAAGACGTCTTCAGCAAGATGCATACTGACCTAAGTTTGTCTTGGCGGGAGATATTCAAACTACATAAAGACAAAAAGGTCACATGGTGGTCACATGGTGGTTAACTAACATGTTGGGACCAAAGCAAGGGTTCTCTCTCTCTCTCTTACCCGATTTGGTATAGAAGACAATAGGCACATGATTCGAGTACTATGAGCCAACTGAAGTCGACAACTACCATCAAGTCACAATCAAAGTAGGCTGTGTTGACTCATGTCTTCCCCTATATAAAGCAACACAGCCTCATTGTTCTAAGGGCGTCTGGCCGTCTAAAAGTGTGTAATTGCTTTAGTTTTTCTTATCTTTCTAGACTAAGCAATTATCTTTGTTCTTTTGTATTCTTGTAAGTCAAGTGTAATATCAACCATGTATTCATCGTTTAATCAATGATACATATGATTATCCTTGCATTGATGTATTGCAATTGAACTTTACATTGTTCTTGTTTACTTTCTTGCTTACTTTCTTTCTTGTATTTTAAATTAAACATAAGTTGTGCAATCGTGGACAAACAAATTGTTTACTTAAAATTCTGTTAGATTTAACATGTTTAAACGTCAATTAATCTAATTTTAAGTCCAAATCATCAAAAATCAAAGATCTAATTCGTGGTTCGTCCGAGTTACTGTTCATGCGAGGTAAAAATCGAAAATCGGGGCATTATAACGACTTAAATCGTATAAGTTTTGGAGTTAAAACATCAGTTCACTGTCCTAGATTATGAAATTACCAACAAATCTGGATAATAATCAAGAAAAAGGATGAAATCGATCGAAAGAAGTGCGAATGAATAGTAGTACGAAGGAGACGAAGTTCGTGTGATTTACTTAGGGTTAATTTCGAGTAATTGGTAATTAATGAATAGTAATAACCCATATATATATATTCGAATCCACATGGGCCGGGCTGAACACGCAGTTCGTGGGCTTCGTGATGACGTCAGCACGAGGTGATTTCGAATTTTCAGATTTTAAACCACATAAGCTTCATTCCTTAGCCAAATTTCACGAATTTTCCAGAAATGTAAACAAGGAAAAATTCCAGAAATTCCAGAAACATAAACCTGTAGATACTCGTTACTAAAAACCTGTATCTACTCGAATATGCTATCGTAAATCATCCGTACTAACTTGTCATCACAATAATGTATCAAATAAATCTTACATTATTATCTTGACATAAAATCGATCATTTCTTCATTGATGTTTAACTCAACAATGCAAATCATTTCAATGTAAGTTTGCATTACAATACAGCAAAATATCATATCAACAACCTATCACATTACATCTTAAGTTGTGATCTTGATAATACAATGGTAACCTATCACTCTAAGTCTTAGGTTAAATACAAGACAATCCATTCTTGTAACACAGTTCTTGTAATTTCCGAGCAACTTTTATTGTCCGTCGCAATGCAATTCCAATAAGCAAGCGAAAACAATTTTGCCTTCAATCACAATCTGAAATTTTTTGATGCCAACTACATTTAAAATGAGTTTATTATCTGTAACCTGCACACTTAATAAACTTCATCAATGCATCAATGCATCAAAAACAACAATAAAAATATCATAAATATGCAAAACAACAAAAATCTTAACCTACCAATCATTACAAGATCTAAGGCAAGTCCAATCTTTGTCAAGCATACTTATCAACCACAAACAATTGAAATTTCAAAAATTTACTTGAAACATATTAAAAAATATTTTGACTTTTCAATTTTCAAAACATTTCATTTTCTAAATTAAACAACTTATGTATTAATTAGAAAATCCATCTTTTAAACATTTATACCGTAAGCAACAAGACTTATATAATTCACTAAGAATTATAACTTTTAATGCTTAGCAAATCTCTCGTGCAATAAGAACTAGTTTGACACACAAACTGACACTTATTACAAGAATAAAAATAAAAAGAAACAAAATAAAATTAAAAATAAACTAAGCTACTTTATTTGTTTACAAGAATTCTAAGTTTCTGCAGATTAGATCAGATTAGCATTTACATAAGTCTGCAAGTGAGAAATAATTATCTTATTATTAATTATGAACAGTGATTCAACCACGATTACCGGTATATTTGTCCTCTTAAACACTCGGTACTTCCAGTTTCCTTTGAGTTATGACACTTTCGACATACCTTGGCCAAGGATAGTCACCATGTAACCCGAGTTGCCTAATATGCCACTGAATAGTTTGCGAACTTATGTGACCCACATTCAGATACACTTCCGTAATCGATACAAGCACTAAGATAACAAAAATTCAATATATATTCAAAAACATCCTTAACAAATCATGAGACACTTTTTAGATAACAGATGTCAATTACTTTGTGATTTAACTTATTTGCTTTTGCATTTCATTGTTTATAAGGAACCCGTGATTTTCTATGAGACCCATGTAGCAAACTTTCTGACAACCTATCCCAAGTTGTAAGCTTTAGGTAGGCTAGGTACACAAAGACACCCCGAGGACATACTTGTCTGAATCTCAAAGACCACATTAGCCCCTTAATTAACACTCATTTCATTTGCATAAACAATATCACATTTAACTTTCATGCTCATGATTGGTAGAAGTTTTTGCCTATACATTGAACAAATCTTATAGTAATAAAGCAAGCATTCTTAGCCATATATCTGAATATGTTTCCCACAAGAACATTGTATAATTTAAGTTCAGATTAAGGAAACCTTGCTACTTTGTGTCTACCAATATATCCCAAATTGTAATCACTGAACTAAGCAGTTATATTACTATTAAGCAGACTTAAAAGCTAAGTATCCTCACTTCTAATCATCTGACAGCATTAACTTAAGTCTCTCCCATATTTTTGTCATTTTCTCATTTTTCACATTTTTTTAGTTTTTTTATGACACTAAGAACTCTTTTTGTATTTTTATGACTCTAGCTATTTACAGACACAAACTTACAAAATTAGTTCTTTGAGAGATTTAATATGAATCAGCATTCTTCATCCCATTTAGAAGAATTAACTTCTCAAATCGAGTCTTATCAAATGCTTTGGTATACAAATCAGCTAAATTATAGTCGGTTATAACCTTTTCCAAATGAATTAACTTCTTTTGGGCACAATCACGCAAGAAATGATGTCTAATATCAATATGCTTGGTGACCTTATGCATGACAGGGTTATTTGTAATGTCTATAGCTGACTTATTGTCTATTCGAATAGGAGTATCAAGAAAATCCATACCGTAGTCACGAAGTTGTTGCTGAATCCACAATACCTGGGAACAACAGCTACCAGCAGCCATATACTCTGCCTCATGAAGACTGAGCAACACATGTCTGCTTCTTGCATTGCCACGATACTAATCTTCCTCCTAACAACTGACAACCTCCAGTCGTAGATTTTCTGTCATTGTTACAACCGCCAAAATCCGAATCAGTATATGCAACAAAATCAAGCGTTCCTCCCATTGGATACCATAGACCAAGCCCTTGGTTTCCCTTAAGATAACGTAGAATACGCTTTGCTAAAGTCAAATGTGACTCTTTCGGACTAGCTTGAAATCTAGCGCAAAGACAAACAGCAAACATAATATCTGGACGCGAAGCACTCAGATACATCAATGAGCCAATAATAGCACGATAATAAGTTGCATTCACAAGTTCATCTTTCGGATCAAGAACTCCTAATCCATGATTTTGTTGAATAGGAGTACCATATGTCTTGGACTCTAACATTTGAAACCTCTCCAAGATGTCATCGACATACTTAGACTGGTGAATAAAGAATCCATCTTTCCTTTGATCTACTTGTAGTCCGAGGAAAAATTGTAATTCCCCCATAGCACTCATTTCAAATACATTTTTCATGCTCATTTCAAACTCTTTGCACATCTTTATATTAGATGAACCAAAAATGATATCATCCATGTAAACTTGTACAATCAGATAATCTCGCTTCTTCCACTTGATAAACAATGTGCTGTCTATCGATCCTCTAGTAAATCCATTTGTCAACAAATGTGTCGACAACTTTTCATACCACACTCTGGGTGCTTCATGCAATCCATAAAGAGCCTTATCCAAACGATATGCTCTTCTTGGATAATTCGGATCCTCAAACCCCAGTGGTTGGTAAACATACACTTCTTCTTTAACTTCACCGTACAAGAAGGCACTCTTAACGTCCAACTGATACACTTTTATACCTTTGAAACTTGCAAAAGCTAAAAATAACCTTATAGCTTCAATCCTAGCAACTGGTGCAAAAGTTTCGTTATAGTCAAATCCTTCTCGTTGTGCAAACCCCTGAACAACCAAACGTGCTTTATTTCTAGTAACGATCCCTTTGTCATCTCGTTTGCATTTATATACCCAACAAGTTCCAATCGGTTCTTTACCTCTAGGCACATCTACTAACTTCCAAACTCCAAGTTTTTCAAATTGAGCTAATTCTTCTTGCATAGCTTCAACCCAACATGGATCTTGAAGTGCTGCCTTAACATTCTTAGGTTCTACTTGTGAAATGAAACCAGAATATAAACACTCAGTTATCAATCCAGTGTCTTTCACTTCACAAAACAAACTAGTCAGATCCTTATTCAACTGATTTCTAGTTCGAACAGGTTCTGTAGCTTTTCCAAGAATATTCTCAACTAGATGATCCTTATTAATTCGATATTGAAGAATCGAATCAACATTCAGACTTTCTCCTAAATTTGTTCTAATCTGAAACTCAGGTGAGCTGAAATCATCTTCCGATTCTTCAGAAATAGGATCATCATCAGGCAGTGTAACCTTCGATGGAGTAACTGGTGTAGTGTTTGCGGGTTCATTATTGTCTGAATCAGGTGTCTTATCCTTGTCCTTACCACTTTCATCAATATCAGTAGTAGACTAAACGTTGGTTGGAGTAGTATCAACATTTCGAGTAGGCGGAGATATAGGAGTATTATCCATGTGATCTCTTAAAATAATCACATCATCAATTGTCTCGGGATCTGAATAAGAATCAGGACCATGTAGTGAACTAAACACACTATCGTAATCGAAATTTTTGCCACTTCCAGAATGTATAGCGGGCTTATGACTGACAATCTTGACATTTGTTCCCAAATCAACTTTGCCGGTTTGTTTGTTGTAAACCCGTCGAATTGATGTTCCTGGTTTATAACCCATGAGAAATCCCTCTTCAACCTTTGAATCAAACTTTGACTGAGGTAGATACTTCAAGAAAGTACACGGTACACCAAATGGTTCAACATTCTGTAAATTTGGTTTCTTCTTATGTAGAAGCTCATAACATGTCTTATTATGACGCTTAATTACAGTAGCCCTATTTAAAATATGACAAGCTGTATTCACCGCTTCCGCCCAAAACATAGTAGGAAGCCCTGAATCTGCAAGCATAGATCTGGCTGTCTCGATTAGAGTCCTATTCTTCCTTTCAGCAACTCCATTCTGTTGTGGTTCATACGGAGAACTGTATTGATGTTGGATTCCCTATGACAAACAAAAGACATCCATCACATTATTCTTGAATTCAGTTCCGTTGTTACTCCTGATTCTCTTAACACGAACTCCATAAATGTTTTCAGTTTCGACAAAGAAATTTATCAAAATCTGCAGAATTTCATCTTTCGATTTAAGAAAGAATACCCATGAGAATCTCGAGTAATCATCAGTAACCACCAAACAGTAATACATTCCACCGATACTTCTTACATTCACTGGACCAAATAAATCCATGTGAAGTAACTCGAAAGGATTGGCAATAGAATTTTCTTGTTTCGGTTTATGTGCAGACTTTTGCTGTTTACCTTTCAGACAAGGTACACATTTTTCTTCCATTCCAAACCGTTTTATGGGAACTCCTTCAACCAAACCATGTTTGACAATGTCATTCATCTTTTGGAAATTGATATGTCCCATTCTTCTATGTCATAGTAACGATTCAGATTCATTTGCTTTTGATAACAAGCAAACAGACTCCCCTGGATTATCAACACCTAACACAAGGCCATAGATGTCTCTCTTCCTAGGAGCTTTCAGCAGGATCCAGTCTTCAGGAATAACATATCCTGGTTTCAATATAAGTGCTTCTTTCTCATTAAAATAGACAGTGTTACCCTTGTCACAAATCTGAGAAACACTTAATAAATTATGTGATAACTGTTCCACATAATTGACTTTTTCCAGCGTAATCTTCCCATTGACAACATCACCTTGGCCTGAGATGTTGCCGCCCTTGGGACCAGCGAAACTAACATACGAACCATTTACATCTTCATAATTGGACAAAACGTTCTTGTCCCCTGTCATGTGCCGAGAGCATCCACTGTCAACATACCAAAGACTGATAGGCTTCCTTGGTTCTCCCTGCACATTAGACGATAAGATGGTTAGTTTCTGAAGGGAACCCAAACCTTTTGAGGTTTAGGTTTGCCGAATTCATCTCTAATGATCAATTCGGTCCAATATCCATCGCTCTGTAATGGAGCCTTGGATGAAGATGGTGTCACAGACTGTTTCTTAGGTGAAGTGAAACGAGTCTTAGGAGGTGAATTCCTTGGTGAGTGAGTACCAAATCTAGGTTGACTCCCTAATCGATCATAGAATTTAGACGAACTATTGATTCTAACAGGAGGGGATCGATTTTGTTGAGTCATCTTCCTAGGTGAATTACTCCTTTGAGGTGTACGAGAACGACTCGGACTTACACTACTAGAAGTAGTATTCTGTGAAGGTCCCTGTCGTTTTGGAGTCTTAGATCTATTATTATGAGCAACAATATCTGAGTCACTAGATCCTCCAGAAGACATACCCTTGTCAGGACATCTCCGTTTCCTATTTGGACAGCAACTATAAACATGTCCCACTTCATAACAATAGAAACAGGATTTTTTAGCTCTTGCTTTCTTAGCTTTAACATCAAACTCAGCTAAAGTCATGCCTAAACATTCTTTAAGTTCAATTGTGGCTGACTCTTCTTTAGATAAACCAGTTGACTCATTTTTACCCGAAAAATGTACCTTCTTTTGAGAATTCTTATGAGTCTTATATGGGGTTAAGGGGACTCCACTAGACGTAGATTCATCCTTATTCCATACTTTATCAATCTTGTCATGATCTATCTTTTCAAAATCAATTTCATTGGATGTAAAAACAATATCACATCCTTTCATTGTAAAACATTTAATGTTCTTATCAACAGGACAAGTTGACTTTACTTGACTAGATCCTTTAGAAGTACTAGCATCATAAACTCCATTCTTAGGATCCACTGGTTTAACAAATGAACTTTCAATCTTATGTTTCTTGTTAAGCTCTTTAATTTTATCAACTGAGCTTCTAGAGCTTTTAGGGGTCTTTGGATCAACATTTTGTTTTTCTGAAACTATTGAATCTATTTCACCACTGTCAATCTTTTCAGTAAGCTGTGTTGAAGACTCTGTATAATTATCATTGAACGGACCTCTAACTTCATTATAACTCATACCCAAACCACTTTTATCTTTTGAATCCCGTGGTACAGGTTTTTGCATCTTTAGATGCAATTTATGAGCATCTATTGTTGTCCATCGCAATGCAATTCTATGGGTTGATTATGAAGAAGAAAGGATGTCTTCAAGGTCGTGATGATGTCATCATAAGGTAATGATGACATCAGCACGAGGCATCTGGTTCGTGTGAAGGAAGTCGAAGCCCATGAACAAGATAGAAGCCCAGCCCGTGAAGCAGCCTATATATACTAGAATTAGGTTACAATTTCGAGTTAATGGTTTAGGTCTAGACAAAAACTATTCATCTCGCACGGGGTAGAGATCTATACCCCGTGCCGGTCAGATGTATACTGATTTGGTGTAATATCCATATGATTAATGATATTCTCGAGTTATGCATCTATTCTTATCTTTTATTCTTCATGTAATTCGTGTTTATATGTCCATTAATTATACAGAAACCTCAAAGTCGATTATGAATGGATTCCGCACTTTCATAGTCGAATTGGTCACGATTTGAATGATCCGACGTGTTTCAACAGCATCTGCATTTGTTGATGCACGTTGATGTGACAACAGCAACTTAGATTTGATATGTCGTTTAGATTGAGACATTATGTTAATTTATGTCGTATCTATATATGTAATTGATAGATTATGGACTTTATGTTTTGGTAATGATCGATTACATGTTTTGGTGTTATATATATATGTGTGTTATGTATGATATTTGTTGTGTGATATACAAGTACAAACATAATATGTGTTAGGATTCCTTAATATGAAACACTTAGGAATATAACTAAGTCTTATATCTAACGAAGATAAGGTTTATCTTCGTTAGAGGCAAACGAAGATTAACTTCGTTACATGGGCTGGGCAGCTAAGTTCGTAAGAACAAGTCCCAGCAAGCCCAGTTCGACCTGAAACATATATATATGAATGAATACCCTAAAATAAGGATGACATTCGACAGACACGTACTCCAGACACCTAAGTTCGTTCTATAGCTTATTGAAACAAATATAGCATCATACGGCTGATTATTTACTTGATAATTAGCGATATATCCGTTTACTAATCAAACTAGTTATCTCGTGAGGATTCCACACTCACGACATAATCATAGACGATCTCGAGAGCGATCTGTAGCTATCGAGGGACTCACAGCATTGATCGTATTAAATCGGATCCCCTAATTTGATCTAGTCTTGTATTAAGCTTAACTATCTCCAACTTTGCGTCAACTAATTCTTTCTCCTTTTTAGAAAAGTCTTCAGTTAGTTGAGCATATTATTCATTTCCCACTTTTTCCATCAGAACTGACTCCTTTAGTTTTTCTTTTAATGCAAGAATATCCTTATCAGATGCACGAATCTTATCTTGATAAAGACTTTCTTGTTTTACCAAACCGGAATTTTTGGCAAACAAATAGTCATTTTCCTTTTTAAACATGTTGTTTTGACTAGTTAAGTTAATAACTGACTTATTCAAAATAAACACCTCAAGTTTTAAATCCGACACCATTCTACACACGTCAATTATAGAAGATAAAGAACAAGATAACATCAGATCTACAACCTTGCAATCTGCCATGTATGCAACAAAGTCTTCAGTTGTCATACCTTCAGGTATCACGAAGTTCTTCATCTGCTCTTCAATGCTCTTGATGAAAATGTCATCAACAGGATTTGATGACTCTTCCTTTTCTTCAGATACTTTTACTGCAGTCATTTGTTCACTCTCAGATCTTACTGTGTCAGCAACATTACACATATTCTTCTGTACTATCTCAGATGCACTTTCTTCACTTGAGTACACAGCATAATCAATCGTTGCAGCTACCTCATCATATAATTCTACCATGTAGGCATGATTCGAGGTATCATCGGATTGTGTATCCCATTGATAAGTACCATCTGGATTTTGAACATCAACAGCCTTTGAATCCGAAAATGGTGACGAAACTAGCTGTTGTGGAGTAGCATGATATGTAATCATTGCTTGCATCTTATGATTATTTGGAGTAATACCGCCTTGATTGTAATTTTGATGACCAGCAACGGTATTATCAATCCTCTTAGGTCGTTGACACTCTCTTGCAAAATGACCAAATCCATCGCAATTATAACATTTCACCTTGGATTTGTCAAAGCCTTTAGTGCCATTACCTATAGGTCTCCCAGTTCCCTGAGTGAATCTTCTAACCTTAATAGTAAGCATAGCAAGCTACCATTGTAGATCCATTTCTTCCAAATCATCAGGATCTATTTGATTGTAATCCTCATCAATTACTGCAGGATCAGTAACCTTTCCTCCAATAAATGCTTCATGAGCATTACAAAAGGCTGAGTAAATACTCATTCTTCCTTCTGCAGAACTCATACTCATTGGCATAGAATGAAAAGATTGTACATTGCTCTTGACATTTGTATTGTCATAAGCAACATATCCGGCAATACCTTCAGCATCTACTATTGGTGTAGCTTCTGCACCACTTAGAAATGCATTGTTTCCTGAGCTGGAACTTGCTAAATGTAGAGACTTAGCATGATATAAGGATGGATCTTGTGTAAAATCCGAGTGAGTGTCTTTAATCCTTCTCTTCATGTCTTTGTTCTTCAGCTTGGAGACTACCTTCTCAAAATCCCATGTACTGTATTCCTAATCATCTTGAAGTTGATGAACATAATCAGTCCAAGTCTTAGGCAGTGAATCCAGAAACTTATCAACTAGCTCAGTTTGAGGATAAACAACTTCAAAGTATGACAACTCAGTGGTCAAATGATTGAATCGTATAATAATCTCGTCAAGAGATTCCCCTTTCAGTCCATTAAAGGCTTCATACTGACGCTTGAGAAGTTTGTACGGTTTTTCTTCAAAGTTACATCACCCTCACAATATCTTTCGAGAGCATCCCATAAATCCTTTGAAGTAGTGTATTTTTTAAACAGATGTACACTATCTTGAGGCAAGGCCATAGTAAGAGTAGACAATGTCTTTCCCTCAACAGCATATCTTTTACGTTCTTCAATAGGCATATCAGCATAAGTATACCTACTGATCACTCCGTTCTTCTCATATGAAGGCCAATCAAAACCTTGAGACAAATGTAATCTTCAAAACGTCTCTTCCACATCCAATAATTTTCCATACGGAAAAGCTTTGGAGGTGTATTACCTCGACCAACCTCATGATCGTGCATGATCATCTAGCTGATAAGTAAGGCATTGGGTGAGTTTGCGGCAGCTGGTAAGGTCGTCATTTCGAATCTTTTGAATTCAAATAAAACGAAACACTACTTAGTTCGTATAGCACGAAGTCACGTGGCACGAAGCACGAAGTCACGTGGCACGAAGCTGTATGACTTCCACGAAGTACACGTCGCACGAAGTACGAAACACAAGTCACGACCTAAGTCACGAAGAGTGGTTCGCGCTGACGTGGCACGAAGTGGACACGAAGTCTGCTGGGTGACGTAAGCACGAACACGAAGTTCACTTCGTGCTGACGTATGCAAGAAGTAACACGAAGAAGAGCACGAATTTTCAAATTAACACGAATTTCGAACGAAAATTGCAATCAATAGCTAATCAAATGATCTTAAACCTTCTGGTAATCAACCTTAGGGCTTTGATACCACTTGTAAGGTGCCCTATCATTGCGTGGATCGTAATAAGATGTGATTCGTTATGTCAAGAGTGCGGAATCCTCTTGAGATAACTAGATTGCTATTGTCTTTTGTTAATTAATAAGTAATTAATTAACCCAAGGAGATGCACAAGGCTTGTGGTTCGTGTAAAAGAACACACGAAGGAACAAATAACCTTAGCTCGTAAATTCGTGAATAACTCTCAAGAATTCGTCCCTCATTCACCAGGATTAACCTAATTCCGTAGATTAGGTCTTGTATTTATACTAGTTGATATTGGATTATGTGGGCTTCGGCCTTAATTGCGTAATTAGGCCCGAAATAACAATTAGCCAATTTACCTCGTGCTGACGTCAGCACGAGGGTAATCCTTCATGCTGATGACGTCAGCACGAGGGACGTGCCTTTGACTCTTTGTTTGACTTCGTTTGGCTTGTACATAACATCCAATCATCGTTTAAGTGTTCTACGACACTTATAAACCTTGATTCTATGTTCTTGTACCTGCAAAGCAATATATAACACACAAACACAATACAAAACATAAACAGATATAATATTGAAGTTCAAACGTAATCATTAAATATCAACATAAGTTCTTATTTAAATGATTACACACAAGTTCCTAAAAACATAAACGATAATCAAATCTATGCTGCGATTGTCACAACGAATCTGCATCTACAAGCATCAACAACACTAGCCTCCAACGCGTCAAAGGTATGGATGATATTGTGTGAAACATTGTGGCAATTGTGTGTAGCTTTGATACTTAATTTTAATAATTTATCGTCGGGGTCTGTGGTCTAGGGGATGGTATTCAAATCCTTTAGACGGACTCCTTCCATTCCAGGAATCCAATCAACGATGGTTTCTAAATATCCATTTGTCAAGTAGCTTTCATCTGTGGACATGAAGGACCACTGTTATTACACTTTGTACATATAAAAAAAAGGGCAAATCTAAAAGGTAAGCTGATAGGAAGGGTGTGTATATGTACTATAGGTTAATGTCTAGGTGTACATATGTTTTTGGAATTTAATTATTTCCTGAATTGCATAAATCTAAAACAAGCCCTTTCTATGGTTATCGAAAGGGTGGTGGAGGGGGGAAGAGGGGCTAATGCCCCCTCGAAATTTATATTTTGCCATGGAATTTTAAATTTTTTGATGGATTTTTGAGTTTTTCTAATGTATTTTAAAATTTTGCCCCTTTTTGGATATGATTTTGATAGATTTTTCAACTGTGCTCCCTCTTGGATATTTTCCCCGATACCGTCTTTGCGCCCGAGTACAATTAGGCATATGTATATATACTATATAGAATGTGGATATACCCTTCCATATAAAAAATTTAAGCAAACCTTTAAGTGGTGCAAGTCCTTTATCGATGAGAGATTGGTTGTGGTAAAAACCCATGAAGGCACAAGCAACGAGAGTCCAGTAGAGCATGACAGGGATCCCGAGCTTCTTTGCAGCATCAATGGTGAATAAGGACATGAAGCCATCAGAAATGATACAAGTAGGAGGAGTTGGAAGTTTGGTTGCTAGATCAAGAAAAGGGGTCAAGAAGGTGGTTTCGATGTAATGAAGGAGTGGTTCGCGTACATGATCAGCAGCACGAGGAATGCCATCGGGAATGGTTTCGAATCGAAAATCAGACAAGCCATCAAGGAAATGAGCACCACCGGATTCGAGCAGTTGCTCGTGGATGGTCTCTGTGTTTACGAAAGTTACTTGGAGTCCCATGTGGTGCAGAAGCTCTGCTAGCTTGAGCATGGCCTGTATGTGGCTTTGTGCTGGTAGTGGGATACAAATGACATGAGGCTTCTTTTTAGTTGTGGCTAGTTCTGTTGCATCCATTTTCTTGTTTCTGTTTTCAGAAGAAGAATTTTGTGGTATATATATATAATAATAATATGACATCCAAAACCGGTAACTCATTGCAAAAATCATTATTTGCCAAGTGGCATTTGGTAAGAAGGAAAACACGAATTTTGTTTTTTCATGCCACATAAAAGTTAAGACTTATGACTTAATTGGAAAGAATATCCTTTCAAACAAAAACATCAAAATCTTACATATGACTTCGAAAGAATAGATCCATGGCTGGCTCATGTTGCATACCCCACCATCAGAAGAGAACCTTTAATTGTTTGAATGGTGTAAAATATTATTAGCTAAATTGTAATACATGTAGGATTAGTTTTAGATTAGGATATGGGTTTTATGTAAACTGGTTTTTAGGTAATACTTGGAGTCCAAGTTTAAAGCTAAAACCGGGTAGTTTCCATATCCTAGACAAACATAAACTAGGTAACTTAATTGTATAGAATTAGGAAACCTAGGATGTCCCCCTTCTCTATATATAGAGGAGGGGGGAGGCTGATTTGAATACCCCAATCATTCCAATGTAAACCGAAAATCACTTGGTTAATAAACAAGGTTAGTTTTCGGAGAACTTCTTTTTCTTGGTTTTCTTTGTAGCTCGATTAGCTTTAAGGTTTGTTGGTTTTATTTCCAACAATTGGTATCAAAGCCAGATTACGTTGGCGTCTTGAAGCTAGATCGACTCAAAGGTAGACAATCCCTACAATTTGTATTCTCTTGTTTTGGTTCGTCGGTTTCTGCGCAGCTGCGGGAAAAACGCTGTTGCGTATTCGTTAACCGTTGGATCATTGTTATTTTTTAACTGGAGGTTGAAGACACGTAGGTATAGTTTCTGACCGGAGGGATTTCCGATCGGAGGTTTCAAGAGAGAGATACAGGCTGTCGAAGTTTCTGTCCAGAATCTGTGAATTTCAACTTGAAGCATATTTTTGTAGAGCGTTTGAAGGCTTATGTTTGTCAGGAATATTTGCAAGACTCTTGGGTTTATTAAGGTTGGTATTGCAAAGGTTTAATACGACAAGATTCAAGCTTCAAACGGAATTGATAGGTGAAACTTCAAAGCTTCAAGAATACGGGTTTGAGAATTTGGTATGTAATCGATCTTGAAGGTTTATTCAAGGTTTTAATCGATTGTAGAGTTCTTGGTTTCTTGAAGGTGTTCATGGGGAGTTGTTAACTTGATCCGCAAAGTACAAGAAGGTGATTGGGGTGCTTGTATAATCGTTTTTAGGGTTTTCTAAAGGTATACGATTTACAAGGATACTGTGAGGATGTTAGACGGCATGTTACAGGTGATCAAGAGTTTCTTGGTTGTGCTAATAAGACCACTCGAGGAAAACAATGTGTATACATTAGATGGTAAGGCACTAGCGTTTGGTGTACAGGTGAATGATGCAAGAGTTCGAGGTGTACGCGGTAACAAACGTGTTCAGCTTGAGGTGGAGCTGCCTAAGATTGGTCATGAGTTGAAAAATGATCAAGGTGATAGGGTCGAGCAAAAATCATCTCAAGGTCGTCGGAATCAACTTGTTTTGAACAGACGAGGGAAGCAAGTGGTGACGTTTACACGGTCGAGGAAAACAAGTATTGATGTATCGGCTTGTGACGTGGAGAAAGCAGAAGGTGAACTCGCGATAAAGGCTTCTGGTAATAAACACGGAGATACAAAGACTACATTGAACTTGATTGGAAGCGGATGGAAAGACAAGGGACAAGACTTGGAGAAAGGCATCTATGGGAAACAATCAAGGGAAGCTAGACGTGTAGACGGGATGGGTGTGACTGGAAGGTTTTTTCCAGGGTCCAAGGGCTTGTGTTTTTCGAAGATGCGAGGTATTGGAGTCACTTGTAGCTACATGGAATTTTGCTAATAAGGTGGAGATTGTAAAATATTATTAGCTAAATTGTAATACATGTAGGATTAGTTTTAGATTAGGATATGGGTTTTATGTAAACTGGTTTTTAGGTAATACTTGGAGTCCAAGTTTAAAGCTAAAATCGGGTAGTTTCCATATCCTATACAAACATAAACTAGGTAACTTAATTGTATAGAATTAGGAAACCTAGGATGTTCCCCTTCTCTATATATAAAGGAGGGGGGAGGCTGATTTGAATACCCCAATCATTCCAATGTAAACCGAAAATCACTTGGTTAATAAACAAGGTTAGTTTTCAGAGAACTTCTTCTTCTTCTTAGTTTTCTTTGTAGCTCGATTAGCTTTAAGGTTTGTTGGTTTTATTTCCTAACAAATGGAAAGCTTTTTTTAACATCACTAGCCCAATTTCCAGTTTTGATCCTCCCAAATTTCTACTTGCACAGGGCCCCACCTTGAATATGACAAACATATATGAACAATATGTCACATGTATTGCCTTTACAGAAAAACGTTTTAATATGAGTTTGGTTACGAATATGTAATCACTATTATTTATGACAAAATTTTATATGCTGTAACATTATGATGTTGTGTTTATACCAATTTTCATACATGTTAAACAGTTCTCCTCCCCTGAATTTAAGTTTTGTAAGGGGAACATCATATATATGATATTAACATCATATAAGTTATCCTCTTTATGTAACCAAATGTCATCACATGTATTGGCCCATGCATTTCTTTTATATGTGACAATACCATACAAAAACCTAGAGAACTAGTTTTTTTATAATCTCACTACAAGAATTTGGGCTTTTGACAATGAGACTTTTGGCTACGACAGAAAAATTCATTGTCAAAAGTCCACTAAACGACAAAAAAAAAAAGTAGTAAAAAGACAAATTTTCTTTTCAATATGGCTTTGGTTCTTTATGTATTGCTTTTAAAGAAAAATGTCCCAAGATGAACAATGCATGCGATGCCCAGTGAACTAGATGGCTTTTTTTTTAAGTATAACAGTTTTAGTAGTCTTAATAGCATTTTAGTTGGATATACAAGTTTGACTAAATAACCCAATTATAAAAATTGGATTTTAAGGCGATGTTTTGCATTGTGTTTCAAATTGAATGTTGCGTTTTTAAAATTACATTTTGGAAAAACATGTCATCACCTGCTTTTTAACATCTCCATATTCTCTCTTTACAAACACAATAGTTAGATAATCTATTCAAAATGTAATTCTAAACAACCCCTAACACATTGATAACACACGAATTAATGTCAGATCTTTAGTTTTATTCTAAGTTACAGGTTCGACTCTCGACGCGTCATGCGGTTTTTCTTTTGAGTTACCTGCAACAGCTTATGGTCTACACCTTATTTTCTAAAATATGTGTAGGGTTTCACCATAGTATGGTGAAGTATCCCCAGACCCTAGATGTTGAACACCGACTCATGGTTAAAAAACGCAAAACTTTGTGTGGGCTATAACTTCCGGATAGACAGAGATATGACTAGTTTATATAGCTTTAGAAGTATTAATCATAAAAAATTGCTTTGAAAAGAGAAAAATAAAACTAGAAATAGTCATATTAGCACAAGGGAAGCAAATATTTAATGTTGCATACACACTTAGAACACCACAATATATAGACATTATTTTGTATGTGATGTAAATATATAGCAGGCCACACACATCCGTAGCTTACAATTTGTTGGAGTTGCTCAACCTTCTTTAACTCCAGACTAATAGTATATGTGAAACTTTTAGTTCCTTGATAGCATAACGATTTCTTCGATAAGCTTGCTCAAATTCAGGGCCGATGAACCATCAGAACGTGTTGCAGCTCGAGCCTTTTCCTGCCACTCGATGGCTTTGTTCCTCATTTTATTACCTCCTTCTCCCATCAACTCTTGTACAAGCTTACTAACTTCCTCTCTTTTCACCTCATTTCCCATCTCCAACCCGACCTCCCATTCCTTGCATATATAACGACAATTGGTAACTTGGTCCCACAAGTAAGGCCAACATATCATTGGCACCCCGGCTGACAAACTCTCGATTGTCGAACCCCAACCACAGTGAGTCAAGAACCCTCCAACTGAAGGGTGGTTCAGGACCATTTCTTGTGAGCACCAACTTGCTATGAAACCTTTGTTTTCTATAAATACTTTATACTCGGGAGACAAAGCTGCAGTTTCTCCTACAACCAAATCTGATCTAATTATCCAAAGGAAATAATAGCTGCTATTAGCAAGTCCCCAACCAAATTCTGTTAAATCTTGTAAAGACATTTTCGTAAAACTCCCATAATTCACATAAATTACAGAGTTTGGTTCCTTGGATTCTAGCCATTGGAGGCACTCGGATTCTTCTTTCCATAAGCTGTATCCATTGAAACTCGACATTTTAGTTTGTTTTTCATTTTCTGATATCTGATCAAGATGTAACTGCAGAGGTCCAACCGTGTAAACCTGAGGAAACATGGAAGAGAAAGCATTGACAATACTAGTCTCCAAGGAGTCAAATGTGTGGAATATATTGTGTATGACATTGTGAGACTTTGCTGAAGCACTAATACAGAAGTTCAAAACTTTGTCGTCCAGGTTTGTGGTCCGAATGATGCTGCACATATCTTTTAGCCTGATTCCTTCCATTCCTGGAATCCAATCAATAACGGTTTCTAAATATCCATTTGTCAAGTCACTTTCATCTGTATACAAAGATTAACATTATTATTACATTTCTTACATAGAATGAGAGCAAGGGCATAAATATACGTAAAAGAAAAGTTAAACGCAAACCTTTGAGAGGTACAAGTCCTTTATCAATGAGAGACTGGACCTGGTACATGCCCATGAAGCCGCAAGCAGAAAACGTCCAGTAGGACATGATGGGGATTCCGAGCTCTTTAGCAGCATCAATGGTGAAAAGCGACATGCAGCCGTCAGAGATGATACAAGTAGGAGTATCTGGAAGTTTGACTACAAGATCAACAAAAGGAGTCAAGAAGTTGGTCTCAAAGTAATCCAGTATTCTGCCGCCTCCATAGTCACCTTCAGAATTACTAGGAATGCCATCAGGAATGGTTTTGAATCGAAAACCAGGTGAACCATCAAGGCAGTGGAGACCCCCAGAATTGAGCAAACGCTTGTGGATGTTCTCCGTGTTAATAAACGTTATACGGAGTCCCTTGTGATGGAGATACACTGCTAGTTTGAGCATCGCTTTTACATGGCTTTGTGCTGGAAATGGTACAAAGATGACATGAGGCCTTTTTTCTACTGTGGCCAAAATATCCATTTGACCCATGTCTATTTTGATAGGGTGTGGTATAACGGTATATATGGATCAAGTAATTAGCGTACGCCTAAGAATAGAAAACGATAGATAACTACAAGATCTATATATTGTCATAGCTTGATTGAAACTCATCAATTTAAACACTTATTATGAATTGATTGAAACTGATCGATGAACACGCTTATGACTTGTTTTATATATGGATGGATTATATAACCTGTCGTGGCACTACCGGTGCACTTTATTTAATATAAGTTATTTGTGTAGAACACTATTATTTATCATGGTGATAACGATGGCAAAGTATGACAATGGAACATTTTGTGACCATAATTTAGAGATTGCTTTTTATTAAATATTTTGAAGCCTCCAACAAGGTTCAAACAAGCTAATTAAACTAGTATAATATATAGAGGAGTACGTACAAGTTTGAACAAATAATCAAAATATGAATATATAATTGTGAAAAGTCTTATTAATATTGACAGAAATTAAATGAATCCTCGTTGATGTATATTATCCCTGATGACAGGAAAGGCTTAACTAATACATGTATTCTAGTGTTTTAGACTTTAACTAATCTCCAATTTACACATTAAGAAAATGGATTCTAATCTATCAATGACAAAATAGTGATTCAGCTCCCACCGTCCTACCATTGACAATTACAGAACATATTTAGGGTAAAACATTAACATAATAATTTCAAATTAATGTTACCATCCCCTAATAAAAGCCGATTTTAGTTGATACATGGAGAATAGCCAACTAATATAACTAAATCATATAGCCAACTAATATAACTAAATCATCTCATAGGATATGCTAACACTCTGCTTGTAATAACAAGTTTCATAATAAGAGTGATATACAATCGGGCGGACTGCCCTTAATTTAATATTTGATTCATTATTGGTTTAATTTATGAAGCATCTTGTCAAGCATCAACAGTTGGATTAAGCCCTATACTGAATGAGAATTGATAATCATACAACAACCTTTCAAAATCTACCACTATTATGCAATATACACTTGTATTGTGTGTTATATCAGTTGTAAAGTGTGATAAGTTAATTAAAAGTTGTGGTACAAATATGAGCTCCCATACTAAATGGGCTAAATGAGCTTTGTCTCTTATTCATAAACTTTAAGTACACACAGTTACCATGAGACAACCATAAATATTAATGGGTCTAATCTACATAATACAAATTAAATCTAGTAGAAGATAAACTATATACCACCTAAAACTGGATCAAGAGTCAATAAAAAGCCTAGATATAAGTCTTTAGCTTCAATTCCTTCATAAAGATTTTGCAAGCTTTTTAGTTCCTTGACCACACAGTGATTTCTTCAACAAGGCTGTTTATGTTCGAGGAAGATGAACCATTGGGACCGGTTGCAGTAAGAGCCTTTTCCCTCCACTCAATGGCTTTAATCCTCATTCGGTGACCATTTTCGCCCATCAACTCTTGTACAAGTTTACAAACTTCTTCCCTTTTCACGTCCTTGCCCATTTCCAATCCAACCTCCCATTCCTTGCATGTGTACCTACAATTGGTCACTTGGTCCCACAAATAAGGCCAGCATATCATTGGTACCCCAGCGGACAAGCTCTCAATGGTTGAACCCCAACCGCAGTGAGTCAAGAACCCTCCAACAGAAGGATGGTTCAGGACCTTTTCTTGTGAACACCAGCTTGCTATATAACCTCTCTTTTCTATAAGCTCCTCAAGTTCAGGAGAGAAATTAGCTGATGACTCACCCACAACCAAATCTGATCTTATTATCCAAAGGAAATAGTGATTGCTATCAACAAGACCCCAAGCAAATTCTATAAGATCATTTAGCGGCATTTTTGTTGTACTCCCAAAGTTTACATAAATGACCGAGTTTGGTTCCTTGGATTGGAGCCATTGGATGCACTCCGGTTCTTCTTTCCGTAAGTTGTATCCTTTAAAATGTAGCATTGTGCTCTGTTTTCCTTCTAGTGGTATTTGACTAAGAAGTAATTGTAATGGGCCAACAGTATAAATACGAGGACAGATAAACGAAAGAGCATCGACAATACTAGCCTCCAAAGCGTCAAAGGTGTGGATGATATTGTGTGAAACATCGTGGCACTTTTGTGTAGCTTTAGTACATATTTTCAATAATTCGTTGTCGGGGTCTGTGGTCCAGGGGAGGGTATTCAAATCCTTTAGACGGATTCCTTCCATTCCAGGAATCCAATCAACAATGGTTTCTAAATATCCATTTGTCAAGTAGCTTTCATCTATATACATGAATGACCACCATAAACACATTTTATACATACAAAAAGAAGGGCACATCTAAAAGGAAATCTAAGAGGAAGGTAATGTATGTACAATTTAATGTCTAGGTCTGTGCATGTGTGCCCGGAACCAAAATAGCAGGGGTCAAGTTGGTCGCGCCCTTTGCAGGATCTAGGGTCAATGCCTCTTGTGGCGGGTCTAAATATCATGTAGCTAATCATATTTGAATAATGAACAATTAAGACTATTGGCGTGAGTTAATATGTGAATGTATGTATCTCTGATAAGTCCATGCGCATATCCAACTGCACAGCTAGAAAACTGGCCGGGTTTACGTACCGTCAGATTTCTAGTTGGAAATAGTCTTTAGCAAAAGATTTGACCGCCGGTGAAGCCCAGTTTTCTAGTAGTGCCGCTTGTAACTGATTGGATAGTTAAATCTGATTTATCTATCAGTTTTTCACATAGTTTACATACGTGCTGAAAACACACATAATCTAGAATATCTCTTCCATACACAATGAATTTTTCAATTAAAAATCTGATCAATCCATCACAAATAGGGTTTAACCCCCGCCCCCCCTAAACTTCGATATCAAGCAAATGTTTCTATATAGTGTTTTGCTAATAGCAGTCATAGGTGCTGTCATTAACATGCATAAATTAGTTAGTTGTACTTTTACCATAAAAATTCAAGGGTGTCTTTTGAAATGCAGGTTAATGTCATTAGAAAAATCCTTCTATTATACTCGTATATATATAGAGGGATTTAGCAAACCTTTAAGTGGTGTAAGTCCTTTATCGATGAGAGATTGGTTGTGGTAAAAACCCATGAAGCCACAAGCAGCAAGAGTCCAGTAGAGCATGACAGGGATGCCGAGCTTCTTTGCAGCATCAATAGTGAATAAGGACATGAAGCCATCAGAGATAATACAAGTCGGAGGAGTTGGAAGTTTGGTTGCAACTAGATCAAGAAAAGGAGTCAAGAAGGTGGTTTCATCGTCTTCAGAACCACTAGGCACGCCATCAGGAACGGTTTCAAATCGAAAATCAGACAACCCGTCAAGGGAACGAACACCGCCAGATTCGAGCAATTGCTTGTGGATGGTCTCTGTGTTGACAAAAGTTACTTGGAGTCCCATGTGGTGGAGAAGCGCTGCTAGTTTGAGCATGGCCAGTAAGTGGCTTTGTGCTGGTATTGGGACACAAATTACATGAGGCTTCTTCTCAGTTATGGCTACTACCGCTGCATCCATTTTTTTTATTTTATTTTTTTTCAATTTTCAGATGAAATTTGCATGTAGTGTACATATATGACATCCAAACCTGCATGATATACAGTATTTGCCAAGTGGCATAGTTGGTAAGAGGAAATTTAACACGAGTTTGACTTCTTCTTTAAAGTTATCTATAATATTGTAAACTTGAGGTTAATTTATTTTTATTTTTACAGAACCCTTCTAGATTGTAGGAAACAACTAAGAAACAAGCGAAAGACATCCATCTACTTTTTATTTAAATAAATTGTCTCCAAACAGAATTATAGCTCGTCATTATTGTTCTGTTTTCTTCGTTAGCTTCTTTTTGGTTTTTATTCTTTGGAGATAAACAACGAAGTTTAGTGACAGCAATGGCTAGATTATGATATATAGCTTAAACGTCGTCTCGAATAAAAACAAGCAAACCAGTTAATGTTAGTTCTTTGGAAAAACGAAAAAGGGTTAAATGTTCCAATTGTATAAAAAATTGGAAAATTATACTTATGGTAACTTAACTCATGATGTAACAACGGATTTAGATTGTAAGCGATAAAAAAAACCGCTTTTATAATACTTGTGATGCAAAAACGGAAACTTAACAGCAGTATCAGGAAGCTGATTCTAACGGATTCACATAGGCCAAACATCGCTTTTATAAGTGGCACTCTAAATCAGGGTGAGGATTTGATGTGCTTCCCTTCCCGAATTCCTTCATACATAAGAAGAAGTTTTGATTTGTTTATGAAGATTGGTTTGAAACCATAATGATTTCTTCAATAAGGTTGTTTACGTTCAAGGACGATGAACCATTAGGACCAGTTGCAGTAAGAGCCTTTTCCTTCCACTCCATGGCTTTAATCCTCATTCCGTGACCATTTTCGCCCATCAACTCTAGTACAAGTTTACTAACTTCCTCCCTTTTCACTTCATTTCCCATCTCCAATCCAACCTCCCATTCTTTGCATATATACCTACAATTGGTAAACTGGTCCCACAAAGCAGGCCAACATATCATTGGCACACCAGCGGACAAGCTCTCAATGGTCGAACCCCAACCACAGTGAGTCAAGAACCCTCCAACTGAAGGATGGTTCAGGACCGTTTCTTGTGAACACCAGCTTGCTATAAAACCTCTCTTTTTTATAAGCTCCTCAAGTTCAGGAGGCAATAATGCAGATTCCCCTTCAAGCAAATTAGATCGGATTATCCAAAGGAAATAGTGGTTGCTATTAGCAAGTCCCCAACCAAATTCTATAAGATCTTGTAAAGACATTACTGTAAAACTCCCGTAATTCACATAAATGACCGAGTTTGGTTCCTTGAATTCGAGCCATTGGATGCACTCTGGCTCTTCTTTCCACAAACTGTATCTACTAAAATTTGACATTTCGGTCTGATTTTCTTTTGGTATCTGATCAAGCAGTAACTGCACTGGGCCAACTGTGTAAACTTTAGTAAACATGGTTGACAGAGCATCGACAATACTAACCTCCAAGTCATCAAAAGTGTGGAAGATATTGTGTATAACATTGTGGGACTTTTCTGCGGCTACAAGACAGAATGTCAGAAAACGGTCTTCTGGGTCTGTAGTCCGAATGATGCCATTTATATCCTTTAGCCGGATTCCTTCCATCCCCGGAATCCTATCAATAATGGTTTCTAAATACCCATTTGTCATGAAACCTTCATCTGTTAACAATAATGACAACTATCATCACATATTTTATATTGAAAAAAAAGGAGCACATATATATATCCCTCCATCCCAACTTAAATGTCCTATTTTGACTTTCCAAGTCTTTCTTTTACAACTTTGACCGTAAATAATTTTGTTTGTATTATATAATACTTAATGAGAATTATGTCAATATAAAATGCATTTAAAACTCAATCAATTCATATATTTTACATTTTAAGTATTATATAACACAAATAATATTATTTACAGTCAAAGTTAAATAAAATAGACCCAAAATGTCAAATTAGGACATTTAAATTGGGACGGAGGTATATATTATGACATTTTATATATTAAATGCAAACCTTTAGGCGGTACAAGTCCTCTCTCGATTAGAGATTGGATCTGGTAAATACCCATGAAGCCACAAGCTGAAAGAGTCCAGTAGAGCATGATCGGGATTCCTAGCTTCTGTGCAGCATCAACGGTGAAAACTGACATGAAGCCGTCAGAGATGATACAAGTAGGAGTTGGAAGTTTGGTGACAAGCTCAAGAAAAGAAGTCAAGAAGGTGGTTTCAATGTACTCCATGAGAAACTCCGTGCCATCTTCATCTTCAGAACTACGAGGAATGCCGTCAGGAATGGTTTCAAAGTGAAAACCAGACGAGCCATCAAGAGACCGAAGACCACCAGAACTGAGCAAACGCTTATGGATGTGCTCTGTGTTAACAAAGGTTATTTCGATTCCTCTGTGGTTGAGAAGCTGAGCTAGTTTGAGCATTGCCTTTATGTGGCTTTGTGCTGGAAAAGGCATAAAGATGACATGAGGCTTCTTCTTCGTTGTGGTCATAATTTCCATTTTCGGTATGGTTTCAAAGGGAGTTGAAGTATAGTGATTGATATATATGATCTTAGTAGATTCTTGTTTGAAACTAATTGTTTTGACCGCTTGTTTTTGTCTTTTAATTTGGATATATCATTGAAGTTATCGTAGCAATGCCGGCTTTTGTCTTCCAGTTTTTTAAAGAAATAAATGGCGTATAAAGGCACCAGCTTTTGATCAAGATTAAAAAAAAAAAAAAACTTTTTATGAAGTAATATGTGCCTCTTAAAACATTAGAAGAAGTAAAATTACAATATATTGGGTAGTCTAAGTTTGACTAACTAGTCAAACTAGTCTAAACAAGAACTGAGCAATCGTAAATTAGAAGAAAACAAAATTGTCACTTGGCATTAATTCGAGGAAGAGATGCTGTTCTGTTGCTTGTGCGTGCATCATCATACATGTCCCAGGTCCTCTTGTTGAATGTAGATCAATACTTTTGTTATCCAAGTGGACTGAAGTTGCAAGTCTTTTGTTGGAGATGCACCAAGTATGTATGTTGATTTTCTTTGGAAGCAATGTATTCCACCGCACCTATTGAATTTCTGTTGGGTTTTTCAGTTTCTTGTCTAATGGCTTTCAAATTGTAGCGTTGAGTTGCACCTACTACACATTCCCAATAGTCCAAACGATTTAAAAATGAAGTAGTAACAAGCAAGAAACCCAGCTCTTCAAGTTCGTTCTCCTCTGTTCCATTTCACATGGGCCGGCCTTCTCTAAATCCAGCTAGTAGTGAGAATTGTTGATTTTTCGAAACACTCTAAACTGTGTACTAATATGAACTATGATTACCACAAGGATTGAACTTTTAAGTTTTAACCACAGACTTAGAAAGTGAAACTGATGCTGCTAGGCCAAGGTCGGCCGGTTGGTTAGTAGTGACAAATATATTTAAACATGTTCATATACTGATGTGGTTAATAATTGTTAGATCCACAATAGCTAGAAAAAATTGAAAATAAAACTAATGCGACAAAAAACAAAATATGCTTGTTCACAACACCGCAATAAACATCAATGATTTTTTATGTGCTTAAAAGTATTGCGCACCACACTAAATCGGTACATATTGTGTTATAGAGAAACACTTAGTTCCTTGACAGCATAAGGATTTCTTCAATAAGCTTGTTTACATTCAGAGAAGATGATCCGTTGGGACTTGTTGCGTTTTGCGCATGTCCCTGCCACTCAATGGCTTTGTTCCTCATTTTGTGACCTCCTTCTCCCATCAACTCTTTTACAAGCTTACTGACTTCCTCCCTTTTTACGTCCTTCCCCATCTCCAGCCCAACCCCCCATTCCTTGCATATATACCTGCAATTTGTATACTGGTCCCACATAAAAGGCCAGCATATCATTGGCACACCAGCGGACAAGCTCTCAATGGTCGAACCCCAACCACAATGAGTCAAGAACCCTCCAACAGAAGGGTGGTTCAGGACCTTTTCCTGTGAGCACCAGCTTGTTATGAAACCTCTCTTTTTTATACATTCTTCAAATTCAGGAGGCAAAACTTTCGATTCACTGTTAAGCAGATCAGATCGGATTACCCAAATAAAATAGTGGTTGCTATCAGCAAGTCCCCAACCAAATTCTAAAAGATCTTGTAAAGACATTACTGTACTACTCCCAAAACTCACATAAATGACAGAGTTTGGTTCCTTGGATTCGAGCCATTCGAAACACTCTGGTTCTTCTTTCCACAAGCTGTATCCAATGGATTTCGACATTTCAGGCTGTGGTTCTTTGTTTGGCTTCTGATAAAGAAGTAACTGCACTGGACCAACCGTGTAGACTTTAGGAAACACAGATGAGAGAGCATCGATGATACTAGACTCCAAAGAATCAAAAGTGTGGAATATATGGTGTATGACATCGTTGGACTTTTGTGTAGCCTCGATACAAAATGTCAAGATTTTATCGTCAGGGTCTGTAGTCCGAATGATGCTGTTCATATCCTTCAGCCGAATTCCTTCCATCCCGGGAATCCAATCAACAATGGTTTCTAAATACCCATTTGTCAGGTAAGTTTCATCTGTGTACATGAATAACCACTAATATATAATATGAGTACATTTTTACTAATATTTAAAAGAGACAGAGCGTAAACATATCTAAAACGTGCATTGAGAGCAAACCTTTTAGTGGTGTAAGTCCTTTGTCGATGAGAGATTGGACTTGGTAAATACCCATGAAGCCGCAAGCTGAAAAAGTCCAGTAGAGCATGATGGGGATTCCTAGCTTTTGTGCAGCCTCAATAGTGAAAGCCGACATGAATCCATCGGATATGATACAAGTAGAAGGAGTTGGAAGATTGGTTGCAAGATCAAGAAAAGGAGCCAAGAAAGTGGTTTCAACGTAATGCAATAGTAGTTCTCCACCGTCGTCATCTTCAGAACTACGAGGAATGCTGTCAGGGATGGTTTCAAATTGAAAACCAAATGACCCATCAAGGCTTTGAGAACCACTGGAACGAATCAGACGCTTGTGGATATACTCCGTGTTAACAAAGGTAATTTGGAGTCCAAGGTGGTGGAGAAGCTCTGCAAGTTTGAGCATGGCCTTTATGTGGCTTTGGGCTGGTAGTGGGATAAAAATTACATGAGGCTTCTTCTCAGTTGTGGCCAGTGTGTCCATTTTTCGGTGCTTGTTTTCAAAGGGGGTCGACGTATGTATGCTGGTATATAAGGTCTTAGTAGACGGCTAAGAAAAGAACTAAAAGATAAAAAGTACTAATACCGGAAAGATCATAGCTAAATTGATTGAAACTGATTGATTTTAACGTTTACTCTTGTATTTATGTTTTGTAGAGTGTTTATATATTATTCATGTTGCCTGCCGGCTTTCTTGTCAGTTATTTTTGTTATTCAAAAGTAATTAACAAGCATTATAAACCAGATATTGAGCAGAATTTAAAAGTTGTTTTTAAAATGTATCAATTACAATGCGCAGTTGGGGAACTTGAACATTTTCTATTATATATTATTACATATCGACTTAATTTTGTTCTATTATTTATGTCTAAGTCTCTTACTTGACTCACTATAACATTTACGGAGTATAAGTTTTCTTGAGTTAATATTTTTTTCACAGCTTCAGGAAAAAACAAAAGAAAAATAAAAAAACTTTGGAGGTTTTGTGAAAAATCAAAAATTTGCTTGGTGATGACAAACTTGACATCCTTCAGCTCGGATGGCAATATAAGACTTAGTCAACTATGATACAACAGTGGCGAAGCTAGAAACTTTTGAGTGGGGGTCGGGATCTAAATTTTTTTTTCCTAACGCTATTTTTCAGGTAATATGTTCGGGTCAGTGATTCAATTCGGATCGGGTAAAAAAATAGATACTATTATTATAAAAAAAAGTTTCAATCACGGCAAAACTAAATATTTGTCAAAGACAAGTAAACATTAAGAAGGAGACAAACGGTTGGTACCTGGTTCGATTCACTGAAGAAATTAGAGTTCAGTCTTTCGACCTGTAAGAACCTTGAGTTCAGTGGGCTAAATTTTTAATTAAGTAATGAGTTTTAGTTTGGGCTAAGTAATTTTGTTGGCTTATGTAAAATGTAATGGATCAATTTTATTGCTTGGTATATAAAAAAAAATTCACAATTAAGATGGGGGGTCGAAACCGAGTATATCGAATTTTTTCTACACGAAACCAATATACCCCCTACATCGCAAAAAAATTTCGGGAGGTCGGACGCCCCTCCCGGCCCCTACGTAGCTACGCCCTTGTGATACAATGCCACAATATAGAAATTTTTAGATTTTTCCTATCTATATAGGCATATATATCTTCCGGGTCAACTATGTCAATTCCATGTCATTTGACGAGGATACTTTATTTTCTACTACATAAATACTCAATATTTGGCAATCGACGCCGGTGGCAGCGGAGATGACGACAACGGATGGTGACGATAGTAATGTGGTTATTAATGTAAAGGTGATATAAATGGTGTAACATAGTAATTTATGTAATAGTTGAGGGATGTATGTTATAAACATTTTCATTTAATATATTATAGGTATATTATATGAACATGTTTAAAATTTAACAACTATCTTGATTTTTTGGGTTTTTTGAAAATGTTCATATAATATGCCTATACATCAATTATCTTGATTATTTGAACATTTTTCGGGATATATGTTGTAACATTTTCATTATGCGTTTTCGGTTTTGCTCTTTTATATGTTGTAAACCAAATATTGAGCCGGATTTAAAAGCTGTTTTTGAAATATATCAATTACAATGTGTAGTGATGGAACTTGAACATTTGCTTCCGGGTACCAATATGTATTAGAAAATATTTTTGTCTTTATAGGCTAAAAATAATATGTCTACAAATTACGGAGGAGCTAGTTTTTTTGAAAGGTGAATTTCGCTTGAAACTTCAACGAGAAGTCTAGCATACGTTGTCTTAATCGGGTCCGTGCTAGAGAGCTCTCTCGGAGTAGAAATGTCTATTTCAAATACCCAATGGGGGAAAAACCCCTTACTAATCCGCTCAAAGGCACAACGATTAATATGGGTAAACCCTGCCCTCTCAGACTTGAACCTGAGTATACCTAAGTCAAGCCCTCATAGAAGGACTACCGAAATCTCAAAGTTGGTAGAATGGAGATTCGAAACTAAGACCTATAGGTCACCAAGGGAACTCCAAACCATTACACTAACTCATCATTGATACAGAGAAGCTAGTCCATATACTTATTGACTTATTGTTATTTTCCAAACCAACACCATGTAAATTTATGTTACTTAAGTTGTACGCGTATTATATATTAGGAATACCCAACTATGGCAAAAAGGCTATGTAATGTACCCTACTCCTCGACTTGCTATTCAGTGTAACCAACTACGTTTTTTGGGTTATTCAACGCAAGCAACCTGCTACAATAGGTTTCCATCCGGTTTCCATCATCATCATCATCCTCACTAGTCCAACACTCGCCGGAAAAATTAAAATCGCGATAACTTTGTTGTTTATTTGAATTAAGACTTGAAACTACCACCAATCGACTCAAAAGTTGCTCCCGCACAAACCCTAACCAAAAGTTTTTGAATCCAACACTCGCCGGAAAAAATGGTGATTCGCCGGAAAAATTAAAATCGTGATAACTATGTTGTTTCTTCGAATTAAGACTTGAAACTACCACCAGTCGACTCAAAAATTGATCCCGCACAAACCCAAGCCAAAAGATGTTGAAATAAAGTTCGCCGGAAAAAATGGTGATTCGCCGGAAAAATGGTGATGAATGATGACTTGTATGTTGTTTGATGTTCATGTTGATGATGACGGCTAACCCATCTCTCAAAAATTGCCGGAGGATCTTTTTTAATCTCTCTTGAAGACTTAACCCATCCTCCAACCACAACTCTCTGATCAAGCAACCCCAAACCGTGTCTCTACGATCCAGTATCGTTTTCAGTAACACCCTTTTGGAATACTTTTCAAAAGACACCAGCATTGTAGCCGTTTTGCTGGAATCAACTTAGGCATTTCGTCGAGCAGTTGGTGGTCATTCGACATTTTCGATTTTGAAAAAACTAAGCTAAACCGCAAAAGGGTTTTTCTGGGGTTATGGAATTAAGCTTGAAATGATAAAAAAAAAAAAAAAAAAAGATTGAATTTTTTTTAGTTGTTGGATTGAAATTTGAATATGCGTTTATATGAAGAGTGAAAAGTAATGTAAATATGAAGTTTTTGATGCTTTTCTTTTCTTGAAGATGAAATTGGGAAATTTCAGAAAGAAGAAAAAGGATGGAATTTGTGTATAAAAATTGGTAATCTCCATTTTTGTAGATGATAGATGACTGATATATGATGATGATGATGAATTTTTTTAATATACAAGGAATAAAATTAAAAGTGGTAACCTGTAACTTGTTTATTAGTCGGTTAATTACATTGAATAACCCAAAAAACATAGTTGGTTACACTGAATAGCAAGTTGAGTGTTAGGGTACATTACATAGTCTTTTTGCCATAGTTGGGTACATTCTCATGCCTTTATACCTATATATTATTCTATATCGAAAATGAAAATTTACTATTAACTCAAATTTGTTCTATTATTTATGGGAAATGATATTTGTACCATTAATTTTTATAGATGTACCACAATATACAAGTCATATTGTTAACTGTACAAGTTAACAATGCATAGTTGTGGTACATCTATCAAAAGAAGTGACTTCCTATTATTTATGCATGTCTATGTCTCTTACTTGACTCACTGTAACATTTACGGAGTATAGTTTTTCTTGAGTTAATATTTTTTCACAGCTTCAGGAAAAAACAAAAGAAAAAAAACAAGAACTTTGGAGGTTTTGTGAAAAATTTGCTTGGTGATGAGTGATGACAAACTTGGCTTGCTCCTTCAGCTTGGGTGGCCATATATATAAGACTTGGTCAACTATGATACAATGCCACGTACAATATACTGTAGAATTTTTTAGATTTATCCTGTCCACATATTTTATGATGGGGGGATAGAAAGACTTTCAGGTCAACTATGTCAATTCCATGTCGTCATTTGACTAGGATACTTTATTTTCCACTACAGAAGTTCTTAATACTTACGCAATGTGACGCTGATAACAGTGGCAATGGCAACGGATGGTGGTAGTGGTGGCGATAATTGTGTAGTTATTAATGTAAAAGTAATTGATATAAAGGGTGTAATATAGTAATTATTTTAATGGTTGAGGGATATATGTTGTAAATATTTTTATTAAAAGTATTATATGTATATTAGATGAAATTGTTTAAAATTTAATAGGTATCTTGATTTTTTTTGCTCTTTTTAACTTTTTTATTTTATAAAAAGCTAGATCCTGAAATGTAACAAACTTTAGACGAATGTCTATAGTAATATATAACTAAAGTCGTGTGTATAGTATCTAAACTAGGGATGAGAAAAAAAACCGTGACCCGTGACCCGACCCGGAACCGGCCTGAACCGACCCGCCCGTAGGGCTAACGGGCCGGGTCACGGGTCAAGCTTTTGTGACATTTTCGGGTCGCGGGTCGCGCGGGTCGGACCGGGTCGGGTCAAGCCAAAAACCGAAAAAAAGTGAAGGAAACCCGTGACCCGCCCGTAACCCACCCGAACCCGAACCGTACCTTCACGGGCCGGGTCACGGTTCCTATTTTTATGCACTTGCGGGTCGCGGGCCGGGCCGGGTTTTCGCGAGTCGGGTCATTTGCACATCCCTAATCTAAACAACTCAAAATTATGTTTATTGTATGTAAGAAAATGTATCCGACCAATCAAAATTTAACAAGTGACAGTTATATATAGTTGTCACGTATGTTTTCTTACATACAATAAACATAATTTCGAGTTGTTTACATACTTTAGTGATTTTCCGCTATAGACATTCGTCCAAAATTTGTCACATTCCAAGATACTAATCTCATTCACTGTAAGTTAATCACGCCTTTGACAATCGGAGTAGACGAGTAGTCCAAATTTGACCACATAGCAAAATTAGTTACTTGATACATAAGAACTGAGTGATCATAATTCGTAAATGTAGTTTATAGGGTTAGGGGAAGACCGGATAAGTTTTCCCTCTTACTTTTTTCCTCGCATCTCTAACATGTTTTCTTGTTTTCAAAAATGGAAAATGAAAATAGCATATCCTAAATAATTTTTTTTGACAAGTGAATTTTACCTCAGATGCGTATGATATGTGTTAATCGCACAACGAAAGGGTCCCGCACTAAGCTGATCTTAAATAGCTTTTCTCACCATACCACCTCCTTTATTGGAAAATACCATCGAGGAAAACCTACCAATTAAGGCTCGAACTCGAGACCTTGGAGTAAACTCTCCTGGGGCCCCGCATAGCAGGTTTAGGGAAACACCCCTGGCCACTGGGGTTTAACCAGTGGTTGCATATCCTAAATAATTAGAACGTGGTTTAAATATTTTCATTTAATTTCCGAAAATTAAAAACCCTTTCATTTTTCAAAAATTAAAAATAGAAAACCAGGAAATATACCACAATCAAACGCGTCCTAAAGTTATCAGAGAATTGTGTTGTGTCAAGCTAGACAGGGTTCCAGAGAGGGCCCGATACATGACAAATTTATTTTAGAAACAAACCCATACATTCCCTGCGATACAGATTTGTACTTGAATCAGAACCACTTGGTTGGGGATACAGATACCCCTTGAATAGTACGGTTAGCCCAAAGACTTGTAGGTGTTCCTTGACAGCATCGTGATTTCTTGGATAAGTTTGTTTACATTCATGGACGATGAACCATTGGGACCCGTTGCACATCTAGCCTTTTGTTGCCACTCCATGGCTTTCTTCCTTATTTTGTGACCTCCTTCACCCATCAGCTCTTGTACAAGTTTACTAAGTTCCTCCCGTTTCACGTCCTTTCCCAATTCCAATCCAACCTCCCATTCGTTGCATATGTACCTACAATTGATCGGCTGGTCCCACAAATACGGCCAACATATCATTGGCACGCCAGCTGACAAGCTCTCAATAGTCGAACCCCATCCACAGTGAGTCAAGAACCCTCCAACCGCAGGATGGTTCAGGACCTTTTCTTGTGAACACCAGCTTGCTATGAAACCTTTCTTTTCTAGATGTTCCTCAAATCCAGGTGGCAAAGCTGATGACTCGCCCACAACCAAATCTGATCTTATTATCCAAAGGAAATAGTGATTGCTATTGGCAAGTCCCCAAGCAAATTCTATGAGATCTTGTAGCAGTATTTTCGTTGTACTCCCAAAATTTACATAAATGACGGAGTTTGGCTCTTTGGATTGAAGCCATTGGAAACACTCCGGTTCTTCTTTCCTTAAGTTGTATCCATCAAAATTTAACATTTTTCTTTGTTTTTCTTCTGCTGGTATGTGATTAAGATGTAATTGTAGTGGACCAACCGTATAAACATGGGGATACATGGACAAGAGAACATTCACAATACTAGGCTCTAAAGCATCAAAGGTGTGGAGGATATTGTGTGTAACATTGTGGGAATTTTGCGTACCCTTAATGCAGAAGTTTAAGAGTCTGTCGGCGGGATCTGTGGTCCAGGCTGCGCTATTCAAATCCTTAAGGCGGATTCCATCCATTCCCGGAATCCAATCAATAATGGTGTCTAAATATCCGTTTGTTAAGTAACTTTCATCTGCATATATGATTGACCATTATTACTTTTTGTACATATATATAAGCTAAAGCAGCGCTCACGGAAGACGGTACATGGAACCAGAGGGTTCTCACTCATTTATCCTTTTTTATAAGCTAAAACAATATTATGAAACGTCACAGTTATACAGGAAAATCACAAAACTTGCTTTACCAATTAGACCAACTTTTAAATAATAAAATAAAATAAAAAACCTACCTTTAAGTGGTGCAAGTCCTTTATCAATGAGAGATTGTATTTGGTAAGTAGTCATGAAGCCACCAGCTGAAAGAGTCCAGTAGAGCATGATGGGGATACCTAGCTTTTGTGCAGCCTCAATAGTGAAAAACGACATGAAGCCATCAGAGATGATACAAGTAGGAGGTGTTGGAAGTTTGGCTGCAAGATCAAGAAAAGGTGTTAAGAAGGTGATTTGAATGTGCTCCAGGAGTAGTTTCGAGTCATCGTAGTCTTCCGAAGTACGAGGAATGCCGTCAGAAATGGTTTCAAATCGAAAACCAGACGAAGCATCGAGGGAGTGGAGGTCAACGGAATTTTGCAAAAGCTTATTGTGTATGTAGTCTGTGTTAACAAAGGTTACTTGGAGACCCTTGTGGTGAAGGAGCTCTGCTAGTTTGAGCATGGCGAGTAAGTGGCTTTGTGCTGGTATTGGGATACAGATTACATGAGGCTTCTTCCCAGTTATGACAACTCTGTCCATTTTACCCCAGCCTGTGGTTGAGGACTTGAGCTATATATACAGCTTTTGAATTACAGTAATATACAACTAGAGTAAAATGCATAAACTGCCCCTGTAGTTTATCGTTTGTTCTACACCTCGTCCCTCGTCCAACTTTTTAGCACCAATCTGAGAGATGACTAGTCACTAGATGAGGTATGCAACAAAAATAAGTTCTAGGGATAGTTTGTACTAGAAAGTTGGACGAGGGACCAACAATGAAGTTTAAAATATTATTACAATAATTAAGTACTTGGTAGACTAATAGTCATCTATTCAGTTTTAATAATAACTAATTAACTAATTACAATAACTGAGTTGCAAGTTGCTAAACAGAAAGAAACCTGGGTAATATTTAAAATAGAAAAGAAGACCAATGTTTTGTCATTTATTTGTCATATGATAATATTTTACTGCCATTATATGATGATTGAGGCAAGAAGATTTCATTAATTTCTTATACATTCAATTTTCTAGTATTATATATAAATGTTTTGGCAGAATCTTCCAAACAAACGATTCCAATCTTGTGTAGGCAAAAATGATTCCAGATAACGATCTTGCCGACCTGCTTTGAATGATGCTTACCCCTAAATAAAATTATCTCAGCGTAAACTGGATCATATCAATAAGGAGGCACTGCAAACGTTGCACAATAAGAGCAAAAGCAAGTCTGTATTATCAGGAAAACATGTAATGTCAAGCAACACAACATTTGTTTACCTAGGAATATACTTGTGCAAGAATCCTTAATTATATACATTCATAGTTACAGGGTCCTAAAGTGCCAAGTACACCCTCACTTAGGACATACCAAAAATATCTGGGTGTCTCTAACATCTTTCAAAAACCTTGTATAGTTTCTCCAGAGAGGCCACCTACACAGAAAGCACCCTTTTTAGTGCAGGGGTCCAGTATCGTTGGCATTTCCATCAGATACATCCATGCCCTCGTAAATTAATGCCAATAAAGATACTTATTGCATTATCCAACAATCAAATGTTCTTGACAATTAACTTAAATATTATTATCACTTACACAAAAAGCATGCCCGTGAATGAAATTTATACCTGCACAAATGTTCCATTTGTAGCCATTGAAGTTGGAGGCTTGAAGAAGAGACGCATAGAGGGAAATAAAACATGTTGTATCGACCATTCTCGCTGTGCCCATGCATTCTGAGCTTCTAAAAGTAGCTCATCATCAACTCCTTCCTCCCCAATAGCATCCCCTGAAATAAAGGATTTTCCAAATTACCATTGTGAAAAGATAAAAGCAAGGAACAACACTCCTCAATTCTGTATAACTGAGTATATATTCAGTAAATTTTAACTCTCAAATAGGAGGAAACGCTTAAAAGATTAACGAGAACGGTACCCGCGCGTTGCTACGGTGATGGAGGTGATGGCGGGGTGGTGATGTAATGGCGGCGGCGGCGGTGGCGGTAATGGGGTGATCTACCTGACGGGCTCCGCCCTTAGCCGTACGGGTTACGCCCTCGGATTTAAAAATTCGTCGAAAGTATATCGAATGACCACTCTAATGAAAGAGCATGAAATTTTAAGAACACTCATATAATTTTTATAATTTATCGATGTACGGTTTTTAAGATAAAAGATTTTGAATGAATTAGAAGAATAAAATGATTTATGGATGAGAGAGAAAAAAAAATGATTGGTTGAGATTTGAGGAGAGAGAAAGGGTATTATAGTTATTTTAGGTAAATATATAATAGATATTTTGGGGAGGTACTTGAAATCAATATTGAAAATTTAAGTTCAATGTTGAAAATATAAAGAAATCTGCTTTATAATATAGTATAGATAACAATTCACACCTCCTTACCTTCAGCACTAGAGCAAGAGCCTCTCTTATAAATTTCTGTATTATCACCTGATGGATTTGGTAGGAAGGGCGGATGCATAGCATAAAAGTTACCAAGAGCAGCAGCTATCGTTTGGAAGCAAATTTTCTCATCATCCCAAAGGACCTAAAGAAGGAAAGGAAAACCCCCACTTATTAAAATAGCATAGATATTAAAGAGTTCTTAAAATTCAAGTACAGTCCACAAAAATCATGTAATATTGTGAAGATTGGTATTCTTCTTACCGTTGATTGTTTATAGTGGATGCGCAGTTTGGTTGTTGGTCCAGAAGATTACTTTAGCATATATGTTTGCAGATACATTTTGTTTCACATTCAGAAAGGTCAACTAAATTCCATTCATTTACACGTGAAGTCAAAAAAATGCAATTCTCATGAGTGTGATGAGACAATGCATAAGCTTAATCTAATAAGCTTATGAACCTATGTATAGTGATTGATCTCCTATGAAATTACTATGTGAAAACTAAGTTCATAGGCTGATAACTTAACCCTAGTGTTTAACAATGAAGAATGCAGCTACATCTTACCCAAAAGAATGAGGCTGACTAATGGACAGCAGTTAATTATTTAAAAAATACTTCTAGTGTTTGCAGTCCATTCGGAATGCATTCAGAGTCAATAGCTTCATATTTAATAAAAATCCAATTTTTATTATTAAACTCATGGGCTAGAGGGCCCAAGAGTTACTAATATGGAGCCCTTAACAAAAAAACATCAACCTTGATCTTATTGGGCTGAGCTGACTTACTTATCAAAGTTAATCCTTTACAACAAAACACAGGCAATATGTCACCTTATTCTTAGATGGACAAGAAAGTCAAGATGTATATGGACATATATTTGATATTACATATATATACTTTCCCTATATATATATATATATATATATATTCTCAATGTGTACATGTATCAATATGTGTGACTTACATCATTTCCCAGACACAGAACAAATTCTGGAAGACGGTCCATGTCAGGTGTGTGCTGGTCAAGTATGACGGGAAGCCTTGACAAATTGCCCTGTGGATCCACATAAATGCCAAAATATTCATGAAGCATTTCAGACTTCTGGGTGAGTAGCTTCGCATTCATCTGCATGTAGAAAGATGAGCAATAATAAAAGAGTTGAATAACGGTACTGAAACTACAGATACGACATTAGTATATACAGCTTATGAGATGAACATACATGACTTGGAACCCAATATAAACTTTAAAAAAAAAAAAAGATGAACCATAGAAGCTACAAAGTATCTCGTTTCATGAAAGAGCAAAAAAAGGGGTTAAAGCCTTAAAGGCCCGAAATACCAACATTCTTTTCGCTATGTACACAGTTGCACCATGTACTTTTTTATCGACCTATACACCCAATAACTTTCAAAAATTGTACAGAACTACAGAAATGGTACTTTTTGACAAGATTTCGGGTTATGGTACAGAACTACAGATATGGTACTTTTTTATGTTTTGGTACAGTATTTTAGTACAAACCTATGAGATAATCATTTTTACCTTCTTTTTCATCTCTATACCACTTCTCTAGCCCTGTTTTTCCCACAAATTCCAACAAGATCAATCAAATTTAAAACTTGGAAATGGTGAGAAAAAAGGTATATGGATGAAAGGAATGCTTGAGAATGTTTATAAAATTGGTTTGTACCAAAAAAAGGTGGAACTGTGTGAAAAAAATGAGAATAAGCTTCCACCGGTATAAAGAGGGAGAATTGTAGCCGGAAAAAACTGAGTGCAGCCTGAAATTTGGTCAAAGGTATCATATATTTCCAAATACTATAGGTTCATTCAAGATATAGATCAATAAGAAAGTGCATGGTGCAATAGTATACAAACAAAAGAGTACAATGGCCTTTCAAGCCTTTAACACGAAAAAACAATAACAGAAAGCCACTGAATGAATTGGAAACAGTAAAAGGTTATCTTACTTCAGCAATCTTTCTTTTTAAATCATCATTTTCATTTTCTTCTGAATCGAGATCTTCTTCCCTCAATGCCATAGTAATCAGTTCTTGCAATGGAACGGGATCACTTAATTGTATTCCATTGAAGTAACCAAATCGTTGCAGAACTAGTTGATACATGAGCTCTTTGCTACAAAAGACGGGAGTCAAATAAATGAAAATATTTCATTTAATATTCAAAGTTATTTAATATTCAAAGCTCTTTAGTTGATACTAAGCTGTAAAACAAAGTTATTTAATATTCATCAAAGTATCTATACCAACATAAACAGAACAGATGTTTCAGATTTAAATGGTCGTAAAAAATAGGTGGTTAAGAGTGCAAGTCTTTGCCTTTAAAAAGATATATATTTGGCAAAAGTTAACATATGTTTAAAAGTGATTAGCAATCATTTAATTTTAGTTTATACTTGAGCAGGTTTTTATTACTAGGTCCAATAAGTATTTGCCACAAGCAGAACATCGGACATTATTTGATAGACACAAACTGCTGAAAAGAGCCCCACAACTTCAAATATAGTTAGTGACCATTACCATAAAAGGCACAAAAGCAAGCTAATATATTACCTCAAATTTACAACATTTGCAAGATATAGATGGGTATTATACTGAAGAAGAGCAAAAACATCATCAGCCATTCCAACATACGTGCAATTCCTTACAATGTCCAAAAGACCTAAAAAAAATTCATAATGCACTGGAATATATAACACAAGATTAAACAATCTCAGAAAACGAATTTAGTGTGCATACCAGAATGACAACCACGTTCAAACTCATTAACAAGCTCCTGCACGCTCGTAAGATCAGAAGTCTCCTTTGGGTTCCTCCTCTGTCTGATGGAAGATCTACAAAAAAGTCATTAGATGTGCAAGTGTGTACCATAGAACTTAAAAGAGGTCCATATTTCTGGAACTACAGATAAGTCCCATAACAGTAAGAAAATTAGAAAGACCAGCCGCTAGCGATCATGACCCAGCTGGTGCCGGACCACCAATCAACACATTCTTTATCCATAAACGAAACACCCAAAAAAGTGCATAGGAAATTCAGCATTCACAGAATATTTATCCTACCTCAAAGAATTCAGGTCACATTTGCTTTCGAGGTGCCTGGAAGACTTTACTTGCATGTAGGCATGCAACCTCCCAGAAGGGTCCTGAAAGTCGGTCCGCACCATCTTATGTGCATATACCTTTTGAGACCCTCCAAGTAGATAAACAAAAACGCATTAATATATTAAGAGGTCTATTTACATTAACAGATTTGGTCAAGACAAAAAAAATTAGCATACCAGAGGTTGATGCATTTATAGGAGAAACTTTGTTTGCAGCTCCTGTACTGACTGGAGAGCTATCCACAGCTTGCTAAGCTCATACATTAAGATATAAAAAAAAATGAATTAAATTATTGAAGCACAAAAAGAGGGGATAGCACAAGCTATAACCTTCGAATGTTTATCCCATTCGGCTTTATAAATCTACAAAACTGTGATATTTAATGTCTAAGGACATTGATAATCACATCCAGAATGCAAACATCGTAAAGTTATCAGGTAGATTTGTATATGTCGTACATCGGGATGCTATCTTATAACCGACAACCCAGGCCAACGCACAATTGGCTGCCAGTCCATCATATGGGGAGAAGGATGGGTACCGGCTGAGGATGCTCGGGATTGAACACAGGACCTTGTGCTACTTGTGGCCCCCATCCAATACCAATTGAGCTACAAAAGGGGATCTGGTAAGTAATGTTTAGCAAAACTTAACATTTGGTACCATTTGGAACTTTTTCTTCATCAATATTAGCATTCACGAGGTGAGGTTCATGGTTTTCTACTTATACATTTCCTTGTCAGTATCCTTGTAATCAAATTACTTCCCTGAGTTACTTAATAATACACGTTTATCAGTGATTCAGTGCAGTTCTATGTAGTGAGTTCTGTTCTCATCACTGACTCTTTACAACAGGCTGCATTTCCAAACCCTTCACCATTTAATTCTCTAATCTAGAGTCTAGACTTCACTGTATCAAACAGACTAGAGTTTGTAACTTGATAGTTGATAGATGAAGAGCAAGAACCTTTAATTTTGAAAACATGTACAGTTATTCACAATGCAGAGAGTCTGATGAGAACAATTACCTGTTCTTGATAAGTGCCAGACTCATTGAAGCTTCTTAGCTTCAATTCTATCGTTGATTGTATCTTCTCAATTATAACCTCCTGGTTCAAAAGGCTCACCTGCATAAAATTATGAGTTAAAGTGTAGTGTCAAAAAGATGCATTGATCACTTGGTGAAACCCTAAATATATACACATTAATACAGAAGATGGGCCCTTGGAACCACAGAGTAAATAAAATCAAAAGTAGACCTGGTTCCAGTATCCATATTCAACACTCTAAAGTCAGATCACATATATCAACCATGTCTAACTTTCTAAACATAGAAGAAACCATGATAAGCAGAAAAAAATACTGATCAAAGGTTAAATAGAAAAAATACAAGTTCATTTGGTTCCTATATACAATCTCATATAAATGGAGTGAAAAAAGCAGCATATTTAGGGAATGTTTGTTATTGCGATTACAAAACAGATTTTGCGTTTTCAAAATAATTATGCGTTTTCAAAACTACGTTTTGAAAAAGCATGTATGAACCTGCTTCTCCAAAACCACATTTTCATAGCAGATAATCACTTTTTTAGATTATTTGCGTTTTACAAACGTAATAATCAGATAATCGCTTCAAAACGTAATCCCAAACACCCCTCTTGACTGCATATAAGACTATCGAAATGATAATTACCACCATGATATGGAAGCAGAACCAACAAAAGTAAGTTGCCTAAATGAACCAAATCAGGAAGATGATGGCAAAGTGGCAAACAAATCTGGATATGATAGATCAAAAAAACAAATTTGAGAAGCATTATTACCTCTCTCTTTGTAGGATGCACATTAACATCAACATGCTCAGGAGGCAAGGTAATCGACATGTATATAAAAGGCTTTGATGCTTTGGGCAAAGTTGCAGCATAGACGATCTCAATTGCCCTTTTCAGGGCAGTACATTCAACTAATCGTTCTGTGAAAATATAAGTGACCAAAAAAGAGAAGATATTACAACAAGACCTACTTGAAAGTCAATAATTAATCAGCCAAAAGTTGGGTTGAAATGTTCATATTGGTCTGAATTATCACTCAACTACACACAAGAAAGTAAAAAATGTCAGAACAAATTGCCCTTTTTCTTGGTTCTATCTAATTCTTGTGTGGCTTCACCAAGATAAAACAAAATAACTTTATTAATTGGTGTTCTATCATCAATGGTAATGATAGCTGCAACATGAAACAAATGTTTAATGTCACAATCACTTTGGACTTCTGTATTCAGTTGTGTCATATATAATACATACCATTGATAAAAAGAACCATTGTAGTCTTCTTTGCAGAGTAATTAGAGTCAGAAATAAACCCATCCATTTCAAAAACCGAACTAGATGGATTAGCATCTGAAGCCGCTATTTGTATAAGATTGCGAGCAACTGAGACCCCATAAACAGATCTGATTGAGTCAAGCCTTGAAGACATAGCAACTGTATGAACATCAGCCGTAGTTGAGCCATGCTAAAACAATATGATAGCAGACATGTTCAAGATATCAGAACTACAATAAAAACTTAAAAAGTTACTCATATATGAAGCAGAAAAAAAAAACTACTTAAAACTACTTACCTTTCTGCAGGAAAAGCTCACATTTTTGTGATGAATAGCAAACCGACTTAGCAGGTCAACAATCTTTGGATAATCATCAGCAGAGTTTTTAAGAGTTTTTTGTCGTGCAATCATGTTATAGAACAAATTCTCAATCTGGTCGAAACACACACACATACATCATTTAATCAAAAGATAGCCTTTTTATACATATTCAAAAAGTCTAACTACATTTTAGTTTTCTACGGTCGATAACAGTATGATAATAAGGAACGTATTTGTACCACAATTTGAGTGCCTTTCACAGCAGCACAAGCCTTAGGTTCATGTTCCATCACACCGTCTTTGTACGTTACCCTAACACACACAATTCCGCAATTAAAATCAAACTTAATCCAACGTAACGCCACAAATAACAAAAAAAAAAGTACTAAACCAATAAACATTACTTATAACCATGTAATTGACCACTAGTAATAGTAGTAACAGTAACATGAGCCACATAAGTCATGCTTGCTAACGCTTCTCCTCTAAATCCCATCGATTTTATCGACTGCAGATCTTCAAATGCCGATAGCTTCGACGTCGTATGCCTCTCGCATAATATCGCCAAATCCTCATACTGCAAACAACACATTTATATCTATTAAATCAATATTTTGAATATATGAATATATATAAAAAAAAAAAAAAGTTAGGGTTTATACGCGAATGCCGTGGCCGTCATCGGAGACTTGGATGAATTTAAGGCCTCCGTCTTTAACGGAAATAGTTATGGAAGTTGAACCGGCATCGAGGCTGTTTTCGACGAGCTCTTTGACGGCGGAGACAGGGCGTTGGATGACTTCACCGGCGGCGATTCGGTTGACGACGGACTCGTCTAGGCGGTGAATTCGCGGTGGTTCTTGTGGTGGAGGTGGATCTGTTTCCATAGGATGTGGTAGTTGTTCGGTGGCTTCGGATTCCATAGTGACCGGAGACGGTGAATGTAGAGTTCTGATCGCCGGGAGATTAGCCCGTGTTAATTCAGGCGAGCTATTTGGCGGCAAAAATATATAACAATAAAAAATGTGTACAGTGTGCGAGTGTAAAAAAAAATCTTTGTTAGAATATTACTACAATTTTTTTATTTAAAAATGGCTCTTGGCTCGTGATACTGTGATAGAGAATTCGTGTGATTGCGACAAGTAATTAGTGATTAGCGTAACTGTTGTAAATCATCTTAAGTCATAACTTCGGGATTTTTCTCTTAAAAACCGACCGTCTATTTATTTTCTTCCATCACGATGTCATCAACCTTCAATTAACAACATCCTTGTCGTTAATCTACGTTTTGCTTATGCATTTCCATCATCAATATATTCGAATTCTACCAAACGTCTTCCTCCGATCTCCATCAAACATTCGTCTTCGTCACGCAGCAACATCGTCGCTTCAACCACCACAAAACACCCTCGTCAATCTGACTACCAATATGTAAATTTATATTTGATTAGCTGCTTGATTAAATACATCAAGTTAATTGTAATAATTTTTTATATATATATTATTGTCTACTGGGTATTTAATGAAATGCCTAAATCAAAGTTTGATGCAATTAGATACGCGTTATAACTTTCCAAATCACATGTGATTAGCTTATGTATAAAGTTTTTATTGATACTATTAGCTGCGAAATGATCGATATGACGCTATGTATAAAAATGTGTGTACAAGTGTTAATATCTAATGCCGCCTACGATATGATAGTGGGGGTTTGTTTTCTTTGAGTGAGGTATTCACTTTAGATATATTCCTCTTTGAGATAACACCGAGGGTATTCCTTAAGGATGGTAATAAGTGTAGCGTGTAGAGTGTGGACTCGATGTTTGTATACTTTCCGTTTGAATGTTATTATGGATTTTCAAGCCATCTAACAAATAACTTGTAGTTAAAATTAAAAATTTGTTAATATCTAATATAAACTATCGATGGATTTGACAAGCCTTCAAGGGTTGTAAATTGTTTCCTAAGACTAAACTCAAAACACAAACTATATTAAACATTTCACTACGATATAAGTCTGAATAACTTATATTATATATTACTCACTTGTAAAGTCATAATTATATAATAGCAATATATACTATGATAACTTAGTGCAAGTCAAAGTTATTTTATTTTTAAACTAATAGTTTTATATTTTATTTTATTTTTTTGAAAAGTAAAGATTTCATTTACACTCACTCCGGCAAAACGCCGGCGGTGTATATATACAATTTACAACATCGTGCTATACAATCTTAAAGATACACCAATCTTTCTAAAAGATACTCTTGTGTTTTAACCTATTCTTAAACCAAAGATACCCAATCGATCTAATGCCTTATAGGAGATTGTTGATATTGAGGGAAGCATTTTCAAACTTGATTTCATTCCTTGCTTTTCAAATGTTCCCACACCCGATCGAAATGATTCCTTTAAGAGTGGCTTTCTCCTCTTTGGATAAGTCATTGATCTATATGTATAATGTTGTTCTTGTCATGATTTCGTGTTATGTAATTCAGTAATTGTGATGAAAAATTAAACATGGCCACATGGGTGATGCGAAAATAAAAATAGAAAGAGGTTTCAAGAAGATTGATGATAGTAGTTGCGTCAGATGCGAAAATAGAAATACTAGTATGGTATCCTATAATACGACGGCGATGATTATAGTAGTTGTGTCAAATGTTGTATATAATTTGTGTAAATGTGTTTATTTTAAAAAGATAGTAGATATATTTTATAATATAAAGGACTGATATTATAATTTAATATTAAAAAGTTGATGATGATTTAATAATTAAGGGTGATTTGATCAATTTGTGTATTTCATTTTTTTTAATTGTTAATATGAGGCTATAATTGTTATTATTATATATATATAAATTTTATATAGAAATATAGATGACAAAAACTATAAAAATTTAATATTAAAGATAACTAGATAACTAGCATTGATAAACACATGCTATATTTAAGTTGAATATGTTATACTCATGTAATTTTTAAAGTGAAATATTAAAATTTTAGCATCTTGAAAATTGATTATTTGATTTAGACTTTGATGGAGCTTTTTAAAAGAGGGAGTGATGTTCGTACCATAGATTTTGATAAATCTGTTACATATGTGCTTTAATAACTTGTACTGTATATTCACAAAGTTATACTGTGTAATAAATTTATTAACATTGATGATGAGAATATCATTTCTCTTTTAAAAGGCATGAGAATATGACATGTTAAAAGTGTTGAACACCGTTAGATAGTGATTATATATAGGAAATAGAAATTATATATACACACAAATCTATGCTGATCATATCTTTTGGCAGATTATATTTTGTAACTGCATGTGACAACAAAACTTTCATCCCCATTCGTAACCACATCGATTTCAATTTTAAATTATTATATCAATTTTCAAAGAGATTTATATTGCAGTGAACCATTTTTTCTTGCAATTGTTAAATGTCATGGTATCATTTTTTTTTTTTTTTTGAACATTGTCATGGTATCAGTTTATATTTAAACTTAAAAAATACAATTTATTAAACTAATAAAAATAAATTTCATTAAGTAAAAGAATGGAGTACTATTTTTCTTGATTTATAAAAGTAATAAATTAAAAAGACGTATCTAGAAAAGCCTAGAAGTTATCATCGTGTTTGTTTAATACAGTTAATGCTTTTGTGGTCCTGTATCTACTTTTACATTTTCTATATGCACCATTAAAAGCAAATTTGGATCACGTACCCTTCTACCACCTACCAACTCTTGCTACAAATTTTAGACCCTTTATATATAACAAACAAGTATGACAGGTAAAACCTTTGTCTTTGAAAAAAGAGGTCAATAATTTTATCTTTACGGCCCCTTGTAAAGGTTTTATAAATAGACGTACACACACAGTAGTATAGGTAATGCATATCCTAAATTTGGTGTAAAGAGTAGAGTACGTATTGTATATCATTCATTATTTAACGTCAGTACAAAATCTAATGATGAGGCAGGTGTACCAATGATTAAGTGTTAGGAATAGACGTTGTGATGTAACAAGTCTATGGGTGCTAATCGTATTTCCATTGTATGGATGATTGGATATAAACCCATCCTTCTTTGTAATTTGATAAGCCTTTTACCTTTTTCTCATTTTCCCTAAATCTAATATACATTGGTCATTGGTGAGCCACATTTTCTTACATTTATAGATCTTGCATTAGATCTTGCATTGTTATTAGTTTATTTATATCATTAAGTAGTCTATCTGAACTTCTGAAGGACTAGAACATGAGAATTTGGCAGAAGCTTGGACGGATTAAAATAGCTAATTTATTTGAATCACACAAAATGCAAACTTGCATGGTTAAATAATTCGCTGAATAACTAACTTTCAGGGCCGGTTTAGAAGGTGGCCAAAGTGGCAGACGGGCCTAGGCTCGATTTTTTTTATGGCCCGATTTTTTTTAGTTTTATGGTTATGTATATACGTGTGTAATTATTTAAACTTATTGTAAACTCTAACAATTATCTAAAAGCTAAAACATATAATTTAACCCATAAAAAACTTACGTATATACCTTATATTAGATTAAAAAAAGAGTTATCATTACTTATCGGAATCCCGGAACGGATCAAGAAGCGTCTTTTCAATATTTCATTGTTCCACTTTTAATTTATTTGACATGACAAGTATTTTATTTTGTTTATTATTTATTGTAATATGTATGCATATAAATAATTTATTATTATTAAATGATATAGTTATTTAAAAAACAATGACATAGTTGTTTGTTATTTGCTATTTCTTTAGGTCTTTCTATGTTGTTTTCAACATATTGAAATTTTATTTGTCTTTAGGCTTTATATTTCATTTATTGATATAACATTTGTTGTCATTTTTAGAGATAAATTATATAATATAATTTGTTGCGTTTAGCTTATGGTTTTATGTTGTTTTTTTTTTTTTGCTTTCGGCTTACATCTATAAATCTTCAAGGACGGCCCTGCTAACTTTAGCAATGGAAATTCAACTTAATTAATTTGTAAGTGTGTGTTTGGGCACATCTTTGTGAGCTAGTTCGATTCCTGCAACTGCGATACGAAACCAATGCGTATCAAATATGTAGTTGATACTTACCTTCCCGGACTTCATGTAAGTAAGTAGTAAGTAAAGCTCAATGTCGTCTTCCACGAGTTTTGAGTCCCAATACCTCGACGGTGTATGGGGGAGGTTAAGATGTAGACAGCCTTACCCCTACCACGACTGTGTAGAGAGACTGATTCCAGGTTCTATCTAAAGATAGAAAAGGACCCCCGGCCTTGCAAGGGATGAGGATAGAACCCATGACCTCTGTTTCCAGAGGCAAGGGTGTTAATCACTTGATCCAACCATGTTAGTACTATATATATATATATATAGGGTAAAGTTATTTTGAGAACCCCTTTTTTTTCGAGAACCTTTGAGAACTTTTCAAATCAAGCACAACCGATGATTGTTCTTTACATAAAAATTGTTTTTTTTTATTGTTTTCTGAATAACTTATGTGTAATTTTGAAGTTTATAATTGTGTGGAGCATGAATTATCATCCGTTATACAATTATGTGAAGATTTGGATTCTTGATCACATGTGCATGAATATTGCTATGATCACATGTATGCAAGTCGATCACATGTAATCATAGCAATATTCGTGCACATGTGATCAAGAATCCAAATCTCTACATAATTGTATAACGGATGATAATTCATGTCTCCACACAATTATAAACTTCAAAATTACACATAAGTTATTCAAAAAACAATCAAAAAATAATTTTCATGTAAATAATAATTATCGGTTGAGCTTGATTTGAAAAGTTCTCAAAGGTTCTCGCAAAAAAAAAATTCTCAAAATAACTTTTCACTATATATATATATAGGGGATCCTTATTTTGAGAACCCATTTTTGTAAGAACCGTGAGAACTCTTAAATTTTATATTGGATCACATGTTTTTTTTGTTCATTCACATGTGAAACGTTATAAAAATATATGTTGCAGAATAATATTTTTTTCAAAACCTTATATACAGACGTTTGTCACATATTAACAGAAAATGTAAACAAGTTCATTCACATGTGTATAAAAGACTACTTTGAAGGTTTCTTAAAAAAGTTTCTTTTACAACATACATTTTTATGTCATTTCACATGTGAATAAATATATAATTTAAGAGTTCTCATGGTTTTTAAAAAAAATGGTTCTCAAAGTAAGGAAACTCTCTCTCTCTCTCTCTATATATATATATATATATATAAAACATTACACTTTACTCATCAAAATTAAGGAAGTATTCAATCTAAAATAGTTATATTACGTACGAAACACATTTCACTAAAAAATGAATTAAACACTTGAACTAATTAAAAGGAAATATCTCTAAAAGGTGTAAATTGACGGGATATCTTTAATTTTATGTACACTATTCACTTATAATGAATGGCTCACACAACCCCAAACGGAGGGACATGTTACGGGGATGATAATAATAATAATAATAATAATAATAATAATAATAATAATAATAATAATAATAATAATAATAATAAATAATAATAATAATAATAATAATAATAATAATAAAAAGCGTTATATAGATGCATATGTTAAATGAGCTATTACAAATAATAATGTTGATTGATATGTGAAGCATAAATTGGGCTTGGGGTGGGGATCGGAGTGTGTCTTCCAAAACTAGAAAGTCCCCGCTAATTTTACTAATTAAGGGGTGCTTGGTTGGGGTATTTGAAGGTAAAGAACGGTAATGATTATTATTAATGATGCTTGGTTTATTGTATATGGAGTAATCATTACCCAAAATTATACTACCTCTATCCCACTAAACTTGTCCACTTTTATATTTTCAAAGTCAAACTTTACAAACTTTGACTATAAATATTTTTTTTCGTGTTATATAATATTTGATGAAAATTATATGAATTGATTGTGTTTTAGATGTGTGTTTCATTTGTATAACTTTCATCAACTATTATATAACACAAATAAAAATAGTTATGGTCAAAGTTCGTAAAGTTTGACTTTGAAAATTAAAAAGTGGACAAGTTTAGTGGGACGAAGGGAGTATAATACACTATCTTATATATATATATATATATATATATATATAAGTGAGAGCAATCAATTCTAAAACTTCATAGTAATGATGATATTTATGATTTTATTGTGGTTAATACAATAAAAATTCTAATTGTTGCTGTAATTCTTCGAGGATAATAGGATTGGGTTTTGCATCAATGATTGTGGGTATTTAATTAATGGGGTATTGAGTGTTTTATTCATGGTGTTTAGTTTCCTAATCATTCATTTATATCGTTAATTTTTTTCATATTCCATCTTCTTTGATTAAAGTTATTAAATGTGATAAAGCTATTTCATCTTCTTAAGAGAGGATCAAATCATTCAATGGGATATCTTTTTGTTTTCACCAACCTATGAACCTCCAAATCATATACGAAAACATCACTGCAACCACCTTCACAGTCCATCACTCCGGCCAGTCATTAAAAGGTTCCATCAGGTTTTGTGTTTATTACTTGATTCTTATACAAAGATTCTAATTTCTTCCACTCTTCTTGTAACAACTATTCAATTAAGCTATATGATATTTGTAAGATTTGTTCATTATTAATTTTATTAGAGTTTTTCCTTTTTGATCATTGGATTTTTTATTATTTATATTTGTATTGGGGATTTCTAGGGCTTTTCCACAATTGGAACTTGGGATAGGACTGATCTTGATCTCTAATACTACAAGAATGTGGCTTCTGGTCTAAATGTAATTATCCAAATAGAAAGATGGAGAAATATGGTCAAGTTGCAGCAACAGAAGCTTCTGGTTTGCCTCTAAAAAGTTTAAATATATTCATGTTGTATGTTTTATTCATTACTACGTTTGGATCATGGAATGAAAAAGCAAATTATATATTAGAAACATTTATGTTAATCTCAATTTTCAAACAACCATATCAACAATTTTTGTTCTGAATTTTAACAAAGCAAGGTAAAACATCCCTCACTTTCTGCTATTATCCAATAATTGTTGGGCATATGTTTCTTATTCGGTTATGTTAGCAAGGATACCATGAATAAAGATATGCAAAACCGAATCCGAAGAAGGTATTAAAAGAACATGCATTTCAGATTGATTAACTATATCTTGTCACTAAGTTTATGGCGTTCTTGTTGAATCTATCATTATTATGACTTTTTACATGTTATCTTGCTAGATGACGGTGGATGATGTTTATAAAGGGAGCTAACACCAGATAAAATTAAGCGAATGACCTTCTAGAGCAAGAGTAAGTGGAATCTGTTATAAGTTGATTCAATGTAATATTATATAAAACTTTCTTTTTAAATTATGCTACATGGAGTATGCTTTCTTTTAAATTCTGCAATAACTTCATTCAATGTAATATATGTGGCCACATGGAAGTAGACTTTCTTTGAAATTATGCTAAAAGATGAGCTAAATTGATAAATGTAGCATTTGATGATCGGTTTCGTTGCAACTTTTATGAAAGTGATTAATTGACCTCCAAACATATAAACTTTGTTATCTTAGGTCTCTTCGTATCAATCAAAGTTATTAAGGAATACACGTATGAGTTGCTTTTTGTAGTGTCAACTAAGTCTTAACTCATGTACCTTCCAGCTTAATAGCTTTCGTTTGGATACCTTTTTGTTGGTTCATTAATGTGTATTTATTTTCCAGGAGAAGTTCAATTTTTATCGCTATAGGTGTTATCTACATTGTAACTCAATTTTTTTGATGATAAGAAGCCCCTTAAAGGTGAAGTTTGCTTTGCTTAATTGAGCATATTTAGTACAATATTTTGATTCTCTAATAAGAACATGTCAAATGAACCTGGAGTAGAGTAAAGTGTATCTTTATTCTTTAGCGAACACCCACAACAATAATGTTAAATCTCTGTACAGAATATTAAAGGAATTTATCATATTTACAAATGCATAAAAATGCGCTATAAAAAACTTTCATACTTATATATACAAAAATAACCATGTGATGATATAAATAAGTGGAACATTTTCAAATGTAGAGAATAAAGAATTAGATTTAATTTTTTAGGACACATTTTAAGCTATGTAGAACTGAGTTTTTTTTTTCTTTATGGATTATTTGTTGTTCTCATACAACCTTTTAAGTTGTTTTATCATAAATAATTAGACTACAATTATAACTTTGTAGTCATATTTAGTGCATTGTTTTTTTATTTAATCTAAAATTGGATAAAAGTATTCAGATCAAACCTGAAAGACTTGAGCCATTCTATAAGTTTCTTATATACTGATTGATGAACACACATCTATAGTTCTTCAGGTAGTTTTCTTAAACGATCCTTAAAGATTGAGATACGTGTCCCGTGAAAATTGCGATGAGATCTGCCAATCATCTTAAACTATATCATCAGTTTATATACGATGGTGATAGTGGTAACATCTGGAATTATTATAAAGCTCAAGCTAATACTAACTGTTACTTAATGTCGATTTCTCCATACTTCACTGGCCTTAGTAAATGCAAATTCATGCACTTCACGTTTCTGTGCATAATTTATCTCGCCTGGGAAAAAAAATGGTGTGGAAGTTCTTGATAATTGAACATTTGGACTGACATTGTGGAATGGTTTACTAACTCTAAGTGCCCAAAGACTGTGTCATATAGTTCAAAGGATATCATTAGCTGCATGTGTCCTATTTGATTTGGAAGAAAAGGAACAATAGTATATTTAAACAGATAAGCAAGCCTAAAGATAAAGTGAGAAATCAAATTGAGGACGTTAAATGTTATATATCTCAAATTTTTGTCTTATTTTATCTCCTACACACAAATATTCAATATATTTGAAGTAGGAAGTGAGATAGAGTAGAGGTTGCAAAATGAGTGGTTCATGGCTGGGTAATGGGACAATATGGTTTGGGTCCCAAAATAGTTGTTCACTTAAAAAGAAAAGATGCTGTTGAAGTGAGTACTACAAAAAAACAGTAACATGTAATAGTTATGAGTTCATTTTGGTTAAACTATGCTTTTGTTTAGCAAATATATATATATATATATATATATATTGCAATGTGAAAGGCGACAAATGGTTTAAACTGGTTTTTGAGTCGGTTTTTCATTATTTATTGACCCGGATTTTGGATGGGTTTTTTTTGGCTGGCGATGTGATCAAAGGGAGAATGGTGATGTAAGAAGACAGGGAAGACCAGGATATGGTGATGTGTCATATGGTAATGCATTGCATTTAAGAGCTCTTTAATTTCAAAATGAGGGTGGGGTAAATGCTTTCTATGATAGTATAGATAAAAATATGGATAATCATTTGGTGGTGCTTGGTAAACACAACTTATTTCACCTCGAGATAAGCATAAATAATGGAAAAAATGATAAGCAAATAAACTGGAAGACTCTCATTTGTAATTATTCTATTTTGTTATGGTGTAGTTGTGGGAATCGAAAACGATGCAAGCTGGAGCTATACTGAATTTGACAGACATATCTGTGACTGCAAAAATTGACGGCACTTGGGGATCTAACAAATAATGTTTGTGATCTTAATGTAACTAATGATGGGCCTGAAGTGTATGAGACATGTACAGCTCATTTACTTTTCCCTCCGGTAAGTTATGAGTTAATCTTTTGTTGTAAATGTGTATTCGCTTGAAAACGGTCTTAGATTTGGTTGGATGCTTATGCGAATTCCCCTATAAATGGATGCATATGTTGTTGAATAATGTTCTGATAAGGGAATTATACATGTTGCTGTAGAAACATTGTTAGTTGTTGTAGTAATAGCAATTACTTTGGTGATATGGAGATTTAGAAAATTAGTGTTTGTGCAGTCGTGACTAATGTAGGGGTCTGCATTTCTTGCAGAGAGATGCAATTTATACTTTTTTATGTATAAATTGTTTGATTTGTATTATGGTTTATCAGTTTTAAGTGAATAGGTCGTAGTGGGTGTTTAGTCACCGTAAGTGTACTTTATGGCTACAACGGAACAACCTCTTAAGTTAAAAAGGCAAGTATAATAACATAGTTTTTGTACTGGGTGTTTGATTTCCCAATACGGGGTTTGTTTAAAGTGCATAAATTATTTGTACATTTACCATGAAAATCAGGGGGTGAGCTTTGAATATGGAAGGTGCAAGTTCTTTTATGCACGTTAAATACAGCCCTTAGGGTTGTATATAGCATTTCCCAATACTTAACACAATAACTTCTTCCATAAAATGGAAAGTAATTTTAACGAGTCAACCTAACATGTTTAACTTTTAACCCCCGCTAAAGCTAGTGTTGCTACTCGTATCTGTTTTGACCTCATTACACAACTGCCTGACCACCCATTTTGCTACATCTACTTGCACATATATGTTAAGCAGGCGTTAAAGAAGTTACATGGTTTTATGAGACAACTTTAATTAGCTATTTAGAAAACCGGCAACAAAATACCTGCAAACAATATATTTAAAACACGACGTGCGTAGCACGGGTATTTAAACCCTCGTTACCCAATAAATTGAGGGTTATAAAACTAAGTAATCAATACCCCACTAAATAACCATTATTTTTGTAACTTCCTTCCACATTTTTATACGGTTACTCCATTTACTTTATATAACACATTTATAAAATGTATACAAATATAATAGGACTTATTTATATATTTTAAAATAACCAATATTTTCATCAAAATTTAAAATTAAACACGTATAGAATATAATTTGTACTGTATATACATAATCAATAAAGTATACATTAATATTTCATATATATTTATTTAAAAAAATAGTTTTATTTATAAACCAAACAACATTAATGATAAATGAAATACAAAGGAATGCTCATTATATTCCTTAGTATTCCTTTTGCCTTTTCCATTTTCATTCCTTAGCTTCAACCAAGCACCCCCTAAACCTATTTTACTTGTTATTAACCTTTATTATAGTAGATCTTACTATAGAAACACACATTTTAAGGATCTTTCTAACATTGTATAAAATGCATTAAGAATATGTATTTTTTAACGTTCGAATCCTCATAGTTTGTTCGTCTCACTCACTTATCGGCACCTATGTATTTTGAGCAAGATGTTATTTGAATTTTTTAAGGAACCATGGAAGGAGAAATTTTGAAATAAACATGATTTGATTCAAGGGAAAATACTCACCATTGATATCAGGTTCCCAAAACAAGATAATTGATTAATAATAAAATGAGAAATCCGGCTAGAAGCTAATGCACGAATTTACCTAAGGAAAACACACGAATTTAAGGTAGAGAATTAGTATGTGATTAATCTTAACTTAGGGTTTATGACTCTCTATTTATAATGAAAGTATTTACACATTCAACCCTTTTGATGGTTAATGTGTGCACCATTAGGCATTAGTCCTCTTAGTTTCAATCACCTAATGGGAAACCCTATAGTATGTCTTTAAGACTAAATACGCCCATCATATATTTCCTAGACATAGGGATTTCAGTTATCGTCAAGTATCATATCAGGAATGATAAACAACCAGTGACGGTCACACTAACGTGGTTCCAACAAAAAAACCTCTTACTAATCCGCCAAACGACATAACAATTTACAAGAGTATCCTGCCCATCAAGACTCGAACCTGGGTCTCTCCAGACCCAAGACCCTCGTAGAAAGACTGAAATACCATTGAGATTTTACTTCAATTATACAATAGTAAAATCAATATAGTAGATATTTAGTGTTTACCTCTACTTTCATTATAGGTGGATGTTAATTGTGAATAAATTAATTTTATCAACTACTTAGTTGAAAGGAAACGGTAGGAACAAATCTATGATCTCTTATAAAGAGAACTGTCCCTCTTGTCTTAATTAAGATCTTGAAATACAAAGATTGTCCTCAACAATCTACCTCTCTAACAACTTACTCTTAAAATTACCAACAATAACTCAACCTTTTATATAATGCCTATTAAAATGTTTCGGATTACTATACACTTTTATATTTTAAATTTCAGAAAAATGAAAAGCCGTTGAACCGTCTAAACCAAACCGATTTAACTGGTTTTAGTTGGTTTAATTTGACATAACAATTTGGACCGATTGGGTTAAAAAATCATTAAACCGTATGTGTTGTTTTTTGCTGAGATTATAGGATAAAATTGTACAAAGCGGATCATTCACATCCCTAATAGTTGGTCACGTCAGATCATTCCTGCCATCTTCTTGAATTGTCACATTTTCTAACATCAAAACCTATGTTGACAATGGCATATACGAGTAGACAAGAAGAACTCTCATTCGGTATCCTATTTCCAATAGTGATCATAATTTAAGAGTAGACACTCGTATAAGATTTTTCCAGAATTATCACAAACACATGAGAAGGAATCTAATCAAAATTAGGATGGATTGAAAGAAACTTTTTAATATTTGTAAAAGATATGAAACAAAAGGCCACAGGCAAAAAATAAAAAAAAAAAAGAAAGATTTCGTGTCTTTATCATGGTCGTACTTTATCATATTATTGTGCAACAAAATTGTTAAATACTTTAAAATAAGCTGGTATTAACAAGAATTAAACAGATGTTTGTGCGATGCGGCGGTGATGGTGGTAGCGATGAAGGTGTGGCGACGACAGTAGTGGCGGCGGCGATGTGCGACAGTGACGGTGCTGATGACATGATGGTGAATCTAAATTAATTGATGTAAGATGGATTTAGTTCTCTAAGGGTTGGAGGATCTATGAAAAGGGTAATATGGTCATTTCAAAATTTTAACTACTTAAAGGGGAATGGGTAGTTTACTTTATAGAGTAGTATAAAATTATAGATATAGATAGACATAAATTAAGGCTTGAAACTAAAAATAAAAGAAAAATTATTAGAAGTCAAGTTGTAACTGAGTGTTTTTTTTTTGTTTTTTTGTTTTTATCTATATCTATACTTCTATATAAAATAGGAACCCTCTCCTCAAATCTCAAACTACAATTCCAAAATCCAAACTATCAAAAATACCCTTTTACTTTATTCATTAAATTTAAAATCACTACCTAATATGCCTACACTATTTTTTTTAACATCAGTTACCTTTACATTTACCATAATTGCCGCCCCCACCACCCGTCACCACCACCACCGTCGTCGTCACCCCGCGCCGCTATCACTATAGCCGCTGCATTACACGAGCATACGATTCATATATATTAAAGTATTTGCCAAAGTAACTCGTGTTGCAATTTAAAAAATGACATTAGATGGCATTCAAATAGAACTTTTAAATATCAAATACAATAAATTTACTTTAAACCTTTTTTATTCTTTTTTATTTATTGAGTTAATTGCAGGATTCGTCCCTGTGGTTTACCCATTTTCGTAGTTTACATCCCTGTTATATTTTTTTAAATAAATCCGTCCAAACTTGTCATATATTCTTTGCAAGTTACGTCCCTGTGGCTAACGACGTTATTATTTGGCCGTTAAGTCGACGCACATGAGGTGCACGTGAGGGCAGTTTTGTAATCTGCCACCCACAAACAACTTTGTAATTGCACGATTCGTTCCTGTGGTTTGTCCATTTTAGTGGTTTACATCCCTACTCAAGAATTTTTGTGGAATAGATCCAAAGTACGCAAATTTGTTGCATGTTCCATCCCTGTGGTTGATGTAGTCAATTTTCTTCCGTTAAATGGAATCACGTGCCACACATGTGAAGGTATTTTCGTACATTCTACCCAATCTTACACATATTCTTTTTCTCTTTCTTACTTCTTACGACTCCACCAAAATCAATTCAGTTTTTCTTTCCTCGTTATTTTCACCTATCTTTCACAAATCACCAAATTCCTCTTTATTCAATTTCCTTCTCATCTAGTTATTAATGAAGTTAATTCTTGTGATATTTAGGTTGTTAAGGCTCGAACAAAAAGAAACTGCATATTAATACACATCCACGTATAAAGCCAAAAAGCCCAGAATCCTATAAATATATATATATATATATATATATACTGGGTATATATGTTAATATGTATATGTAAATTCATAAAATCCCATAAGTGTATATATATATATATCTATATAAGTAAACAACATACAAAGTAGTTGTTCGGGTAATAGACACGCATCAATCAGTGGCGGTCCGCGATTGAGTTTCAGAACAGCTTGGTTTGTGGTATGTGATCCCATTTAACGTAAAAAATTTGACGACATCAACCACAGGGATGGAACATGCAACACATTTGCCTACTTTGGATCTATTCCACGAAAATTCTAGAATAGGAATGTAAACCACTAAAATGGACAAACCACATGGACGAATCGTGCAATTACAAAGTTATTTGTGAGTGGCAGATTACAAAACTGCCCTCACGTGCAGCTCATGTGCGTCGACTTAACGGCTAAATAATAACGTCGTTAACCACATGGACGTAACTTGCAAAGAATATGACAAGTTTGGACTGATTTGTTTAAAAAGACTTAACGGGGATGTAAACCATTAAAATGGGTAAACCACAAGGACGAATCCTGCAATTAACTCTTACTTATTTTATAAGAGCTCCAAACTAGTTTTGGGTATAAGAGCTTTTCTTTTTTCTTCAAAAGGTTTTAAATTTTTATGTGCTAAACAAGCTTATAAGATTTAATTTATAAATCACAAATTCAAATTCCTAAAAACTCATAAAAGCTCTACTTCGAACAAAATTCCTTTTGTTAATTTTTAAAATATTTCTGTTATGATTATGATATCTATGTTTAATTAACTTTGAAAGGTTCCATTTGGTATTCTGATTCTCTATTGTATTTAGAAAAGAGCTCAACATGTCACACAACAAATTTGGTTAGCAAATAATTCTAAACGATAGATGGAAACAAAATGACGAGGGACAAACCATTGAATCGTATGACATGACATTGCAGGCAATAAAGATATATGGTCCCCAAAGATTTTTCTATAATAATTTCATTAAAACAAATCATTTTCTTCCTTTTATATACTTAATTAGGTTTTTACCCGCACGATGTGCGGCAGTTTAATTAATTTATCAAAACTATTAATATTGATATTGATAATTAATCAAATTTGGTTTAGTTAGCATAATATTAATGTGTTCTTTATATTTATGGTTAGGCGAATACAAATAAAAAAACATATTAGTTGTTTGTAACCTAACTATTACGGTATAAATATTAATAATAAAATAACTTATCTTAATCTTAATCTTAATATATAGAATTAATGACTTATTAATCAATCAAATCGTTTAATTTTATCAAATTGACTATCGCTTATGTCATCATTTAAATTAACTATAAATTAAAAATCTTAATAATCATTATCCAAATATATTATTATATTAGTATTTATATTATATTAATTTATAAAAAAAAGTCTCATTAATTTACATTTTTTTTATTTTTATTAATAATTTACACTTTTTAGCCTCGAATACTTGATTTATATTTATTTTTAACCATAACTTGAGAGAATTTTTTTAAATTTACAATCATATAATTATCTTAAAAGATTTCGACATATGAAGTATTGTCTACAAAAAATTATTTCAAAATCGAATGACTTATTAACAAATATTAGATTAGATCTGTATAAAATATAAATATAAATATTTAGTTTAATATTCAATATAAATACAATTTGAACTCTAGATACATATTCCAAACATAATAATTGATGACGATATACAATATCTTTATCCAAAATACGATAGGAATCACAAACATGGAACGATCACAAAACAAACCACGATTTACAACAGAAGGTTACATGAATATTGAATCCAAATCAATATGAACTTCATTCAAGATTCATTTTATCTCTCAATCAAAAAGGTACATAATTTTCTCCTTTTTATATATTATTTTTGCGTATTAATGTTTGAAGTTACAATTGTCACTCAATTCTAGAATTCTAATTGTTATCAAAGAATATGAAAATACAATCCTAATTGCTATCTAATTATCATTGGACATGTGATTGAAAATAAACCTATGCGTGTTATATTTTAATTCTTAATTATCTTTCATAATAATATCACATTATGAGTACAACTAGTTTCAAAAAAAAATTATTATAGAGAAATTATTATAGCATGTGTCTTGTGGAATGACTACGACAAACAATTTCATCAATATGTCTCGGCTAATAATGACAGTGACGAACCTATGATTATTGTATTAAAACTTGCAAAGTATAAAACTTATAACCGTATAGTTTTAAAATTATAAGCTTTTATGACTTAAATGTATGATGATTCAATATTGACAAGACACAGTCTAAAATCGAGTAAGTTACTATACTTAGACTTGACCATAAATTGAAAAATAATAAAACAACACGTCTTGATTTTGAATGCATAATATCTTATAGACTATCTTATCAAAGTTTAATATAATTCTAAAAATATATCGGATGGAGTTATTATTTAGTTTTTAAATAAATATTAAATATATTGTAATATTTATTTGATATAACCTTTACCTAATTAATTAATTCAAATGTATTTAAATTAAATAGATATATACAAATAAAATATAGAGTTGTCATATAGGATAAATCCTACATGGCAAATTTTTAGCATAACTTTAACTTTAAAAGGTGCTTCATAAGGCTCGATTAATTTTAATATATATATATAGATTTTACTAAATTTTCTATACAGAGTTTGACTTTATATCATACAAATAATCTAAAAATAATAAAGTGTTTGAATTTATTTCAGTTATACATGATACAAGTTGCTATAGGTTTCAATTTTAATATTAACATATAGAAAAAAAAAATTGTTTTTTCATTAAATTCACGGATATTTTTCATATATGTTTCTTTTTCTTTTTGTCTTTTTTTTTTGTGTGTGTTATTAACAATCTTTAAAACTGTTAATCCAAACAAATAATATGACTAATTTTTGAAACCTAATAGCTTATTAACCAATCATAAAGCTTGATTTCTTGTAATTTAAAGTTGATGATGTCATAAATAGTTTTATAAATTATTTAACATAATTAAATATACACGGTTTAAAAGATCCATTCATATCTCAATTCTAAATATAAATTAATTAATAATAATATAGTTACATGGAGTTTATCTAATTATAACATATCAAAACAAACATATTTAAAATCTAAATCTTTATTCACGTCCTTATTTTTATTTTTATTTTTGATTCTTTAAACGTCCTTACTAATTTTACGGAATTCACTTAACTTAATAATTATCTTCATTATGCTTGATTTCTTATAATTTAAATTTGCTGATGTCATAAATAGTTTTATAAATTAATTAACATAATTAAATATATACGGTTTAAAAGATCCATTCCTATCTCAATTCTAAATATTAATTAATTAATAATAATATAGTTACATGGAGTTTATCTAATTATAACATATCAAAACAAACATATTTAAGATCTAAATCTTTATTCACGTCCTTATTTTTATTTTTATTTTTGATTCTTCTAACCTCCTTACTAATTCTACGGAATTCACTTAACTTAATAATTATCTTCATTATATAAAAAAATTCAATTAACTTAATTATTATCTTCTTTATAAATATAATATATATATATATATATCTTTATATATACTAAAAGACAATTGAATTAATAGATTATTAACCAATTACAGTCATCAATTTATTATAGTTGACTTTTGTTTTTAATTTTGACTTTAATTTACATTTGTTTTATTTTTCATCACAAATTTACCCTTTTTAACCAATATTTCTAATATAATAAACAAATAATATAGTTAACGTATATTAAACAAAAGAATAGTTAATATATATTTAATAGAATAATACTCAATATATATATATAGTAATAGTACGTTTTGTCATGTAAATATAAAATTAATTAATTAAACATATATAAAATTTAATGTAAATATATTAAGATTTTAAAATTAATTATGTTACATCTCTTTTTTGAAGTTTTTTAGTAATTTTCATTACACATAAAAAAAACATGTAAAAATGAAAAAGTTTCATTAATTGCACTTTTTTGTTTTTTATCAATAATTTACACTTTTTAGTCCTGAATAATTAATTTATATTTCTTTCTAGCTATCAACTTGAGATGATTTTTAATTTTTTTTAAAAAGGTTACAAAATGTATTTATTTAAATTTTTATAGTAACAATTATCACTCAAATCAAGAGTCTAATTGTTATAAAATAATATGAAAAACAACTCTAATTGTAATCTAATTATCATAGGGCAGGTGATTAAAAATAAACTTATTCGTGTTATGGACCCGCATCATGATCAACTACATGTACTTGAATGTCGAGTACAAGATCACAAGTATGTGTATATTTTAATTCTTAATTATCTTTGATAATAATATGATATTAAGAGTTATGTTGTTCTAAAAAATATTACATTATCAGTACAACTGGTTTTGAAAAATTCTATAATAGATAAATTATTGTAGCATGTGGCTTGTGTAATGACTACGACAGACAGTTCATCAATATGTCTCAGATAATAATGACCATGACAAACCTGTGATAATTGTATTACAACTTGCAAAGTATAACACTTAGAACTGTATATATCTTCAAAATTATAAGCTTTTATGAATTAAATTAATGTATGAAAATCCAATATTGATAATATCGTAAATCCTGTGTCTAGTGTTGGACACAGTCTAACGTATATAGTAACTTAAACTTAAACCATAATTAATGCACATCTAATGTTGATAACTTCGTAATCCCGTGTATTAAACACGGACCTAAAATCTAGTAACCTTATATGTTAAATATCCAAGACCATGAAGTACAAAATTAAGATTTATTTAATCTTTTGTTAGATACATTATCAAAAGTTTTATATTTAGATTATGTTTTAAATAAATAATTTAAAGACAATAAAAAATCGATGAAACGGCTTAAAAAAACATATTAACCCATTGAGTTTGGGTAAAATAAATAATCTCATCATTATTGAAAAACCCAAATAGTACCTTCCGTCCCATTTTAATTGTCCTATTTTGACTTGTCAAATCTTTTTTTTTCTTCTGATTTTGACCGTAAATATCTTTGTTTGTGGGGATAAATGCAAAAAATAGAAAACACCTTTAGACCAATTCACGAAAATAACAATGATCTTTAAAACTTTTGATTTTTAGCAATGACCTATTATTTATTACCGGAAATAGCAATATGTGACACGTGTAACTGATGATGTGGTATTTTGTAAATATGTGACATTATTTATTTAATCATATAGGTATTTTTTATTGCCATGTCATTTTCCCCAATACTCGTATATTACAGGATATCTGTCATCATCTAATATATATCAGTATGTCTATAATCTACATTTGAAGACCTGACATCATCATTAAATCCATAGATACAACAATACAAACATGATTAAAAACATTCATCTCCATCTCCTTGACATTGGCAGCAAAGCAGCACCACCGTCATTTTTATATATTCTTCCAAATACAACATTTGACAACTTCTATTTCTAGTAAATTAAATCAATGATCTCCAAGCTTATACACCGATCTAGGAATATATATATATATATATATATTCTAGGTCTTTTTCCCGCACGATGTGCGGCTATTTAAAAAGGTTATTCGTGTTGTTTAGTTATATATGTATTAATAATAACTTTTAACAATTATAACTTGTTTTTTAAGCATAAGAAAAAAATTGTTCATAATGAGATAAAACTAACCAAATAAAAGACATCCAGAAAGCTAAACTTATATTCACAAGTAAAACAGTTAACACAAAATTGAAATGAGATATAATGATAAACATAAAAGATGTTGGGAAAAACCAACCTAACGGATGTTGTTGATGATGAATAACGTATAGGAGAAGAATTAAAGATAAATAAAAACGGAATTTGCAAATTTCATACGAAACTATGAAAGGAGGAAGATCTGCCTTTTCAAAAAGATTTAGAAGGTATAATTTTATGTATAGTTTTAGATATTAGATATTACATTATTTACTGATATTCTTATATTATTAGTTTGAAGATCTTAATTAATATATTAATATATTAATAATATTATAAATGTACTGGAGTAATAGTTAAAATTTGGTTGCCAAAATTTTGGATTTGCATACATATGCAATTGATATAATACCCATGATATAAAAAAAATTGATTTAATATTACTATTTTAATATTTCATAGATTGTTACTTTGATCGAAAATATGCACATTAGACTATTATTATTTTGATATTTTATAATAGTTTTGATTAGTATATATAAATGATGATAAAAAATAAATATTGTGAGGAAAAACATGGAGATGCCACATAGAAAAAATCCTATGTGGCAATGTTTAAGAATAGTTTTGAAGTGAAGTGGATGCCTTTAAAACGTCAGGATAACTACTGTTTTATAAGATGTATAGATATATACACACATAAATCTGAGTTTCTCCCACTAGTCGTGACCACCACTGCCGCCGTCTTCTGCAACCACCACTCCCGCCGTCTTCAACAACCACCACTTCCGCAGTCTTTAACCACCACCACTCCCTCCATCGCAATTTCAATCACCACCACGGCACACCACAACTGTTCTTGTTTATAGATCTATGAAATTTTTCATAGATTTAGAAAGATTTGAGATATATTTAATTTTATATTCCATGATATTTTTAATAGATCCGTGTTATTGCCATAGTTTTGTTAATGGTATTTCTATTTGATGATGATGTTATGGAAATATGAATCTGGATTCTGGAAATAATGATTATAGATAGATACATAGATCCAGATATAGATTGCGATGAGGATGATGATGGATAAAAGAGTAAATTTGTTATTAATTAAAAAAGAAAACTCTAAGGATATCTGGAAAAAAAGAAAAAGCAAACATAGTAATGTTTTTGGTCATTACTTGGCTTCGAGATGTTTGTTTTTGAAAAATGACATGGCAATAAAAAATACCTATATGATTAAATAAATAATGCCACGTATTTACAAAATACCACATCAGCAGTTACACGTGTAACATATTGCTATTTTCGGCAATAAAGGCAATAAATAAAAGGTCATTGCTAAAAATCAAAAGTTTTAAAGATCACTGCAATTTTCCTGAATTGGTCCAGAGGTGCTTTTTATTTTTTGCATTTATTCCTTGTTTGTGTTATATATTAGTTAATAAAATTTATATCAATGAAAAGTACATTCAAAAATCTTTCAATACATATATGTTATATCAAGTGTTATATAACACAAACGAATATATTCACGGTCAAAATTGAATGAAAAAGACTAAAAAAAGTCAAACTATAACACTTAATATGGAACAAAGGGAGTAACGGATATACTCTATCCAGTGGCGAAGCTAGGTTGCTGAGTTAGGGAGGGCCAAAAAGTTTTTTGCTTACCAAACTACTTAAAAACAATGAACTAAGAAAAACAACCTTAGAAGAAACTGCCGGTAAATAATAACAAAAAAGGCATACAACAAAGCATGAAAATTGTTGCAAAATAACAATGAAAAATATATAAAAAGCAACTTTTTTTTTATTCGTAGAAAACAGTATCAAGTATATATAAAATAACCAATCTTGTTATATAAATTTTTTTTTGCAAACATTTAATATTAGTTATAAACTACAAAAGTCTTTTATAGTTTTCCTTAAAAACTAATCAAAGATTTAATAATGTATGATATCATGTAAGAAAAGGGTGAAAACATTCGAACATAGAGGTGTATTATGGTCAAATACTATAAAAGTCAAGCTTAACTAAAACAAATATTGGCTTTTATGTAACATTCTAATTGGCTTTTTACTACTCTTATAATCTTCTATCAAGAGTACAAGATTACCAAATGGAATTGCCTGTTAGAGTTATAAACTTTCAAAATTAAGATGCGCCATATGAGTAACTGGATCAAAATTTATAGAATTATATACATACATGTTATTATTGATGGGCTTTGTAGGGTGGGCCTTGGCCCGTCCTGAGTATAGTGTGGTTCCGCCATTGACTCTATGTCCTTTCATATACGTCTTATTTTGAATTTTTAAGGTCATTGTTTTACAACTTTGACCTTTTATATTTTAATAATTATGTTATATAATATTTGACGAAAGTTATAAGCGAAAACACAATTAAAACTTAATCAATTAATGCAACTTTATAGCACAAAAAAATATATATTTAAAGTCAAAATAATAAAAAAAACTTTTTAAAGTTTAAAACTGGACATTTTGGTGGATCTTAATATATACTATAAGACAGTTGAACTAATGACTAATTAACCAATCACATCGTTCGATTTTATCAAATTGACTTTTGATGATGTCATCATTTAGATAAACTACAAATTAAAAATCCTAATAATCATTATCCAAAGATATTATTATATTAATATTTATATTAATTTGTAGAAAAAGTCTCATTAATTTACACCTTTTTGTTTTCCATCAATAGTTTACACTTTTTATCTTTGAATACTTAATTTATATTTATTTTTAGTCATCAACTTGAGAAATTTTTTTAAAATTTACAATCATTTATTTATATAAAAAAATTTTTAACATATGAAATATTTTCTACAAAAAAATATTTATTTGAAAACCTAATGACTTATTAACAAATATTAGAAGAGTCCTAATTGTTATTAAAAAATATAAAAACAATCTTAATTATTATCATAGAACAAGTGATTGAAAATAAACATATGCGTGTTATGAACGTGCATCATGATTAAATACATATACTTGAATGTCAAGTTCGGGATCACAAATATGTTTATATTTTAATTCTTAATTATTTTTTCTAATAATATCATATTATGAGTACATCTGTTTCAAAATATATTATAATGGAGAAATTATTATATATAGTATGTGCCTTGTGAAATGATTATGGCAAACAATTCTATCAATATGTTTAGGCTAATAATGACAGTGAGGAACCTATGATTATTGTACTACAACTTACAAAATATAACACTTAAAACCGTGTTTTTTAAAATTGTAAGCTTTTATGACTTAAATGTATTGTTAATATCGTAAATCTCGTGTCCAGTGTTGGACACGGGTCTAAAATCTATTAATGGAGTATATATGGGTTTTGATATTCGTACGTTTTTAATTATGGTAAAATTCATTTAGCTATTGCAATTCTTTTTCTAATAGCAGGTCACAATAACATAAAATAAACAACAAAGGATATTTTAATGAAAGAAAGCGACTGGATTAAATCGCCAGATGTTACACCTATAAATCGATGACGTATCGCATCCTCCCATCCACCTATTCATTTATTCATTCCTTCACGCACTTTTTTATCAGTCAATTTCCATTTCATATTTTATATCTTCTTCCTGCTAGCTCTGCAAAGATAAAATATATAAAAAAAAAACTTACTAAAAAAAGAAATAAATATGCAACCGACAAGCGGTGGTACCACCGGCGCCGGACTATCACGGTTCCGTTCAGCTCCGGCGACATGGCTAGAAGCATTACTTGAATCAGAAGAAGATGAAATCATTGATCCACCAAAACCTATTCCATTATTACCGCCTCATACTTCCTCAGCAACTGCTAACTCTTCTTCCAGACTTACTAATAATAGTAATACTACTAATTATTTTGATCATAATATTAATAGTAGTAATAGTAATAGTATGTTTGTACCTAATCCGGTTGGTCTCCGTAGTCATGACCGGCAAAACAGTTTGCCGGCGGAATTCCTTTCTCAAATCAATACTTCCGATGCGTTTATGTCCAATTACTCTACCGGTGGTTACCACGTCGGTTTGGATGAATCACGCGTCAAGTTCACTACACAGCTGGTTAGTCATATATATATATATGTTTATACAGTAAGTTTGTATAACTGTGTCTATGTGATTATATCTGTATCTATAACTGTAGGTATACACTGTGTATTACTACGTACTGTATTGTACTCGTATATAATTAGTCAGATTAACTAAAGCAGTCAATTACTGCTTATTATTTTAAATGTTGAAAAAACTGATTACTAGTTGCTTAATTAAAAAGTACTAAATATGGAAACAGATGTAGATAGGCACAGGTACTTATATCTGATAATCTGATATTGATATTAGTTTTAGTTCAATAATCGTTGATTTGAGTTGAATATGATTTAAGGACGAGATTAGAGTTTTCTAAGTAGTTGTTTAATTAATGTTTAACATGGTTGCAACTTGTGTATTTAAATATTTACTTAAACATATACTCGTAATAGATATATAAATATAGATAGTTATATGTATATCTAACATTGATTATCTGGAATGTTATATAGAATGGAGATGAGAGTGAGATGCTATCTGGTTGCTAAGTTAGTTAATGCTAAAACAATCACAACTTGCTTATTAGTGTGTGTGTATACACTTATACATGTATATGTATAGTATCTGATATTGATTGTTGTACTAAAGCTTTGATTTGATTTGAATTTTTAAAATTAGAGTGGAGATCAAAGTGCGTTGTTGGATGTTGAGATGGACAAGCTATTGGGGGATTCTGTGCCGTGTAGAGTACGGGCAAAGCGTGGTTGTGCGACTCATCCACGAAGTATTGCCGAGAGGGTAATTTTTTGCATTATGGTTTTTGAAATGAAGATAAGTAACTAAATGTGGTGGATGTAATTGTGTGGTGTTGTAATTTGTGTTCAAAGGTTAGGAGGACTCGAATTAGTGACAGGATAAGGAAGCTACAAGAACTGGTTCCAAATATGGATAAGGTAAACTTGTTTTAGACAGCTTTCCATTTTTAGAAACTGCTTTAGATTTTAATGGAGACACTGTACTTGCTTTCTGGTCTTATTGAGGACTAGTCATATGCCACTAACTAGTAAAGGTACTTAAATTCAATTTACCTATCATGTCAAATGGCCTACATTTTGAGTCCATAAATTATTTGAATCCTGCTCCAAATTTTATTCATGTATATTTTGTGTGTATCATTTGCTATAAGTTTACTGTAGTGGTAAAATCTTTATTGAAGTATGATTTAGCTATGTCAATTTTGGATGGGAGTGGTCGCTCTTTTGATATTACTATAGTTGGCATCTTTCTTGTTATGGGAAGACAGAGGATTGCTTGTTATTCTCTTGTGGGCTTTAAACCCAAATCCGCAGTTCATTTATTCCTTGGGAAAATTTTTATTTTCTGTCTTTGTGATCCTATTAGGAATATAGTTTTGCAAGCCTTGAAAGTTGAAATATTTTTATATTAGTAGTTTTATATTGTTTATCACATATATGAGAAGAACAACATTACATGACTGATGACTCTCTATGAATCCTGGTAGAATCTGATCATTACGGACATGTTGAGAATGGAAAGGTGTCAAGAGTTAATTTTTATTTAAAAAAGTCACTATCATTACTATGTTGGTATTTTAAAATGTGCATATTGAAGGTAGGCATATGAGTTTCTAGACACACAGCTCGTTGAAATGTCTCATGTAGGAGAGTGTAGTGAACCAGGTTTCATTCTTGCATCTTGCAGCGTAGGGCATGTTCGCATGTATAATTTTAGTTTCTCTTCCCAGTTCCCATCTCTTTTTGCAGGATTAGTGTATAACGTTAAAGTTTGCAAGTAATTCGGTTAATTAATTTTGAAGTATAAAATCATTATCATTACCTGGTGTCCTGGTCCTACCTCTGGTCCAGTGGTGCCACCAAGTTGAATTAAGTTCTCAATGTTATGACTTGTGATGCATGCGTTCTTCCATTTAATTAAACAAGTTTGACTTGGTTGTTCTTGCACCCATGTTTGCAAGGTGTTTAGCTGTCAATAGTATGCAGCCTTTCTTTGGTTAGTGGAAAATGTTTCTTGGCTAGCTTAGGGCCAAGCTCATAGATTTTGCTGACCCTTGTATGCTTTTTGACTGCTCTCTCTTTCTCTATCATTTACTACAAAATTGCAGAGCAAATTAAACAAAACATATGTAAAAGGCTTCCAAATATACATGATCCTCCCACATTATTCTTATCAAAAAAAGAAGAAGAAGAAGTATTGTTACCTTTTCACCACATGACCATTGTTCTGATCGTACGGACAAACATATATTCTAATTCTGATAGTCACATAGCCAAATACTATCATATAACGTACATAGTTGCATAATCTTTTATGTTCTTTTCTTGTGTCTAATTGCAATCTGTACTTTGAGTTGGAGACTATAGGGTAGAACTGTAGAAGTGGCACCGGGTCTGCCTCATGTTGGCATTATGATGTTGCTTCACTGTTTCTTTAGCTTAAAGATATTGAAAAATTATAATGTGTAATGGGGTATTGTCTGCAGCAAACTAATACAGCAGACATGCTAGAGGAGGCAGTTGAGTATGTCAAGTTTCTGCAAGGACAGATTCAGGTATATATTGTCACTCCAAGTCAATAAACTTTTTAGCAAGAATTGTCAATTACATATAAATGGGTGGATATAGGTTATGTATTATCACCGAGTCAAATGGAATCAGTTGCGTATATTATAGCTAAAAAAGGACTGGTCGAAAGTCATCCAACATGTAATTATAATCCATAGAATCTCATAAATAGTTGCTTTAAAAGTTAAATGTTAATTGTAATTTTGCAGTATTGTTAAATTCTAATTGACACATTTAAAATGGATAAAGTAGTGTGTACATTATCCTGACCTGTTTTGACTCAAAGTAACACGTTTGTCGTTTGGACACAAACCCATTTCGACATGTTACCTAATCTTGTGATCTCTAATATCAAACAACGTAGTAGATAATCATGTCGAAGAATCTTAGTTGACATATGCAATGCAGGAACTGAGGGTGCATCGAGACAAATGCACGTGCTTAGTTAAGTCTTAGTTACAAGAAGCCGCCACTGGTTCTCAACATGGTCTCAAGGAACAACCTATGCTCTTTATCTTGTGAAGCTTCCTTCGTTCATTGCTCTATGAGTTAACGGAACACTTGATATCTGTTGTTTTCATGTTCAGGAAAATGCCAATTACAGAACTCAGAAATGAGTAAAATTAGGAGTTATGTGATGGTGGTCATTCTCACTTGTATTATGAGTTCCATATGTATTTTTAGGGGTAGGATTTTGTTAATTAGTATGTGTAGTAGTAAACGTATGTAGGAAAAATGGCCGCTTGTGTATGCTCGCTGTTGCTATTTACTTACTCATCTTCTTGGATGAAGTTGGAGCATGTATGTCACAATGCTTGCTGTAGTGCAAAAAGTGAGCTTGTGGGAGACTGGGAGTGTACAATGTTATTGCAGTACAATGTTATCGCGGCAACAGTTTGTAATGAATTTTTCTAGGATGTCAGCTTTAATGACATATAGTGGGATCTCTCATGTTAAATCCAACATTATAAGTGGTCATATCTCCTGATATACGAAAACAGTAAAACATTAGAGACCTTTTCTTTAGAGGAAATTAATGATATTCAATCGTTTGCGAAAGAATTGACCTTTTTTGTTGGCTTCACTATGAGAGGATTTTAATCCGTTTCCAATGACCGAGAATCTTTGTGTTTTGATGTCTTCAAAAAAAGCATAACAAATGTTGAGCTACTTTGTGCATGTTAATATCTGTGTTGAGCTACTTTGTGCATGTTAATATCAATCTATGTAGTGTGATTAGATGCAAGCATGATTACCGTAATATATTTGCATGATATGCATGCCAAGTGATAGGTCGAGCTGTCGAGGTAAATATATTTGTTTGTCTTTCAATGTTACTTTAAAGGTTAACGTGATTTCGAGGCCTAAAAGCTTTTCTTTCTTTTCTGGAGCTGCAATGAATTGGACCTGACGACATTCCTTTTCACTGTCCCGGAGTGATCGACCTTTCACCAAGCACAGTCAATCCTAATTAGGGCATGTCCGGCAGGGAGAGGTCCCACTATCGATCCGGAGAAAACCGGCTATTCATCGTAACCCTTGCAGCACACTCCTATGGCAGTACCGACAGAGTTAGGACTTCCCAAATATGAGCTAAAGCTTGGGACAAACACAACCCCTCTTAGATTCAAAAGGTAAATATAGAGATATTATCATAAATTGGCCAGTTCTTCTCATTCTTAATATCGTTGTTTTTTGTGTGTTAGTTCTCATCTTTGACCTTATGTTAGGGATAGGGACGGAGCAAGTAAGGGGATTGGCGGGGTAAGGCTAGCTCATACCGACTAACGTAGAGGTCTTTTTGAACCGAGTTATCCCCAACCTATAAATTTTTGATTATTAGTGATGCCAGTGTAAGTAAAACCTTTACTTTGGCCTATAAAAGTAAACCATCGTCATAAAAATTATATTTTACAAAACATTATATTAAATGTCTGTTACATTATAATGTATACAACGATCCGGAAAAAAATACGGTTGCCTAAAACTTCAATCCTGGCTCGTCTTTAGTATCATTTTTCTTGTCTACTTTAAAACGCTTTTAGGAAACATCTTAATCCCAAAAAGTTAAAAACTTCCAAATCATTAATGATTACAAATCAAACTAAAAGTCGAATATCCAAAGAAGAAACGTCATGCATCCATTTCAAAAATCTTAAATCCCCCTGTTCATATTTATAAACCTCACAATTATCATATATATCATGTCCGTGAATCGAAAGAAATGATATATAACAAAGAAAGATAAAATTTGAAATCATAGTTATCTCTAATTTTGTACGAACATTGTCGAAACATATAAAGTATCTTATAAAGATTTACAAGTAAGATCTGATTAAGTATAGGTTCTTCCAGTAGTTTACATCCTTATTTTTAAAGGGAGGTCATGATTTTGATCTTTACCTCTTACAATGTTAGGGGTTATCTTTACCATAGGTAGGGGTGAGATCGTTTACATCTAAACCTTCTTGGGCTATATATACATCGTTAAAAATGATATTGGGACCTATTTATCTTATGTATTTATATATGAGTAACATTGTCTACATCTTAACCTCTTAGGTCATACATCGTCGAACACGATATTGAAATGATGAAGAAGTATGACTTTCTATATTTCAACCTCTTCGGACCATACATCTACAGAACCGATATTGAGACCTTTTATCTAAAAGTACTAAAACTATCTACATCTCAGTTTTTTCGAATCATACAACGTCATAAGCGTTATTAATGGTCTTTCTAACATGTAAAAAACGATATTAGAATCTTGTTATCTTCATATGTCTACATGTTTGTTTATATAAGGTCTTGTTTATCCAAAAAATAAGAAGATAGAACCTATAACTATAATCATAAAAACCCAAAATTCATACGGTTGTTGTCTTTGGATCGGAAAAAGATGAAGACATCTTTAGATCGAGAGAAAAAAGAGGCCGGTGGAAGACACAAATAGCTGCCTACGTGGCATCCTACATGTCAAAAACTGCTCACACATAATCAAAGAATACCGAGTTGTGTTTTTTAGTAACCAGACATATTTGAAGGTCTACATTCAAATAATTTTAATGAAATAATATTACCTTTAGAACCCATAAAAATTATATATATACTAAAAATTTATGCAAATGTACAAATGTTTTATGTGTAAAATATACAAACATTTAAAGCACATACTAATTTTAACCAAATTTCGTTTTAACCATCTAACTTTTAACCAGATTTTGTTTTAACCCTTAAAATTTCTATTTTTTTTTTACTTTTATCTCACATCAAAGTTTTCGCTTTCATTTTTGTGACACTAAACTTTTAGGTTCTCATGTTTTCATCAAACAACTTTCACACAGTTACAAGTTTACTTTTAAACATTTGGTCTTTAATTATTTTTATTTAAGTACTTTATGCGTGAAATGTATAAACTTTAACGTTATGCGTAGAATGTACAAGTTCTTATAACACATAATAATTTTTACCATTTTTCATTTTAACCTCCTAAACTTTCTATCTTTTAACTTTTGCCCTATATTAAAGTTTTCGTTTTTATTTTATTGACACTAAATTTTTGGGTTCTCATGTTTTCATCAACTAACTTTCACTATTTGGTTTTGACTATTTTCATTCGTCTTTTTATATGCATAACGTTTTTAAATTTGCCCCACATTAAAGTTTTCGTTTTTATTTTATTGACATTGATTTTTTGGGTTCACATGCTTTCATCAAATAACTTTCACATGATTACGACTTTACTTTTTAAATATTTGGTTTGACTATTTCCATCCATTTTCTTTTTTTATATATATATAACGTTTTTAAATTTGCCCCACATCAAAGTTTTCATTTTTATTTTCTTGATATTAAATGTTTGGATTCTCATTTATAATATACTAAACAACTATATGAATATACAAGTACGTTATGCGTGGAATGTACAAGTTTTCTATCTTTTAACATTTGCCCACATTAAAGTTTTGATTTTATTTTCTTGACGCTAAATTTTTGGGTTCTCATGTTTTCATCAAATAACTTTTCACTTAGTTATAATTTTACTTTAACATTTGATTTAGACTATTTTTATTCGTCTTTTTACATACATAGTATCGTTTTTACATTTGTCCCACATCAAAGTTTTCGTTTTTATATTTTTGCCACTGAATTCTTGGGTTAACTTTCACATTGTTACGATTTTACTTTTTTCGTGTAAAAAGCGTATCCCGCAACGACGAATGGGTAGTATAACTAGTAAATCCTATATATATGTTTTGATATGCTAATATATACCCTCTTCAATTCAAGCTTACCTAACACACTTTATAATTCATTATAAAACTGATAAGTTAATGTCACACCATCACCTCTTTATATTCTTTTTAGAACAAAATAAAGCTTTTATAGCTTTTTGAAGAATAAAGGAAACCGTCACAACAAGCTATATGACACGTATAACATGCAGCAATCCACGCGTCACATTTCTTCTACCGCCATGTATTACAATTGGCACATATTTCTTATCACCAACCCATCTATCCCTCTTCTCTAAAACCAAATCTCAACACCACCACCGAGTGTTGTTTCTTTTTATTTTCAATTCCTCCCAAAATTATAACCAAACTTGAAGAAATAAAACAAACATTTTATAAACAAAAAAACAAAATTAAAAAGATGATGAATATGTTAGCAATCGGTCTTGTATTGACGACACTAGTGACAGCTTCCATTTGGTCACCATCATCACCACCACCTCATCATGATGACCACCAAGAAGTGATTGTAAAAGAAGGCCATCGTGTGGTGGTGGTTGAGTACGATAAAGAAGCCGATGGGAGCACCAAAGTTTTGATTTCTCCCCAAGATAATGTTGTTGATCATACAAAAGACCCAAATACCGAGGATCATGAAAAACCCTATGATGATGATGATAGTGAACATCATGGTGGCGGGGTGTTTTCTGGTCCTAGAGAACTAGTTTGTGATGCTTATGGTAAGTGTAAACATAAAATAGCAAGTGCTCTTGGAAAAACAAAAGAAACGGTTACCGAAACTGCCCATGAAGTCTCGGAAAAAGCTCAAGAAATCGAACAACAAGCGAAAAAAGCCGCAAGTGGAGCTTCAGAACAAGTTAGAGAGACTGTTTCCGGATATAAGGAACGTGCAAAACAAGCCCAAAAAGATGGCAAAGAAACATTATCCGAAAAAGTTTGTGGGAATATAGAAGGGCATGTTGGGAAGGCAAAAGAGGCTGTTTCACATGGTATCGGTAAAGCAAAAAAAGTTGCTGATGACGTGGTGGGTACGGTAAAAGATGGAGCTTCTAAGGTGAAAAATTTCGATGTAGTGGATTCGCCTATACGAATAGGCGAAGATATCGAAAGAAACGTGACTGGAAAAATAGCGGAAGGTGTAGAACATGTGAAAGAACAGGCTAAAGAAGTTGCTGGACAAAAAACATTTGGCGAGATTTTGAGCAACATAAAACAAGTGTCATATGATGTGTTTTGGTATGTTTTGTCTCCTAATAAAATAGATGCGGTGGTTGGTTTGTTACACATGTTAGGTTTTTCGACTGCTTATGGTATGTGTGTTTGGGTAACTTTTGTTTCGAGTTATATATTGGGGAGGTATTTACCGAGGACACAGTTTGGAATGGTGCAAAGTAGGATATATCCGGTGTATTTTAAAGCAATGGCTTATAGTGTTGGTGCTACCTTGTTGGGACATTTGGTTGGTCAAAGAAAAGAGATTTGGTCAAATGTAATAGAGATGTTTCAGGGTTTGAGTCTTTTTTCTGCACTCTTGATGGTTTTGACCAACATGATCTTCTTGGAGCCTAAAGCGACAAAGGTAACTTAATTCCAAATTCTTCCAGAATATTTTTTGTTGTTGACATACTAACTTAATTAGTACCATATACTCTATAGCTAGAAGTGATCCGGAGAAACTTAGTGTCATGCAATTTTCACATGGTTTCAACTTTCAAGTGAACATGCTATGAAGTTTGTACATTTTTATATGGGAGATGATTCTTACACCAGAATTATTCTTTAATTAATACGTAGGTGGAATACTTAAAATATTATAGAATATATGAAGTGCATGATTTAATTGTTGCATGTACATATATGTCAATCGGGTTGAAAATCTCTTACTCTAACCCAATTCACTAAAGTTCAGCCCGGAACTGGCTTGGGTCAACCTAATTAATATATGGGTTGATTAATACTTGGGTTAGGTGGGTTAGCAAGTCAAATAGGTTATTGTTAGGTAAATAAGGTTTAATGTTGATGCTTTCAAGTAGGTTGTTTTTGGGTTAATAATGGGTTGGTTTTGGGTCAAGTGGGTCAAATGGGTTGGTAATATAATTAAATTAATTTAAAAAGATTATTGGTGGGTTGGCAGGTTGAGAATACCTGACCCGAAAGGTTCGGGTTCGGTCTCCCTTTATATGCAACTAGACGGGGGATAAAACAAAAGTAACATGAAGAATTTGCATGTTCATTGGAGGACTTGTAACATATTATATATTCGAATTGGTTGCAGTTGATGTATGAAAGAATGAAGATAGAAAAGGAAGAAGGGAGAGGGATAGCGAATGTGGCTAAAGACGGGGTTGCAGACGACCGTGGAAATACCGTGGTGAGTTCAACAACAACAATGGTAAGGCCGACACAGGCGAATGTGGGGGCAGAGGAACAAGCTGTGTTGAACTTGAACAATAAGCTAAAGCGGTTGAATACGTATTCATCCGCGTTGAATGTGTCGACCTTGGTGGTGCTCACATGGCATATGGCTTACATGGGCCAACGGCTTCAAGCTACACGGTAGTAAATTAATCGATCTCGATTCACTCCCTTGTGAGGGAATGCATGGTAGCTCATGATCATTAACTTGTAACTCGAATTTATATATATATGTGTCTGTATAGTTTATATTTCAGACTTTCACTATTGTTTTGTTCACACATGTAGCTAGATGGATGTGTTTTGTGGTTATTAGTTAGGAAGGGTAGGGCAGTTTGTGGTTTGTTAAATGTAAATTAACTCGCTTTCTGTAGCTAGTTTCTATTGTCATGCATTTTAATTAGTTAGGTCTTGTACACATTGAGCCCTGTGAGATTATCTACTAATTATGATACAACAAGAATTTGAGAGCTCTGATTATCGGCCTAAGGCTTGAGATCTTATATTCGACAACTTGAAGACATTATTATTCATCTCTTTAGTAACACAGACTGATGAATTTGCTTGAATAAACGGCTCAATTTTCAAAAGATTGATTTGCGGAATTACATGCATGTATGTGATCTATTTGGTGCACATTCTAAGAACAAATCTCAGTTTGAGGCAAGTTGTGTGGTTTGCATTTAACATTTGCTCAATGTATTGCTTACTTTTCTTTTCACCAGCCGGGCCGTCTGGCTGGGCTGGCTGGGTCGTACGTTGGTAACATTGACTTTCTAGTTTCTACTATCTCATTGACTAGTGCTGGCAAGCAATGTCTACTAGTAAAAGATGAAACAAAGTAAAGCACATAGGTATCCATGTGAGAAACATCGTTGTATGGTTTATTAGGTCGAGGGGAGTAGGAAAGAAAAAGGGGCGAACCACACCCAAAGTTGCCCACACCCAAAGTTGCCCAAGTTCGCCCAAAATATCATCCTCGATGGGCAATCCCGCCCCCAAGTAAACCCACAAGGTCACCTATTTCTTTGTTGACTGGTGTGGAAATCAATCACGTTTGATTTTTTTTTCTCTTCCTCCTGATATATACACAACACTTTCTTACACCACATGTCATATGACGCAAGTTACCGCTCTTTTCAAAATTCCCTTATTTCCACCTTTTTTATAAGGCAGCCTTTCCTACCCCACATGGCGCAAGTAAGGAATGGAAATGGAAAAGAGTAAGGGAATACAATATAATGCAATGAATAATTCATTATCTTTGATGCTGCTTGGTTCAAAGTTTATGAATTTTATGTTTTTGTTAGTGAAGTTATTTGTATATTAACGAAAATAATAATTATTATTTACAAATATGTATATATATACACACATATATAAATATTATGAGAAAAAAACTAATGTATGTTGATTTTGTAAATAAATATACATTTATATCTACAGTATATATATATATTTGATTTGATATACATTTGATTTGATAAATATGTAATTTTATTAAAGTTTGATTTTGTTTTTTATATGTTAACCGTAAATATGGGAGATCGAAAGTGGTTATGAATTTTTAGGAAGTGAAAACGTGGGCTGAATTTTAAAGTGGGTAATCAAATTCATTACCCCCAAATTGTTGAGTAATGGAGTATTAACCACTTTTAGGTAATTAAGGATTATATTATAGTATACCAAGCATGAGTAATCATTATCTTTATCATTCCTTACCTCTTATAACCCTTAACCAAGCACCCGAAGTTTTAATGACTTTGAAGTTTTAAAGTTGGATTTAAATTTAAATAGAAAAAAAAAAAAAAAGATTGGGCCTTAGAAGCCCATAACTGTATGACCCAAATTCAATTATATATATGGGCACGTACCACGTACGTATTTGGTATACTGGATTTACTGGGTGGGCAACTGGGCACAGTTTTGAGTTTTCTTTATAATAAAAAAACCAAAAACATAATCAAATCAAATCAAAAATATAAAAACAAACGAAAGAAAGAAAAATTATAATTCTTGTGTGGGTTTCTTGCTTGGAGAGAAAGAGAGACTAAAAAACCCTCAAATTCACCCCAATTTTTGTGTTATAATAATAATAATAATTCTGATTTTATTTGTATTATGGATCCATCACCAGCAGCTAATGGTAACCATGAACCCACTTTGAAAAAAGATACCAAGAAAAAAGACGATAAGAAAGATGAAGATCTTGTAAGTCCTGCTTCATTTGTGTTTTTTTGTTACCCCTTTTTTTATTGAAAAAAATCTAATCTTTTTTTCTTTTCAATTATAAAATTGATACAGTCAGAGGAGGATTTGGCATTGAAACAGCAATTAGAGCTGTATGTTGAAAGAGTTCAAGATGTTGATCAAGCTTTACAAAAAGTTGCACTTGAAAGCATGAGGTGTACTATTACTATTTACTACTGTATTTTTTTTTTTTATAGATAATGTTAAAAAAAGGAAGTTAGTTTGTGGATTATATGTGTTGATAGTTTTCTGGGTGTGATTATAATGAGGCCTGCTAGGTTAAAGTGCCCGAAAGTTTCGATTTTTAGCTTGTTATGAGGGTTTCTTGTTATATTTGGCCAAGTAAGTGTAAGTTAGGATTTTACGTAACTATTTTAAATGACAAGGTGTTAGTAAGTGACATTATGCTTGTAGTTGTGAGTCGTTTGTTTGTGTTGTGCTAGGTTAATGTACGTGATGAATAGAATCAGTAGATATTAGTATACAAGAGTACAAGACCCCGTTAACTAGTTGAACTCTTGTTGTTGAAGATACTTGCTGGATCTGTGCTATTTTATTTATTGGATTGGTAGAGTTGTGCCATGTTTTTGAGGGAAAAGAAGTTCATTGATTTGGAATGCAGTTTATGCTTAATTCAGTTTAGTTTTCTTTGTTGCAAGAAATCCCTTTTTTATGATTTTAGGTTTTGTTTTAGTTATATGTTTGAGATAAGGTGTAGGAGCGTGTAACTACATCCCTCGAGTTGTTCTTTGTATGCTATAGACCAGCAGGGGGCTTGGTTAAGATGACCAGTATTGAAGCTTGTCCTTTCAGCTCATTTGTGATTATTAGACATGTATATTTTGTATTCATTAAAAAAGCAATTTGATCTGTGATACTAACATTTTGCGTTATTTACTTGTAGACACGAAATTAGGACATCTACTAGTTCTATGACTTCTGTTCCAAAGCCACTGAAGTTTTTGCGTCCGCATTATGGAACCCTGAAATCGTTTTACGAGACAATGCCAGATTCAGATTTAAAGGTATTTTTTTCACTTTATAGCATCATACGTCTTAATTTTTCTTCAGAGTTTCTCATCAGCTTAATTTTTTTGATGCAGAAATTGCTTGCTGATATTCTTTCAGTTTTAGCTTTGACTATGTCCGCAGAGGGTGAGCGGGTAAGAGCCATGCACATATAGCTCTTTACTTTTTCTATGTTGAATTGATTTGTTTAGGCTGTAATACATAATTCTCACTTTTCCAAGTAGTTTCTGCCATATGTTCATATTTGGTGAATGGTGATTGGTTGCTTGCGAATGTGTGTTCACTTTATATTGATCTTTTACGTTGATTTTGATTTGGTTTTGTGTTTTGCTACTGATATCTTTTACATTTTTATATTTCAGGAGAGTTTGAAATATCGATTGTTGGGTTCTGAAGGTGATATTGGTTCCTGGGGTCATGAGTATGTTAGGTAAGCACATTCTCCCCTTACAAGTTAGAACTGTCAAAAACAAAAAAGATTTTAGCATAAGCAAGATACTACATGTGTCCATGCATGATCTACTATTACAAATGAAAATTTTGGGCTTATGTATTTATGCTGATTGTCCCGTCTCTATAGAAATTTGGCTGGTGAAATCGCACAAGAGTATTCCAAAAGAGTGGTACGTTTCTACGTTAGCTCTATCGTTTATCTAGTAACTTGACTTCTTCTATCTGCTTAGGACACTCAAGAGAGTGTATTTCTGTGGGACATTACTTGGTATGGTTTTGGGACAAACTGCAAAGTGATTGCTAATTTGCCTCTTCCTCTATCTCCTGCTTTATTTGCGCTATTCATCTGCTGTAGCTGCACTATACTATCCGATAGCCCCTTCACTCATCATTAGCAATATATAAGTTTAGGGCCACCACATGTACCCATAAATATCAAATCCATTAATGATACTGACTTTTCTTTTAACATTGTTTTTCCTTTTTTCCTACCAGTATTAAAGGTTGTGTTATCAAATCAGTTTCTTTTCATAGTTGCAAGGGAAAGCTGTACAAAAATATGTCCTATTATCATTACCAATGCCTAATTTTATTGAGGTTGATGATAGATCTGTATCGATGGTTTGTAAAAAGAACAATTTTTGTGTAATTATGGTTTACCTGACCTTTCAATTCTTGTATGTATTTGAGTAACTTTGCTATCTGAGTTGTTAAGCATGCTGTGTTAAGTACATCCAATCTGTGTTTTGTTTTACATATTAGTTATATATTCATGACTTTGTGGCAATTCAGAACGAGGAATCAACCGTTAATGATCTAATAGAGCTTGTGGAACAAATTGTTGCTTTTCACATGAAGGTATGGCTTATTTGATTTTGTATTTTTAATGTTGCTATATCTTTTCATTTTGACATTTTGAATTTTTTTTTCTTTATGATGGGTATTTATAATCCTGGTCTACCTCTAATTTCTGTATTTCAGCATAATGCTGAACCTGAGGCTGTAGATCTGCTGATGGAGGTATTCTACTCGCAGTTTTTGACATACTTGATCTATTGGTTATAGAGATGAATATGAATCGTAACTCTTTCAAATTCAGGTTGAATACCTTGATCTACTACCGAAGCATGTCGACAAAGCAAATTACAAAAGGACTGGCTTATACCTAACAAGTTCGGGGAGGTAAACTCCAAATATGGATTAATTGTCTTAATGCATTGCTTTAAAAAACATTTGTATCTTTATGTTTAGTCCATGACTTTATCTTTCTCTACCTTGTCATATCATAAACTTCTGTACTGTGTTTAATTGTTTCACTTTTTATTTTCAAAATTTGTGTAGATACCTCCCTGGACCAGATGACATAACAGTTTTGGATATTGCATACACAATCTACATGAAGTCTGAAGAGTTTCCAAGGGCACTTCAGATTGCACTCTATCTCGACAACATGCAGGTTTGGATTTCCGGGTTATTTGGATATGTTTTCTTACTTTGTGTTTGATGATGTATAATCTTTAGAATGCCTCAAATTTTTGTTTTTTTCATTGATATGTTCATATAGAGGGAGTAGGATCAACAGTCTTTCTAGTATCCATGATGTTGACTTGCGCTTGATGAAGTGTTGTATTTGAGGATCATTTTATGTGAACTAGTCTGCTTCCCTCCATTCATATATGGCTTACTTCAGTATTGTACAAAATTAGTTGTTCATTAATTTTGATACAGCTATGATCCAGATTTAAGTTATCCTGTTGATTTTATTGCTAAGGGAAGTTCCAAAGATTATTCACAATCAAGATAATTTGTTAGTTGAAAAAATATTAGGACAGGAAGTGACAGTACCTTTCGGCTTTCGCTTGTATCTTAGGATAACTGTGATTAACTGTGTGCCCATGTAATGAGTGATTTTGTTTTTCCTTTTTGAACTATGATTTCTGTTCTAATACTACACTGGATTTTATTCGCAGCATGTGAAACAGGTTTTCACTTCTTGTTCCGATCTTTTGCGAAAGAAGCAGTTTTGCTACATTCTTGCTCGTCAGGTAATTTTTGATCATTATTCCTCTTTTTGTTCTATCAGCATCCTACGGCTACACATGATGCATGGTTTTTTCAAGGTTATTAATATTCTATATGCAGGGATTAAGTTTTGAGCTTGATGAAGAGATGTGTAGCGATGATGACGACAGGGAGGCCTTACAAGAAATCATCAATAACACTAAATTAAGTGAAGGCTTTCTTACTCTTGCTCGAGATATTGAAGTGATGGAGCCCAAATCTCCTGAAGATATATATAAGGTCTGGACCATTGATCATGAATTCATAATGTCCAATATCTTTTAGTAGTGTAGCAAATAATTTTGTATATTCTTTAGTAATTCGTTCTTTCATCATCTAGGCACATTTACTTGATGGCCGGGCGAGTGCTGGGGCCAGTGTTGACTCGGCCAGGCAAAACTTAGCAGCGACGTTTGTGAATGCATTTGTGAATGCTGGTTTTGGCCAGGTAGATTGTTTGTCTATTTCGTATATTCAAAGTTTTTCATGCCATTTTTTGTAATGCCCCTTTCCTCTCTCCTCTTTCTAGGATAAATTAATGACAGTCCCGGCAGAGGCTTCAAGTGGAGGCTCTTCTGGAAATTGGCTTTTTAAGAACAAAGAACATGGGAAAGCTAGTGCCGCCGCAAGTTTGGTATGTACAAGCCGCTGCAGCCTCTTGTTCTAATTTAAGATGTATATGTAAAGATCACTTGCTGATGAACTGTATCATCTTAGGGAATGATTGATCTTTGGGATGTTGATGCTGGGCTTGCTCAACTTGACAAGTACTTCCATAGCAATGATAACCAAGTAATTGCTGGTGCATTGTTAGGAGTCGGAATTGTAAACTGTGGCATCAGGAATGACTGTGATCCTGTGAGTTCTCCTGATCTTTAAATGTTCTTAGCAGATTAACTGTCAAGTTCTCTTTGATATTAAAGTTTGTTGTCCCTTTCAGGCCTTGGCCCTTCTTGCTGATTATCTGGACAAAGAAGATTCTTCTATTAGAATTGGCGCTATAACTGGTCTTGGACTTGCATACGCAGGAACTCAGAATGAACAGGTATCCTAAAGTTTTTCTCTACTCACCTAGTGGACATAAATTGTATTTTTATTTTCTATATTGTTTGTTCCCTGACTTTAAAAATACTGTTAACTCTCACTATAACATCTATCCACCTTATATAACTAGATTTTTTTTTCCCAGATTCGTGACAAACTGACTCCCATTCTTGGGGACCCAAAAGCACCACTAGATGTAATTGCCTTTACAGCAGTTGCATTAGGTTTGGTGTATGTTGGTTCTTGTAATGAGGAGGTTGCTCAGGCAATAATTTTTGCCCTCATGGATCGAAGTGAGGCAGACTTAGGGGAGCCATTCACCCGACTATTACCTCTTGGCTTGGGTCTTCTTTACCTTGGGAAACAGGTAAGAAGAAGTACAATCAGTAGATGAAAACGTTGTGAGTATCTGCTGTAATATACTAGCAAGCAGTAATTTTGACATTTTTGTTTATGAGTAACAGGATAGCGTGGAAGCTACTGCTGAGGTATCTAAGACATTTAATGGAAAGATCAGAAAGTATTGCGATATGACGCTGTTATCTTGTGCCTACGCTGGAACAGGAAATGTTTTGAAGGTAATATACTCTTTAGGATATGGGTGGCACTTTTGCCTTATTTACATGAGTTGGTTGTTTTGGATTGTGTTTATATGTCGAATGGATCAGATTTTTAGAAGTGTTCTTTTTCAATAAATACAACCTTCTAAATTGTTATTATCTATAGATTTTTTAATAATATTGTTTCTGCAATCATATTTAAGTATCTATCTTATATCTTATGTGATATATTTTTCAAGATGGAAAAAAAGAGTTTGCAGGTCAATCCAACTCAATATGGCGCTTTCTAAACCGTAAAAACAAATCATATCAACGCTAACCTTTTTTTTGAACTTCAATCACTTACAACACCTACATCACTCCCAAATAATCCTAAATATGCCTGTGCCAGAGATTGAGTTCTGGACTTATACCCCAAGAGGCAAGAGCTTCTACCAATTGGCTTAACCCCACATTGGCCAATACTAACCTGTCTTGACTCATTTCATGTTTACCCAATCAATCATAATTCTACATCCTTATTTCAACTAATAAAGTGCAACTCTTACAAAGACATTACTGATGGGTTTTTATTCCACAGGTTCAACACTTTCTTGGTCAATGTGCACAGCACCTGGAAAAGGGTGAAACATTTCAGGGTCCAGCCGTGCTGGGTATAGCTATGGTAGCTATGGCTGAAGAACTAGGCCTGGATATGGCAATCCGTTCATTAGAGCATCTGTTACAGTATGGAGAACAGAATATAAGAAAGGCAGTTCCATTGGCTCTTGGTCTTCTTTGCATATCAAACCCAAAGGTGATATATTATGTAGCCAAATATGCTTGCTGCATGAGTGAATTTTGTTGTATGTGAATCTTAATAATAATGTGTACTGTTTCTTTTGGATTAGGTTCATGTGATGGATACATTGAGCAGACTCAGTCATGATGCTGATACAGAAGTTGCAATGGTAGGATATTAGTTATGACTAGCTTAAATGTCCAATAGTTGTGGTCAATAGCATGACTGACTTGAGGTATCGTGCTGTACAGGCGGCAGTTATATCTTTGGGGTTGATAGGTGCAGGAACCAACAACGCTAGACTTGCTGGCATGCTCCGGAATCTTTCAAGTTATTACTACAAAGAAGCCAGTCTTCTCTTCTGTGTAAACTTCTCTACGCTAATCAACAAACACTCTTCCACTTCTGTAATTGTAAGGCAATAAGAGCATTATTCATATTATGTATCTTTTGACTGGTGCAGGTTCGAATTGCTCAAGGTTTCGTACATATGGGGAAGGGTCTGTTGACTCTTGCTCCCTATCACTCCGAACGCTTCTTATTATCTCCGTATGTATATACGTGTACCATAACTTTCTCCTCATCATTTCAGATGTAGATTATTCATGTATCCCAAATATTCCTTGCAGGACGGCCCTGGCTGGACTTATAGTACTACTGCATGCATGTCTTGATATGAAAGCTATCATCTTGGGAAAATACCACTATGTTCTCTACTTTGTAGTTTTGGCAATGCAGGTTTGTATTATGATTCTATATTCTATGTTCGTTTTCTATTATACAAGCTGACTACCATTTGTGATTTTACTTAACAGCCTAGAATGCTGCTGACCGTTGATGAGAACCTGAAACCATTGTCAGTACCAGTTCGGGTAGGTCAAGCTGTCGATGTTGTGGGCCAGGCAGGTCGACCCAAGACAATCACTGGGTTCCAGACCCATTCTACCCCGGTTCTTTTGGCTGCTGGGGATAGGGCAGAACTTGCAACAGAAAAGTACAAGATCTATCACTACTTTTTCTTCTTAATTTTATGAAGGATTTTGTATAATAATATTTTGTTAACTTGTCTTTCAATGCTTTTTATGCAGGTATATCCCCCTCTCCCCTATTCTGGAAGGATTTGTTATTTTGAAAGAGAACCCGGATTACAGGGAAGAAGCCTAGATACTTGATGATTCAGGGTTGAGATTAATCGAAATTTAAAGCAGCATGTCGTCTTTAACCTGGGTCTGATGCTGATGAAGTTGCATCTTGTTCTATGTTCCGGGTTTAGGCTTTTGAGGCATATCCTGACATGTTGCCTATGTAGCTTGTAAATCTTTTTAATTGATTTTCAGGCTTAAGTTTGACGTCGGTGATAAAGTAGACTTACGTTTTGGACGGCTGTATTGCATATCAAGAACTTGTTGTATACACATTTCAATTAATCCGCTTACAAGATAGTAGGTGATTCTTTAATTGCGTGTTCCCAGTTTTGTTTACTTTCCATTTCCATTAATGTTTTAGCAAATTGGGTGTTATTTATCGGTGTCTTGATTTGTGCATAAACATCCGCGCATAACATCCAAAGCGAACAAGTAACGATAATGGTCCCAAACATCATTTTGTAATGCAAAAAATCAATATTTTAGATCCGCATTGTTACAATTCAAACTATCAACAAATCAGGGTTTCTAGATAGTGTTTCGGGTCACTTAGACTATTAGGAGTAGAACGTTAGGGGAATACCTCTTAATCTATCAAATATTGACATTGGCATCCAATTATTAAGAGAGATATTTCTTTTTTAAAAAAAAATTATTATATGTAAAAAAAAAAAACTGATGAGCACTGTTCAAAACTCCACAAACAAAACGTAAGATGCGTTAGAAATGGGACTGGGCACAACAAATAAGGAAGTGGAAGGCCTCGGGGCCAAGGTGAGGCGTTCCGGGTGAAAAAAAACAAAAAATAACGAGTTACTACTATCGGTCTTAAGTCTTAAGGACAATTTGAAAAGTTATTATCCGGTTTTCCATACTTTGTGTCTTCAAAACATGTTTATGCTTTTAGATATCATCTTACGCTTTTACTACAGCTACATGTCATTCCCATAATCGCGTCTCAATACTAGTGCACACACTTCTAAATTCTAATAAAATACCAAGTGGGTTGACTATCGGACCACCTTTTAATTCCATTAAACCAAATGTTAAAGATATTGCTAAATCCATTAGACCTTTTTTCAACTCGTTAGTCAAATTTTACTAATCCTTTATCATTAGTCAAGTTTACTAATTATGAGTCAATAAAATATGTGACTTTGTGCCCCACTTGTAGATTACTTTCTTCCTTTTTCTTTTTTTTTTTCAAAAAAAAATAAAAATAAAAAATAGACTTGTATTCATTTTCTCTTTAAATTACTCAAATTTTTAAGGATTTAAGTTTTATATATTTCACTAAAAAGGGTTTTATTTTGTCAAAATAGTTATGAAACTGTTATGGTTTTTCTTTTCAAACGGCAAACTCGTATTACTGTTTAAAAACTTTTTATTTTTTTTATGTTAGATTATAATTGTTTGGTATTAACTTTAGTGGATTGTTAATGTATATTCGTCAAATTGTATAATCTTAATAGTAATTTTATTCATCTAGTTGTATCAAGCGGTTGAACAAAATTTTCACCTCGCCAATCAAACTAAATATCGAATTTAAAACATTGACCACAAGCTTAATGATAATGAATATCTACGGATTAAAATGAAAAAATGGGTTGATTCCTGAGAATTGACTACCGATGGTTGACTACCGAACCTTCTTATAAACCCATTAGACCCAATGCCGAGGAGATGCTAAATGCCTAAATTTTCAACTCCCTAGTCAGATTTGCCCCATTACATTGGTAAAGCTTACAAATTGATAAGTCAAATACATAACTATGACTTTGTGACAGGCTTTGATATTTTGATGATGCTGCCCTTTGTATTGCTAATTTTGCTACATATCTGACTCTACTACATAATAAAGCATTTGTTCCTTCCATTCTTTCAACTTTAAGTAAATGAAAATTTAAAAATACCTCTGTCACTTATTCATAATATTCTTAGAAAAAATCTCAAACAATCACTTTTTTCTCTCTGCTCAAATCTCAACCACTTATTCTCTCTCTCATCCCTAAATCATTTTATTCCTCTAATTCATTTAAAATATTTTATCTTAAAAACCGTACATTGATAAATTATAAAAAAAAATATATGGGTGTTCTTAAAATTTCATGCTTTTTCATTAGAGATGTCATTCGATTTACTTTCGACGAATTTTTAAATCCGATGGCGGAGCTCGCACGGCTTACGCATTTGACTATCACACTCTATAACTTATCATACTCTATGACCTATCACTTCTACCATCTCACCACCGCAACGCACGAGTACTTTGTCTCGTGCTCACAATTTATTTTGTTTGTTTCTATATGCTTACAAATACGACTTGTAACTATACTTTTTTTGCTTTCGAATTTATAACTTTTATATTTGGAAAATTACCTCAATGGTCATAAATGAAGATGTATATCTTAGTTTAAACACCTACAAATTTATTTATTAATATGGTCAATCATTTTTTACTATCTATCTTTTTTTAGTAAGAATTGAAAGTATCCACTAATATCATGACATGTGTTATGTAAGGCACATGTGTTGAAAAACAAAGACAAACAAAAAACAATCTCACTTCTAAATCACTATTATAAACATCCAATTCCCAACTTACTCTAATGATCAAAATTATCGATCCTAAATCACTATTCAATTGAAGTTCTTCAACAATCTAACAAACCTATAGTTTTCATTGAATTAAAGATAAACCCAGCAGATGTCAAAATCAAAAAGGTCAATGCAATCCAATCTTCAAAGATTCACTCATTTGTTCCGTTTCATTAAGATACTTATTTTCATAATTGTAATCTTTAAATTATCAACTTAAACATGATCCTCTTGATCACGTTATTCAAATCCCAAGTGGTTGAAAACGAATCGATATTTCTTAATTAAGGGTGCACGCTATTTGAATTTGCATTTATAATTATCATTATGTTATACAAGTTCTAATACACATTATTTGATATTCTGCACTTATAATTAAGATGATGTTTCTTTTAGTTAACTTGAAAATCATATTAGATAAATGGGATATGAAATACAAGTGAAATTTTTAACCATTTAAAATTAATATGCATAGATAGATGGATGTATGTATGACACATGACATGAAATTATTGGATAATTTTATTTTTTACCAAAAAAAATAGGTAGTAATAAATGATTGATCAAATTGGTTAATAAATTTGTAGGTGTCTAAATCTAGATATAAGCCTTCATATTTGACTATTAACGTAATTTTCTCTTTTATTTGTATTTTGGTATTACTTTTAGCGTATGTTGCTATGAACGAGAATTGGAGTTTTAAGTTATAGCACTTAAAATTAAGAGTTAATTGCATCACTAGTCCCTGTGGTTTACACATTTTAGCAATGGGGGTCCCTTTTTAAGTATCATTGCAACGGGGGTCCTTATTTTCATATTTTTTTGCAAGATTGGTCCCTTTTTAATAGAACCATTAGTGGGTGTCGTTAAGTCTTAACAGAAGGGACCATCATTGCTAGTAAACTCAAGAAGGACCCCTATTGCTAAAATAGAAAAACCATAGGGACCAATCTTGCAATTAACAACTTGATATCTTTTTTGATTTAATTTAATAGATTGAAACATACAATTGTCAGTGCGTCAGATTCCTAATTATACTTTTTAACTTTTCTATAAAAGAGTGAAAATTAATAAATACTTAATTTAAATATAACTATTAACATACTTTAGCAGTTTAGCTTTACATGATTATTGATAATTAAACTATTAAAAACATATTTCTACAAAAATATTCTAAAATTTGTAAATGTTTCAGTTGTTTATGATAATCAAATCTACATAATAATATTCACATCTTAAAATAACAAACTGTATTACTCGGTATATAAAAAACATACTAAAAGATCTTTATAAAATAAACTATATATTTATTAATCCACCAACTGCATAAATGTTTAACATATTATACTTAGAACTAAAAAACCATATATGGTAATTATATTTTTTGAACAAGATTACTATTTATTAATATCAGATTTCAAACATACAACCTCTAATTTCGTAACTATAAATAATAATATAAGTTTATATATCAATTATTTTTCAAAGTAAAAAAGATTATACAAGGTACATCTCCACTATTAAAATTTTGGAGTATACATAAGTTTACTAATTAGGGATCTGACACACTGACAATTGTATGTTGCAATCTCTTGAGTTAAATAAAAAAAAAATATTAAGTTGTTAATTGCAAGATTGGTCCAAATGGTTTTTCCATTTAAGCAATGGGGTTCCTTTTTTAGTTTACTAACAATGATGGTCCATCTGTTAAGACTTGATGAAATTCGTTAACGGTTCTGTTAGAAAGGGACCAATCTTGTAAAAAATTCTCAGAATAAGGACCCCATTGCAACGATACTTAAAAAAGGACTCCATTATTAAAGTGTGTAAACCACATGGACCAATTTTACAATTAACTCTAAAGTTAAAAGTATTAGAAATGGCAAATGCTAGAATGTAAAGATTAACCATGTCCAAGTCTTCTTTACGGATGGCAACAAAGGGAATGTGTGTATTTTTTTTGGTATGTGTGTGTTATTTATACCTTTTTAGCTTATTTCGTCTAGAAAAAGCTAGATTAAGTGTTTGGGTAAGTATTCAATCTTATACTTTTATGTTTATATAAGCTTTTTTTTCAGATGCTATTCTTGTGAAGCTTTTTTAGCTTCTATGTAAATTAAAGAGAATTTATTCAAAAGCTTCATAAGATACACAAGCCAAATAGTTTACAAGCTTAGATAACATAATCAATAAGTTGCTTTTAGAAAAGCAAAAAATGAAATAGCCAAACATCCCTAAAGTTTTTGTCCTTGTATGATTTAAAATTTTTGACAACTTTTTCAACGGGGTCAACTAAGAACAGTAACTATAGAAAACCTTATTGATATTTTATCAATAAACTAAAATAAGATTGTAATCCTTATTTAACGACATATGGCACTGTCTTTAAGTGGTAAATGTCTTTTTAGTCAAATAAATTAAATAGGCCGACATCTATATTTTAGTCTTTAACAATAACACCATGTTTTCTTATTATTATCTAATTATATGTCAATTAGCACGTTTTCTTATCGTAATATTTGAATGTGTGTTTTCATAAGGGTGGAGGCTACATAATTTTTACCCAATTCATCTTACAATCAAAACTATCCAACTCACAACTACCCAATTCTACTCAATCCTTACCCAAATCACTTGCAATACATACCCAATTCTTACCCAATTTCATTTTCTTTTTCATTTAATTTTAATACATATAATTAAAACCATATAAACATAAAACATAATTTCATTTAACTTAAAACCACAATACATAAATAAAACTAAAATACTTAAATATAACTAAACAACTTAAACTTAAACACTTAAATAAAACTATATAATTAAAACTTAAACTAACACTCGGAATAATCCGAGTCAACAGTGTTGGCATCGTCATTGCGGTAAATGTAGTGGTAGCGCTCAGGAGACTCGGCGGTCGCGCCTGGTAGAGGAGAAACGTACTCCTCCCCCGGGTCAGAGTAGTAAGGTACATCCTGACCACCACCCACATTGGCTTGCGAGAATACCCCGTGGTCTAGCGTCCAAGTCAATGTTGAAGAAGCGGCGTTTAGCTGAAAAATAACTTGATTCAGCCAGTCGATGTTCTGTCGAAGATATACAAGATGCTCATTCTCCGCAGTGTTATGTGCATAACCCAGGGCAGTAAGTCAGTTGATTGCGGCTTCGTAAGCCGCTTTGTTCTTAGAAACGCCCTGAATGACGTTATTCACATCTGAGAGGTGTTTGGAGTCGTAATTTAGGTGAGTTTGGATAGCCATTTTACAATCACGAAGGTCCATTGTAGTGATTTTGGTTGAAAGGAAGTTGTGGAGTAAATAAAAATTGGGTGAAAATGAAAGTTGTGGTATAAAAATTGGAAGAAGAATATGGTTTTTATGGGTGAAAAGGTAAAAAAGTGGATTATAAATATTTTTTTAAGAAAATTCAGATCAAACCGTTTGGGGGGGGGGGGGGGAGACCCACTGGCTTCCAACGTTCCAAAATCCTTACCCAACATCGGTTTCACTACTCGATGGTGTAGCCGATCGGGCCTTACCCGAACACCCTCCATGGTGTAGACGATCGGGCATGACATACCCGATGAGTACCCGACTGGTACTCCATCCTGCCTAAGGTTTCAATTTTTTTTTAACTAAACTTCTTGATGATTTGACGTTGAATCAAAATGCATTTAATTTTGTAAACTTTATTTTGAAAATTTATTCCACTATTAATTTTTTCATATCATTAATTTTTTATGTTCGAGAAAATAGTTAATACTTTTTGTTAAAACATTCATGCTATCTTCTGTTTAATTATTTATGTTTTGCATATAATTTATTTATTAGTTTTTGTAATTATGTTCTGCTAAAACCATATGATTAGATTTAGGTTGATTGATTTATATACTTTGTTTTATTTTTCGTGATTTATCACTTGAGTTAACAATAAATGGAATTGCCGACAAGATGGACCTAATGCTACCTCACTAATTCCTAGGTAACTTTTTAGGCTGGATGGAGTGGGGAGGGGAGGAAACCGGTACCGGGCCGGTACCGGTTGGCACACCGCGCCGACCCCCGGTACCGGTTGGGTGGGGAGCGAGTTGGGCACAGTAGTGCCGGTTGTGGTGCCGATTGATGACCGTTGCTTTTTTTTTTAAGTTTTTATGTATATATACATATAAATATCTATATCTATATGTTGCAGTGCAGGAATGGGAAGAAGACGTGACCCTCTATATATATATATTATTAATTAAATTCAATTTTACAACGTATACCCCTAAAGTTTAGACTATATATAATACTAGTTCATAATCTTTTTTTGTTTTGTTTTTTATACAATATATTATTATTATTACTACTACTAATACTATTATTTAAAATTAGGTTTATTTATTATTTAGAATAAAAATGATTATGTGTTTTAAGTTGTATTTTTAAATTATTAAATAAAATATTTTAGTTATTATTTTAAATAAAATAGATAGAAATTAAATTAAATAAAAAAGGGTGGGAAGGGGAGGCTAGAGATGGCGAGGTGCTCTTAGCATTAGGGGAGGGGAAGGGAGGAGAAGAAAATTCAGGGAGGGGAGGGGAGGAGTGAGGAAGCCCTCCCCCACCCTTATAACATTTTTAACCTTTGTAAAGCATAACATTTATTGTTCCAACCTTTCACAAAGGTGTTATTTGAAAAAAACCATATTTTAAAGGTGAACTAAAAAAGTTAACAAAATCATCTATAACATATACAAAGTTCAAGTACGTGTGGTAAGCGAATTGGGGGTCTACTATGTTTTTGCTATTTGAAAGAGATCTTAAAAAACTAATTCATGCAAGTGTGTATCAGTTGCGTGCTAATACGACTGGGACTCAGCTGAATTCCCCGATGAATTAGATGACATAGTGGGGAAGAAGTGCACGTTTGTTTTTAAAGTTACTGACTAGAATTACGAAAACGAAAAGGGGAATCGTGTTTATAGTGTATCCAAATTAAGCAAAGATGAAAATATTATCAATTAAAAATGTTTAAACTTGCATTCAATTATTTATACATTAATCAATGATAAGTTGGTGTAGTGGTTTGGAGTTCCCCTGATGACATATAGGTCTTAGGTTTGAATCATCATTCCATCGACTTTGAGATATAAGGTAGTCCTTCTATGAGGGCTTGACTTGAATATACTCAGGTTCAAGTCGGAGGGGGGGGGGGGGAGGGTTTACCCCTATTAATCGTCGTGCTTTCGGACGGATTAGTAGGGGGTTTTCCTCCATTGGGTACTTGATATAGGCATTTCTACTTCGAGAGAGCTCTCTAGCGCGGACCCGGTTAAAACAACGTATGCTAGATTTCTCGTTGTCGAATCGCGACACGAAGTTTCAAGCGAAATTCACCTTTCAAAAAAAAATATCTATATAGTAAATAGATATATAAAGTTTGTTATAGATAAATAGAAATACAAATATACATAATTATAAGCCGACCGTACAACACGCATGGGTATATATTAAATTAGTACTAATTTATTATATACTTAAAACCAATATATTATTTACAACATTCTATGCATAAGTTACTACTCATATATTATTTACACTTTTGGCTTTTTCTTTTTACAATTTTACCTTTTATACTTTTAATTTTTATAATCTAACCTCACTTAAAGTTTTCAATTTTTTACTTTTTAAACTTTTTATTTTTATACTTTAACCTCACTTAAGTTTTCAATTTTATATTTTAGACACCAAACTTTTTGTGTTATCATGTTTTTATCACATAACTTTCACATATGTAAGGTTTTACCCCGGAGGCTTTTCTTTCTTTTTTTTTGCTTTTTTTTTTGTCAGCCTCAAACTTCACTCTTACATTTTTTTAACACACATGTATGTTTTTACCCTTGAGGTTTTTCTTTCGTTTGTTTGCTTTTTTTTGTCGGCCTCAATCTTCACTCTCGCATTTTTTTAAGAGTGGGTTTTTATTACATAACTTTCGGTTGTTTGCTTTTCCTTGTCAACCCCATGCTTTCACATGTTTAATTCTTTTGTAAATAGAATTTTAATTGGGATATAAAACTATTACTAGGCTTAGCGGATATTTTTATACATGGTAGTTATTTAGGTTTGAAAAAAAATCCCGCAGCATCGCGCAAGTGTTTTTTCTAGTGTTAAGTACTAAATAGAACAAATGATTTAAAAATAATATGAGAAATATAAAAGGTGTGACTATTGGTAAGGACTTGCATAGGAGTCGATCTAAACCAAACACATATAGTTTGAAGTTTTAAAAATTAAAAATGATTGTTTTTTTTTGAACTTAACTAAACACCACCAAAAACCAAATACTCATCCTTAATCTAAATGATTGATCAAGAAAAAGGTTGTCCTTAGTGGGTCAACTAGCATGTATTTTATAGTTAAGTTGGCTTTAGTGGTCAAATGGGGAATGGTCGAATGCAAGATTAAAAGTTAATTATATTGACTAATATCAATGATTGTCTTGATGGCCATAGTCTAGACAAAAGTTTGAAAATAAGGAATAGTTTATTTCTTTGACTAACTTTAATGCTATGTTAATTAATCGTTTGGAATAGAATGAACTGATATATGTATTATGTCAATTTGTATTCATTTAGAACTAACAAATTATTTATACTCGTGCGTTGCCGTGCCATACGCATTTACACAATAAAGTTTTGGACCTAAATTTATATCCAATAATATTGCAACTCAAACTTTAAAAAGCAACTAAGTTTGTAATAATAACAATAATTTATTTTTTTAAAATAATAAGATGTATAGATACATAAACAATAACTATATTAATATTTTAAATGTTACATGAACGTAAGACGTAACTATAAACGTTATATATATAAAAAGATGGATGAAAATAGTTTAAAGGTAAAACCATAACTGTGTGAAGTTATCTGATGAAAACATTAGAACTCAAAAGTTTAGTGTCAAGAAAATGAAAACGAAAACTTTGACGTGGGGTAAAAGTTAAAGGTAGAAACTTTTTCTTAAAAAAAGACAACTAAACATGTAGCAATAATAATAATAAAAAAAATTATAAAAGAATAATAAGATGTATAAAACATAAACAATAACTAAATTAGTGTTTTGAATGTTACATGAACGTTAAATAATGAAACAGAAAAAAATAGTCAAAACCAAATGTTTAAACGTAAAACCGTAGTTGAGTAAAATTTTTTTTTTTTGAAGGACAACAGAAGTATTATACTAGTAGAAGTAATTGTGTTAAAGTTGCTTGACAGAAACATAAAAACCCAAAAGCTTGGTGTAAAAAATGAAAATGAAAACTTTGATGGGGATAAAAGTTAATAAAATAGAAATTTATAGGATTGAAATGAAATACACAAAAGGCAAAAGGTATTATGATAGGGAGCAAAAGTGAAATATAAAAAGTTTAGGAGTATCCATAGTAGTGTGTATATATATATACATATTAAAACAGTAGGAAACCTAGCTTTTTAAAGGCATCTTCAATTTAAAGTTATTTTTTAAAATTGACACATGGGATAAAAGTTTATATGTCATCTTTATAATTTTTTTACAATATTATTTAATAATAAATATCTCTAATATATGTTTTCAATTGTAAAACTCGATCACTTTCAAATCACAATATATATTCATAATAAATTTCTTAAAATTTTCTTCCTACCAAAAGATTCACTTTCTAAAACACAAAAAGAATTTGTTTTCGATCCTAAGGTTCGTTTATATTATCTAAGTTATTTTAGAATTTTTTGTTGTCTTGCATAGTATATTTTGATTTTCTTTTTCCTCATGTTTTAGTAAGATGGAGACATCCATAAGACCATAACCATGTTTTCTTAATATTGTTACTTAATTTTTGTTTTGCTTTTTACTTTATTTATGATGTTATTTTTAATGTTAGCTTAAGAACATCATCTTCTTGAGTTAACTTGTCATTCAAATAGCAATTAGGTACATCATATCAGTTCTTTGACAATTAAATAAAATTATTTATCTTATAAAGTTATAAAAGAAATCGTAAACTTCAATGACAATTATTTTTATGCAAAAATAAAAAGATATTTAAAAGGTAGTTTTTGATTATTAATTAGGCATATTTCTTTTTAACAACAATTACCAGTCATATTAAATATCAAATCTTCTTTTTAACTAAAAACAAGCACCATTTTATTTAGTTAATAAAATCACAACTGCAACAGAATATCAATTGATTTGTTAAAATTTATATGATTTCAAGTAACAAATGTTATAGTTAACATGATAAAATCTGAAGGGTTTTAAGATTGTGAAAACTTTCTTTAAACTGATAAATTATCATCAAAAACTACAAGTTAAACGTATGAATACATGATGCCACCACATAATATTTAGATGAGTTTTTATTAGTGTATATAAAACGCAAAAATAACTTACTAATAATTGTTGACATTCTAAACTTTTAGCCGACTTAATTCAACTATACTTTTAAGCAACCGCACATCGTGCGGGTAAAAGACCTAGTATATATATATTTTTTGGAAACCTTCTTTTTTATAAAAACTGTGAGAACTCTCAAATATTGTATTGGATCATATGTTTTTAAAGTTCATTCACATGTGAAATGTTATAAAATTATATGTTGTAGAAGAATTTTTTTTCAAAACCTTCAAAATAGCCTTTTATGAATTTGTGAATGAATTTGTTCATGTTTTTGATCACATGTGAACAAATGACTATATATAAGGTTTTGGAGAAATAAAATTTCTACAACATACATTTTTATAATGTTTCACATATAAATGAACTTTAAATAATGTGATCCAATACATATTTTAAGAATTCTCATGGTTCTTGTAAGAGAATTGGTTCTCGAAATAATTTGTATTAGAGATATAGATATAGATAGTTAATATAGATAAGAAATTTGAAATATATATAGTTAAGTTTTAATTTTTATATGTATGTTAAATAACTAATAACTTAAGTTATTTTATAAATCATAATTTAATCGATTTCTATTATTAAGAGTTAAAACATAATAAGTTGTAAATAAAAATATCATTAAAACTTAGACTTTTTAATATTTAAAATGTAAGTAGTATTTCAAAGATGTTTTCCTGTCTCTCGTGTCTTTTCTGAACAAATCAAAGATTATATATATATATAAAAGCTATACACTCTTTATAAAAGATTTATAAGTAATAATGTCATTAATAATAAATGGAAAATGATTGATCCTTCTAAAATTTTAGCCTAAAAATCCTCCTAACCCCTTATGAATGTGACAAGTGTATTTCACTTAATTTCTCTCTTAATCCCCCCCTTGAATTTTCACATGTCACCATCCAATAAATTAAGAGAATTTTTAGGCTAATGAATTAGGAGGATTAATCATTCCCCATAATAAATATGTGGTTTAGGCTAATAGGCTCCTAAGTCATGCAAATAAAGCTAAATCGAAGTTTTCTCACAAGTTACATGTTCGAACCTTAAAGTTGATATGTGTGTGAGGTTTTTTTTCTTACAAGACTATTTTATGGTCGAATAGACATTAAAAAAAAATGATTAATCCTCCTAAAACTTTTAAATTATGACATGTGTATTTTACTAATGTCACACCCCAATATTTTAAGGTAAATAAAAATTAACCTTTTTTGTAGTTTTGACATAAAAATAAGTTCCTAGTATTTTGTTTTTAGAACGGGAGTTAATTTAGTTGGAACTTTGGCGGATAGCGGGTAAAATTACCCACCATGTGAGAAAAGGGGGTGGCATCTCCTAATGATGCCAGCCATGTTTGAGTTATGACTCATATTATTTCCTCTTACACTCTCCTACCCTCTTTTCATTCTAATCCAAAGAAAAATAAATTGCAATCTTTAATCCAAAGCTAATAATCAATAATAATCATCTTTTAGAATCAATCCATCCTTTATTTCTCAAGAATTAAAAGTTAGGGTTTGGGATTATTGGTGTGGTGGTGGTCGATTTCATCAAAATAAAAAAGGGGAGAAGAAATTTGTGATTTCAATAATTAAATTGTCTTGTATTCCTTGAGGTAATTATATTCCCTAACCTAATTTCCCTTCTTTATTAGAAATTATGGTTCATGGAGTGAACCAATTTGGAGGTTTTTGATAGAAACTGAATTATGGTGATTTTTCCCCAATTCCTTAGGTAACCTAGTTTGTCATTGAGTTATGTGATGAGTTTGATTATGAAATTGATAAGTTCATATGATAATTATAGTTTATGAGAAAAGATGAACTTTGACTAGTTATTGAATTGTTGATGAAAATGGTAGGTTGAACTATCTAGTGTTATTGTTGAAGAAAATGAGACTCAATGACAAATGGGTTGGGTTTTGGGTGTAGAAAGGTTAGTGATTGGGTATGACTAGATTGAACTAGTCAAGTGGTGAATATAAGCTTATACTTTGTATGTGATTTATGTTTAGATGGTGAAGAATAATTTGTTGAACCTATTAGCCTTGTAGTGTTAAGTAGCCAAGTTTGAGGTGAGTGTATATGCATATAATCATATTCTTGTTATTAGAGGTCATAGGTGGGTAAATTCCTATGAACCATAGTTTGATTGTTTGAAAGAACTAGTAGGTGGGTAAATTCATACTAGTCATGTTGCATGCAAGAACTAGTAGGTGGGTAAATTCCTACTAGTCATGTTGTATGTAAGAGCTAGTAGTTGGGTAAATTCCTACTAGCCAAATTGTCCATGGCCATGTTGAAAATGTATGTGTGATGTTTGTTATGAATGATAAGGCTAGCTTGCTAGGCTTTATGTGGTGCTTGATGCACAATTGTTTACATAGCTTGGTTATGATTATATGTGTATGCATTCACTAAGCGTTGCTTACGTTTTAGTTGTTTCACTCTTTTATAGGAGTTGGTAATAGCAAGAGCAAGGAAGTTTTAGAGTGAAGTACAAGTTGAAGGTTCTTGCCATCTTAGAAGGTTGGCATTTTGGGTAACTTGGGTAGAACATCCCTTTGATACATGTTGGCTCTTGATACATCTCCTTTTGGTTAATCTAATCTTGATACATTTGTTTATGGTTATGCTTGGTCAATTGCTTTTCAAATTATGGTTGTTGATGGATTAATTGTATTGTGGTAGGTTTTAACAAGTTTGTAAATGTGTTTGTGATTAGTTTTATTAGTTGTTAAAATGTGGAAATGAATTTTTGGGTCAAAATGAGTTTCTGCAGAAGTATGTGGAGTATTAGTCTGTTGTAGACTAATTTGTAGGGTATTAGTCTGTTGTGGACAATATATGGAGTATTAGTCTGTTGTAGACTAATATGTGGGGTATTAGTCTGTTGTGGACTAATATATGGAGTATTAGTCTGTTGTGAAAAAAGAAAAAAAAATTTCGATTTTAATTTAAAAGGTTTGGGTTCTTACAACTAACTTTCTTTCCTAATCTCAACTCTTTAATTTTGGCACATGTCATAATCTTATAGTTAGAAAGATTTTGAAGAGGTTTAGTTAGGAAGATTAATCATTAGGAAAAAAAACTTTTAAGACTTGTAAATGTTTTCACGACCGGACCGGACCGACCGGTTGGACCGGTCGGGCCGGGAACCGGTAAACATAACGGTCCAGTTATAATGTAAAAACGGTCCTGCACTCGAACTAGTGGTTGAACCGGGAACTGGCGGTCGAATCAGAAAACTAGTCGAACCGGTCGTTGACTTTGGCTTAAAAGAGATTCTAACTCGCGGTGATGTCTACGGAATTGCCTCACATTACTTGTAACCTTTGACGGAGATGAAACACGTTGCGGGTGATGTATTTATATTTATATATTATAATTTTATATATGTAATATAGGTTTATTAGACTTATAATGTTACCCGGTTCTCTAATCCGGTCCAACCGATCCGACCGGTGACCAGTAAGGAGACCGGTTCGTCTTCCGATCCGGTTCTGAAAACATTAACCAATTTCAACTCAATTCGAATGTCAATAGCTCGTTAAACAATGGTGACGATTGCAACTAACTTGTTATAAAATATATGGTATCTCCCAAAATTATTGACTATTATCTAATTGTTTACATCTTTTTTAATACGGATTAGCTCCAATAAATCAAACTTTGATTGATATTCTAATATAACATACAATTAAAATAAGGGGTTTGTTAAATACAGTCTGTGTTTAAGGTGCATAAATTATTTGTACATTTATCATGAAAATCAGGGAGTGGACTTTTAATATGAAAAATACAAGTTGTTTTATGCATAACATTTCTCTTAAAGTAACTATTTAATACGGATTAGCTGCTATAAATCAAACTTTGATTGATATTGTAATCTAACTTACAATTAAAATAACTTATGTATAGTATTTAGTTTCTAACAATAACTCATCTTATGCTTAATAATTAGCTTTTAATAATTAATAATTTTGGTGTATGTACACCTCACATGAGTTGAGTTGAATATACTTGCTCAATATATATAAAGGTGCAGTGCAACTCATCGTTTTTACTTGCTCTGGTGGTTTCTTAGTATTATATATAGATTATTAAAGATAAAAACTTGTTAACAATTAATTTAGATTTAGTAAAAGAAAATGATTAATTCTCTTAAATATTAGCCTAAAAATCTTTTTAAAACTATATAAATGTGACATATGAATTCCACTAATTATATTTTGCTCACAGTTTTGAACTGGACAATTACCATTACCATAGAGGCATCAGGCATATAGGGGGGTGTTTGGTAGGAAGGAATCATAGAAAATGGAAATGTAATAGAGAATGAAAATAGTGAGAAAGAGAATGAGTATTTGGAAAGAAAATTGATTTCGTTGTTTGGTACCCACAGAGAATGAATATATAAAAAAAGATAATTTTAAATAATAATACATTTATTACATATAATATCTTTAAAAAAAAAAAATTCCATTCTCACCCATTATCTACAACTTGTAGAGAATGGAGAGAATGAATTCGATTCTCCTTTCTCATTCTCTTTCTCCATTGCAAACAAACAAGAGAAGTCTTTATCATTCCCTTTCTTCCCTTTCCATTCAATCATACCAAACACCCCTAGCAATCTATTCTGTTGTTGATTAGTATTTTTTTTTTATTTTTTACTTTTGTTAAATGCGTGTTTAGAGTGCGGGAAAGATAGATATCCTCTCATCAAAAAATATACGAGTAAATAGAAATGAAATGAAAAAGGTTCTCCTATATTTACGGTACAGCAAAAGATAAAATATTCCGTACTACTAAAAGCAGGAAGCTTTTTTCCATGTGGAAGAAACTTCACTGAATTTGTTATCTAAATTGATGATACAGATATTCTTTCTCTCTCTCTCTCTCTCACACACACAAATATAGATATAGAATACATGCATATACATACATATTCTCTCTCTCTCTCACACACACATAAACACCGCGTTCTTCTCTCTCGACTCCCTGACGACGGCGTTTACTTCTCTTTCTCCCTCCGACGACCACCGCCAGAAGTCAACCAACACCTTTACTAAACCCTAATTTTTCAACTTACATGAAATCAAGCTCAAAACCATTACAGATCTCTGTATCTATATCCATCTATGCATCGTCTATCTCAATTTCTCGTAATCAATGACGGCGATTCACGGAGAAAAAAGAAGAAGAATCAGAATAAGAAGACGCCGAAGCTAGAACGTATGAATGCACGGAAAAACATCGATTACGATTTTCAGGCGACGTCCACGTCATCATTTTCCGATTACGAGTCAACATCAGGTTATAATAAATCACTTGATATACAGTTATTTCCGACTAGCTTTCGTATAGATGGAAGTGATATAGATCAACTTGATGTTGTATATCGTAGCTTAGGTTTAACTAATCCTGAAGATTTTGGTATTGATGTTAATTCATGGGAAGCTAGTAAAATTAGGTCTAGTTGTGATGTTGTTTCTACCTCTGGATTGAATTTACAAAATGTAAAGTTTGATGAAAATGATGAAATGATAGATAAAATTGTTGGTAAGAGAGTTGGGAATGGGATTAAAGGTGTACGGCCGCCAGTGTTGGCGCCGCCGGATTCGTCGATTGCGAAATTAAGTGGTGGTGCTGCTGGTGGTGGATGTGAATGGGATAGTGTGAAAGCGTTTGGTACTGGTGAAGGTTGTTTTGATGATGATGGAGGAGGAGAAGAGGAGGTTGAGGAGGTGAGGAATAGGTTTGAGAGGACGACGCTTTCGGCCTCTTGTTCTTTTACGACCTCTAATGATGATGATTCGTCTAGTACTACTACGGAGCCTCCGTCGAGTATGTCGCCGAATGGGTTTGGGTTGAGTGTTTCGAACAATGGAAGATTTAGGCATATTAAGGTTACTCAATGGCAGAGGGGTGAGCTTCTGGGCCGCGGATCGTTTGGTTCGGTATATGAAGGAATTTGCGAGTAAGTGTGTTGTATATAGTTGTTATATCATGTTTCGCACGCAAAAAAGGTGATTGCTTCTTAACTGTTATACTGATATTTTATTCTTGCAGTGGTGGTTATTTTATTGCTGTTAAGGAAGTTTCTTTGCTTGATCAAGGGGAACTTGGAAGGCAAAGCGTAATCCAACTTGAACAGGTAAAGCCTGTGCCTGGTACCGTTTTTCAATGTCACAGTTTAGTTGTATATGATCTCTCTGAATGTGTCTTTCACTATGTCAACTATCTGCTGCTTGACTTCTGCATCCTGATCTCATTTTATTTGTGCAGGAAATTGCTCTTTTAAGTCAATTTGAGCATGAGAACATAGTACGGTACCATGGGACTGATAAGGTATTGCTTCCGTGCTTTTATATTCATCACTCTGATGTTTTCCTAGATTGTTCATTATAGCATAATAATTGATATGTCTTCACCCTTGGTACCTCAATCCGTTATGTCTATTCACCAATCACCATAGGTTAACCTCAGGGTTGTAATTTACTTTATGAATGTTTTGGCAGTGACATCATTAGTGATCTGATCGAATCTTCAGTTTGGTAGGACAGTTATTTCTACTAAATTACCATTCAAAGGTTAAATTATGAGAGCAATTTCTCGCCTCATGTCTATCTTTTATTTCTAGATCTGTAGGAATAATATAAAAAGAATGGGTTCCATTGAGGCATGGTCTCACCTTTCTTGATTTAGGATGTTAAAAGATGGGTGTAGGCAGATATGTGGGTGACTTTCCAAATCCGTTTCCAATTCCAGAGTACAGACAAATTTAGGGTGTAGCTAAGAATTTTGAGACCCTTTATAGGTATCTTTTTATAGAATACCTCATATGCTATGTGAAGCTTAAAAGAAAAGTAATTACTAGTAGTTTTCATTAGTATGTTGTAGATTTTAGAATTTCAGTTCAAAATCTTATATTATATCTACAAATGAGTGCTAAGAATCATTTACTTAAAAACAAGATACCGAAATAGGGAAAGTAAGTGATTGATTTCTTTCTTTTTATTTTAAGTTTTACATGTGGGGCATCATATATCTTCTGTATGGGCATATTGAATGGGCCTCCTCTCTTAATTAATGGAGTAATTGTATCTATTGTTTGCCAACTTAGACACTTTTACATAGTTTTTGTATAATAAATAAGTCGCTACTTCAAGATATTCTTGTATAGCTAAGGAAGTTTATGCGTATTTTACTATGTGCCTTGCAGGACGAGTCAAAGCTGTATATATTTCTTGAGCTTGTAACAAAAGGTTCCCTTTTAAGTCTCTATCAGAGATATCATCTTCAAGACTGTCAAGTTTCCTCATATACACGGCAAATCTTACATGGTCTGAAGTATCTACATGATCGTAGTGTGGTCCACAGGTACTGCAACTGAACACCTGTTCCTTGCATACTAGGTTCTATGTATATCATGTTTATTAAGCTTTATGTGAACTACATGGCTTTAAGAAAAAAGAACTCATGCTGGTGTTTGTTCTTGAGGCTTATACATGTACATGATGGAGAGAAAAGAAGCACACAAGTAGAATTTCTTTGAAACTATTATTTCTTTATTGAAATTTGGAGATACTATTATGATAATATTCAGTAGGATTAAGTGGCATATGCTATTGAGCGTGAACTGTACATGTATAAGCCGTGAAGTCGATGTTATTAGGAGATTTAGCATTTTGCTAGTGTAGTCTCTGGTAAATATCTAGGAATTTGGAATGTGCAACTTAAATCATAGCTCATGTTAAAACTTATCGCATTTTACCATTTCTCTCTCATGGGCTAATATACAGACACCATTAATGCTATACTTTAACTTGCCACATCCTCTCTACTCAAAAAGAAATTAATGGTTCTTTTGTTTATTTCATTGTCATATTAGATTGAGTCAGATTTCACCCATGTGATGTATAGTTTTGTTTCACTGCCTACTGATTCTATAGATTTACAAAGGATCTGTGAACTTCTAGCATCCTATTAAAGTGGGTTTTCTTAATGTCCAATTCTTCGTTCTTATTTTTTTAGGGATGTAAAATGTGCAAACATATTGGTTGATGCTAATGGATCAGTGAAACTTGCAGATTTTGGGTTGGCAAAGGTCCCAATCTTCAATTAAATTACTTTTGTGCTTGCCATAATAGCTCTGTCTTCCCTCTTAACCATTCACCGTCTTGTACAGGCTGCTAAGTTCAATGATGTGAAATCTTGCAAGGGAACTGCATTCTGGATGGCTCCTGAGGTATGTCTCAATATGTGCTCTTTTTTTTTCCCCTCACATGAGAGGATATATAATTTTTCAATGTGCAAAACGCTTTTCTTTGTTAGATGTCCCAAGGCACTAATTTCTTTTTGATTGGACCAACTTTGTAGGTTGTTAATCAAAAAAATCAGGGGTATGGACTTGCAGCAGACATATGGAGCCTTGGTTGCACTGTATTGGAGATGTTGACGCGTCGGATACCGTATTCCCCAATGGAATGTGTATGTATCTTTTCTCTATCACTCAACATATCACTTGCTAGGCATATGTTTATCTGTTATTTTAAAAATTGTGTAATTTAATCAGGCACCTGCTACAATCTCTAGTCAGATGCAAGTGGTTCTTTTGTTTTTGATCATTGATTTACATAGAACCTAGTATGCATAGAAAAGATGTATTGATTTTCTCTGATATATAAAATGTTAATTCTGTTTATGTACTTAGTTGAATATGGTATTACTTAACACCATATGAAAAGATGCGACTTTGTGGCCCGATTTTCATTAGAATTCGAGCACTCTGCACTCTATGTATAGGTATTGTATCAAGCTGTCATTGTCTGTCTCAATTTGATGGTTACAACATCTGAAGTTTAAAGTTGTCAGTTGAACCAGTGGATCTGAAAATGTAACCAAGAAATACTGTACTTGTGTTTTGTTTCCTTGTTGGGCCTTAATAAATTTGTGAAGGATAGGGTTGGAATTTCATATAACTAATTTATGATAAGAGGGGCTGTTGAATTTTCGGAGCATCTTTTTCTAATTTAATTTTTTCAATCAAAGACCTTTTTAATTATGGTAAAAATACTTTTTATCTTTGAATATTCTAGAATCGAATCATGTTTATGAACATAATGGGAAAAATGATATCTGACAGCATGTTATTGTTGTGATGAACAGATGGCTGCGTTATTTAGAATTGGAAGCGGCATTGCTCCACCTGTTCCGGATTCCATTTCTAAAGAAGCAAGGGATTTCATACGTCAGTGCTTTCAAGTTAATCCAAGGGATCGTCCAACTGCAACTCAACTCTTGGACCATCCGTTTGTCAGAAGGCCACTTCCGTCTATCTTGGACTATTCGCCTGGACAATCCTGGAAACAGCAACGTTAATATCATATATTAGAGTCAAACAAGAATGAGGTAAATAAATTCCTCTCGAAAAATATCTTTGTGCTTGTACTTGGTTTAGAATTTGTATATATGTATGGCATACATCTATACACTTCTAGAAAAGGTTTAGTTGAAAAATTTGCTCATGACTTGTGTCTAACTTGTGATAAGACATTCATATATCTACAAACATTCCAAAAGGGCAAATACATATGTTGGGAGATATAAGATAATTCACATGCCCCATAGAGTTGGCGTTATCATTTGAAACTCACACTCTTAAAATTTAACTTAGTGGTTAATCTTTCTTGCACGGCTCTGCATCACTGCATGATGTGCCACATATATACATGTTGACATGTCCTTTTATGGCTTTTACATGACAGATGCAATAGCTGAATCAGCCAGCATCAGGTTGGGATGACTACTTCAATTCTGTCTCATTGAAGTTGTTATGGGAACATATTTCTTTATTGGTGTCCCATGCTGAAGATTTTGTTTCTTCTATATCTGGGTTACGAGTGGCTTTGGCATTGTTGTCTAGTTTGTATATCAATTTTTTTATTTATTTTTGGATGACAAATAGTTTATATTATTAGGTTTAGTTTGAAATGTAAAGAGAACAACAGTAAGATTATGTTTGATGAAGTGATGATTAAGAATCATTGATTTTTTTTAAGTACACCATTCTTCACTATTCTAATAGACAAATTAAACATTGATGAAATCTATTTTTGTCATCTCTAGCTTAGGAATAAGTTACTATCATTCAAGTTACAACATTTTGTTATGGTTTTGACTTTTGTGAGAAAGGTTTTGTATATGTAAGAACATTTAGTTGCATGTATCATGTATGCATGCATAAAGGTATTGAATCTGCTTTTGTTCCCATTGTATATTTAGTTGCTCTTCTTTTCTTTGGTCTACCAAGTCCACACAGATTAAATCTATTGTTATACACGCATGGAATGGATATGATTCTTTTTTACATACTAAGATTTTTATGTCGTTCACAAGATAAAGTTTGGAATCTTTCATTTTGCAGCGATAATGATATAAGTGATCACCTTTGAGCCAAGCCCTTAAGAAAGTACTTGACGGTTTTTATGTAACATACGGTCAAGTGGTCAACCACTCGAAATTGATTTGTTTATATATCATATATTATATTCAGATTAAAGTAATAAAGTTTTATAAGCTGTCGTAGATAACTTGTCAATAACTTGATCAATCCAAGTTCAAGAATGCCTTCCTATGGAGTACAAGTTCAATTATGATGATTATTAAACTTGTAATAAACTCATACAGTTATATACGCAACAGATGTGTCATAGCGTTCACATTAGACGCCCTGCAATCATATAAATATAGTGATTAAACAAAAGCATGAATGTAGTCGCTAACAAGGCTAGGCAATATCATTTTCATTGTTAGAAATGTATTCAATCAACTTCCTGATCACCAAAAACCTTGTAAAGCTTGTACCAAAAAGTAATCATCAGTTTCTAACACAAACTTCTACCTTTTAGAAATGACATCTGCATGTGAACCTGTTTGCTTACATCTACAACATGCGACATAATATCGTTGCACAATAGTGAAAAGCTCATTAACCATTCAGCAGGAGGAAACATAATAGATATTTTGGTCAATCACTTTTAAACTTTAGAACCTGTGTTTTACAATCCCATACAGTTTACTTGGATCATGAAGATAGACATGTACAAGAGTGACTTAACAAAGACGATAATCCAAACTCACAAATGACACTTTGGAATTCACTCCCCTTACTCTGAATGAGATGTCCAATATACAAGCCCGCTGCATACAACATTTAAAGTTAAGGAAAACATTCTTCTCAAATGTCATGCTTTAATAAAGTGTGAGGTGGCAAAATGGGTGGGTCGGGTTGGTAACAGTATAATGAGTCAAAATAGGTATTTTTCTGGAAAGTGTCTAGCAGGTTTACCTGAGTCACTTTTTGTCCAAGTTTTTAAAGAACATTTATAGATTATTAGGGTGTCAAATATAACTTCACAAAAATCATTATATCGCAGTAGTAATAGAATTTTTTTAACAAAAAGGGTTTGGGCTTAAGTACAAAAGATACACTTTGGGCTTTCGTCATGTCTAACCTATGCAACCCATTTCCTTCTAAACTATCTTTTTACTTGTCAAAAATAAAACATAACCCGAACAAACCTATTCGTGAAATTGCCACCTCTACAACTTTTGTGAACCTACATATCTTATTGGTGAAATGTGAGACGGTGCACAAAATCATTAAACGAAAAAGAAGCCTTACCTAATCAACACAAGCACACACTGCAAAACACCAGCCGTTCCTGTCCAAGCTGACGGGCCTTCAGGCACGAGTGCATCTTGTATCAACAACCCTACTGATGCTGCCAACGAGACAAAGGACACAACATAAGCCAGGAAAAGCCAAAGCTTCAACCTGCATATTTCACAACTCAGACATAAGATGTTTGTGGAAAATCAAGCACATGTTAGATAGAACACCGAGAACTCACTAAATTACAATATTAACTGAAACATATGATATGCAACTTCAACCTAAATGGAATTTAATAGCTATGTATCTAACCCTGAAATCCAGCCAATAACTTGCATCAACTTAGAAGATGAATAACAAAATATATACAAAATGGTATTATGTAATCAACTTCATTGTTGACTATCTGTCATATGCATTTCACCTGAAGTTAATGCCAGAGAGAGATGCGGAGCAAAGAAAGAGAATGTCGGAGCAGATGTGCCAAAACCTATAATGCATCAAGAGAACATCTATATGCTCTGGTTATATTAAGCCGTATGATGGCAAAGTTGCACATGTGGAAGCATATGGGCAACATATATATTTTCCTACTAATAGTTGTTTACACTAAGTCCCTATCTTTTTTGCTTTAAGCTCATGAAAAACATATGGGTGACGTAATCTAGTGCATGAGTTTAGTTCATGACATCATGTTAATTGATGACAACAACAAAAACAACGGCTCCCGTTCCCACCAGAAGCTGGGTATGGGGTTAATTAACCACACAGACATTTTACATGGTTGGAAGTAAGTAGAAACATCAAATGATAGAGATGATATTTTATTTAGGTATTAGTGCTTTACAGTTATTCGTAAAGTCTCGTGATATTTGTTCAATTTACAAGTTCTTTGCTAATCTAGCAATAGCCAGCCAACACTAAAATGATGCACTGTCATTTGGCAGAGCTATGCCTAAGAGTTAGAACCTAAACCATATTCTTTGGTAAAAGGATATGCCTTCAAATAAACTATTAAGCTTTAACTTTGACAGCGCTCAGTGGTCCTTGTTTACGAAAACCAGCCTAAAGAGTGTAAATACATGTCATTTTCGAAGCAATGAAAAATCAGCCCTACTAGATTGAACCTGCAAGACTAAACCAAAAAAACAACGCATCACCCGGGATAAAATATTTACCATTGTTACAACTATAACACAGGTATCCGTTTCATGTTTTTAAGACCTTGACCACCCAAGAAATATACAATCCTTGGTGCCAGTAATACGTGTCCAATGTCAAACATTATGAATAATGAGCTATGTTCCACACACTGTGAAAGACATTAATAATACTCAAGGTAATGTAAATTTCATCTAAGGGACGATCAACGCGGCACATATCTATCGATCAAACAGTACAAACAGATCACATAAATATTTAAAAAAAATACCACACAAGTATCAATAATTGGTATAATTATTATAAACAAATTAACAAAAGATATATATATATATATATTTACAAACCTCCATTCACCTTCTTCGTAGGGAGAGTAATCGATATCTTCTCTTCGAACACAATTAAACATCAAAGCAGCTAAGGATGCAAATATTCCTGCCAAATCCATTACCATTTTTTTACATTAAAATTAATTAAATTAGAAGTAAATAAGTTTTAAAAAAGAAAAAAAAAAAAAAGGAAACCCTAACCTGGAAGGTAATGAAGAAAGGAGACTTTAACGGAGCTGCAAACGACGGCGTCAACCCAAAACCACCAGCCTGCTCCGAATACAGCTCCGGCGACACCTGGTCCGAATATAGCCATCAATTCTGACAAATCCATTTTGGGAGATGGATTCTATTCTATATCTGTATCTATCTATCTAGTATATATCTAAATATATGTATAGGGTTGGTTTCACGAGAAATTGATCCGGGGTTTATTGAGTATTTATTTAGGATCAATTATTTGTGAAGTGTGCGTCTGTTGTTTGTTGATCTGTAATGTAATGGCCGGGCCAAGGCACTACTTTACTACCCTAGACGTAATTTTTTTTTTTTTTACTTTACAACTACTCAAATAGGAGCGAGAACCTCTTATCATACCTAATTCATCTAAAATATTTTAACTCATCACTATCTAATTCTTACCCAAATAACTGGTAATACATATTCAATCTTACCCAATTTTATTTTATTTTTCATTTTTTTTATTTTCTTATTACATATAATTAAACTATATAAATATAAATACAAAAACATTTAACAAATAAAACATACAACAAACATTACATTCATATTTAAATAAAAAAAACATACAAACCACAATTGTCTAAAAAATAAATAGTTCAACACATAATACTTCAAATAAAAATTAAAAATTACATGGTCACCCGTTTTTTTTACCGAGGGCGCGTTTTTCCTCTAAAACGCATTCCAACAAGACGGGATCGACAATGTCATCAAGCGGCTCCTTAAACACCTTCCATTCATGTTGGCGGTTCTTGAACATTTCCCCATCGAGTTGTGTAGCCATCAAACGCTTCGCCAAATCTTCCTTCTCCTCCTTAATCTCCATATACCGTGTCCTCCTTTGTGCGTAGTTCGTGAGTTCATCGGCCACACTTGTCGCCGATCTTGAGGACGATGCAACTTTCTTCTTTTTCATCTTTCTTGGCGGCAAGGGTCTTCATTCATGTCGGGTAGTACATTGTCGTTGCTTGCTTCTTCAAAATCCGATGACTTTCTCTTTGAAGATCTACTAGACGTCGGGATTCTCATTCCTACAATATTAGAGAAACCTTCTTGGTGGTAATTGGACAAAGCGGTCGTCGTAATATCCAAGTCATTGCATCCACTTCCCTTTGCACGAAACTACATAAACACAAAATGGAAACATGTGGTGTATATTCAAACCGGTTGGAGTTGCGGATGGAGTTGAATTTGGAGTTTCAGGTACAACGTCGTCACTGGCGAGATCATCAAAAGCACCAAAGTCGCTTGATTGTGCAAGTTCAATGTGATGTGGTTCGACTATTGGCGGTGGACCCATGTTGTAGCCGTAGGCTGGACTATCAGATTGTGGCGTATAGTATTGTTATTGGTGTGTCTGGGAGTAGTGGGTGGATGGTGGTGGTGGTGTATAGTACCGATTGGGTGGTGGTAGCCAATTCGGTGGTGGTGGTGGTTGATGATGATTCGGTGGTGGTGGTGGTGGTTGATGACGATTCAGTGGTGGGTTTCGTTTGTTACCTCTTGGTGTTTCCATGGTGGGTGGTGAAGAAGTAGAAATGGTGGTGAAGAAAAATATGCATATAGGTGTGTATATATATATATATATATATAGAAGAAGAAGAAGTTGTTTCAGGAGAGGAAAAATTTTTTTTTTTTTTTTAATTCTGGTCAAACGAGCCGTTGAGGGGGGGGGGGGGACCCACGAATTCGAACGTTGGAAGTTCTTACCCAAGATCGGTTACTTAGCCCGATTTCATACCCGAATGTTGTTACCTGATTCTTACCCGAACGAAAGGAGTGGTGTAGCCGATCGGGTTACACATACCCGACTCCCACTCCCTCCAACCTCAATTGATAAAAGACTTGGATCAAACATGAAAATCCTAAATCCGTAACATTTTCTAATCTATAAGATAGTGATAAATCCATGATATTTTTATTCATTTCATCATTTATGACGGTCATTGCTTTATACAGTTTTATATTATATTAGTGATCATGTATGTCCATTGGACGGGTAGTCTTAACTCTCAAGATATATAAATCTTATAATAATTATGAAACAAAAAGTGTATGACCAACATCAAAACTTAATGAATACGAAAGCTAAACAGAAACATATGAAAATTAAATCCATATAAATATTCATTCCAATTACCTTTTTTTTTCTTCCAACTTTAGTTAAATAAAAAGAGAAACAAAAAGTGTATGACCAATATCATAACTTAATCAATACGCAAACTAAAGAAGAAACATATGAAAATTAACACCATATAAATATTGATTTCAGTTTACCATTTTTTTTCCAACTTTAGTTTAATAAAAGGAGAAAGAAAAAATATATAGTATATAATTTGAAAAATACATACTAATTCATCAACAAAGACCATCTCAAACATTTTGATTTTCTTTGGGTTGTTCCACTCCGAAACAGTCCATACATGCACAACACGGAGTCGTAGATGATGGTTAACATGTGTTGGCTTAGGATCTTCAAGATGAACTAATGTAGTCTAATTTTTTGTTGTTGACGAAAACAACAAACTAAATTAAAAAGATAATTATAACAATAACATAAGAATTCAATATTAAATAATAAATAATAAATAATAATTAAATATGAACAGAATATATATAAATAAAAAAACCTTTTTGTTAGTCGATCATACCTTTTTTTGCCATAGGTTTTTTCTTAAGGTTGAGAATATGTGAAGGGTTTTTCTATATATATATAATAATAATAATAATAATAATAATAATAATAATAATAATAAAGATTTTTTTTTATTAACGCTCGGCCATTTTTTATTAAATATATAGTAAAAAATTGAGGATTAATAAGGAGGGAGTATTAGGCTAAAGGAGGAGGATTAAGGGTGTCAAGTGTACCCCTAACCCTCTCTTTTAGTTATATTATAGATATTTATATTTATATTTATCTATAATATATTATAAAGCAGATTTCTTTTGGATATTTAACTTTAAATTTAAATTTTCAAAATTGATTTTAAGTTTCAATATTTATTTTTTCAAAATGTCCCTCTTATCTATTTAATATTTACCTAAATAACTATAATACCATTTCTCTCTCCTCAAATTTCAACCAATCATTTTTTTTCCTCTCTCCTCCATAAATCATTTTATTATTCTAATTCATTCAAAATCTTTTATCTCAAAAACAGTAAATCGATAAATTATAAAAATTATATGAGTGTTTTTAAAAATTAATGTTTTCACATTAGAGTGGTCATTCGATATACTTTCGACGAATTTTTAAATCCGATGGGCAAAGCCTATCAGGTTGATCACCACATCACCGTCATCGCCGCCGCCACTGCCATTACATCACCGCCCCACCATCATCTCTATTAACGCCACAATGCACAGGTATCATTCTCGTTTATATACTAAGATATATATATTTGTTGTAGGTCTAAGAAAAATTGTTTGTAAATATATCACTATCTTATTTAATTTTAATTCGAACTCCTTTATGCTCAATTTTATTAAAGTTTTTTTAGTAAGTTGAAGTCAGGTAATCTATACTCTTTTATAAAGCATTTTAAGATATTATTTGTGGTATGTCTTAAAAAATTAAGCATATTTTTTTTCAAAAAACCCCCTTTCACCATATTTATGGTTTCAAAAATGTCTCTCCACACACTACAACACTAAATTACCATATCTACCCATATAACAAATTGTCACTCATAAAACTAAATTCCGCCGCAACGCGCGGGTCATATGCTCGTTTATAAATAGTTTAACTCATTTTAGAAAATCTATTCTATAACATGTTTTTCGTCATTATATGTTGGAAATTATTTGCACACGATATTTATTTATGCAGATACATGATTTATATATCTATTCATTAGTTGTTGCACGAAATTAATTCATTATACAGGTATTAATTATGAAGTAAAATAAAGTAAAATAGCACTCAATATTACTTAGAGAGGTTTTGAGATACAATACACCGTCAAAAGTTATGAAATTCAATACCAAAAGAATAGTGATAAATAACATTTTTACTCCATGATTTAAACAAGTTCAAGTTATTATTAGTTTCGTTTTAAAGTGAAATTTCCGATATGACATTGTACACAAATGTGTTTCAAAATAACTTTTACAACTAAGACTAAACGGAGTGGAACCAACTCCCACCGATCGTCGCCCTTTGTCTCCCATCGTCGCCCCGCACACCACCCCCGTCGGCCGACACCCATCTCGCCCGACCCAGCTGGGTCGCCCTCCTCCCCTTTGACCTGCACATTGACCGATGCACTTTAATACCCCATCGGCTAGTTTTGACTAGCATTTAAAAAAAATAATTTTTTTTCTCTTTTTCATTAATTACTTTACCTCTTTTTCATTCATTTTCCTTTTTACATTTCACACACACACACACCTTTCTTCTTCATTTTTTATCCTTCCATCTTCTTCATTTTTTTTTATCTAAAATGTTTCCCAACAACTTCAACAACAATCCTTTTAACCCAGGTAATCGTACTTAGCGTCCAAACAACCCAAATCAACAACCCGATATGATGAACGACCTTAGTTTACTCAACAACCCACAACTTTTTCAATTGATTCAACATTTGTCCACAAATCAACAAATGGGTATGGGCATGGGTATGGGTCCGGGTATGGGTATGGGTCCAGGTATAGGTATGGGTGGTTCAAGGCAACATGAAACTTTTGGTAGGTCCTCTAGCCAACAAAACACTCCCGGTTCTTTTTTTGATCGTCAAAGGCTAGTTGATACTCCACCACCGACACAAGATTCTCAAGATGATGATATTGTTCAAGAGACACAACCACCTCCTCAACCATCAAAACCAAGGCGGCATAGGAAAAAAGTGGTCGGCGAAGACGAACCACGACCAAGAAATGTCCAACAAACGTGGTTACCACCGGAAGAAATTAATTTAACTACGGTTTGGCTATCGGTGACCGAAGACCCGGAATGTGGTATTTTTCTTTTTACGCATACTAGTATATATATATATTTTTTAAAAATATGTCCATTTAAAAAAAAAACCTATTTCGGTATTTTTTTTTTTAAAAAAAAGAAAACACTGTTTTAGTATTTTGTTTTTTTAAATATGTGTTAAAAACATATTTTTTTAAAAAATCTGTTTTGTTTTTTTTTTTATTAAACAAAAACTGTTTTAGTTTTTTTTTTTTAAATCTATTTCGGTAATTTTTTTAAAAGAAAAACAATTAAAAAAAAACAGCCGAGTTTTAAAAAAAAAACAGTTTTTTTAAAAAATATTATTTGTGTTCGGTTCTTTATTGTAGGAAATTATCAAAAAAAGGGGGTATATTGGTCACGAATAATGGAGGCTTTGGCGACATTAGAAGAAAAGCCGAAAGATTACCGTGACCCCGAAGTTGTGAGTGCGAAATGGAGGAAGATACGTCCAATTATTCAAAACTTCAACCAAATCTATACTCGAATCGGTCATGCAAGTGGGGAAAACGATTTAGACCGTGTTAGAAAGGCCAACGAAGAGTATGAAGGAACTTATCGCAAGCCATTTCTGTATTCATCAATTTGGAGCAAAATTAGGTATATATATTACTTTTTATTAAGTTTAATTATGTTTAATATATATATATATATATATTACTTTTTATTATGTTTAATTATGTTTAATATATATATATATATATTACTTTTTATTATGTCTAATTATCTTTTAAATATATATATACATATAGGTATAGTTTGAAGTTTTATCTCGTGGACAAAAACACTGTGAGGACCAATCTCTGTCAACCCACGGCCAAAAGGTCGAAGACTTCATCACCCACCGATCCAGTGGCTAGTTAAGGGTCGGATGCTATGGTCAATTTTGACCTTAACTCGTTTGAAGAGTTGGGTGATAATGATGAGGAGCCGGTGTATCAAGAACGGCCGATTGGTAGGGACGCATCAAAAAAAGCGTCGAGAGGGGAAGGCGGGTCGAGCTCGGGAGGCAAGGGGAAAGGAAAGGGTAAGTATGTGGATACGTTTAAAGGAATAGCGAAAAAGTTGGATAAGTTGTTTGATATGAGCTCGAAGAAAATTGAGTTGAAGGAAAAGAAAGTTAAGATCATGGAAGAAGACCGCGATTGAAAATTTTTGGGTACCGACTATTCCCACCTTGAAGAGCCCGAGCGAAGCATCATGGAACGCAAAAAACAAGCGCTTCGTGAAAAATATTCGTCTTGATTAGTTTTTATGTTTAATTAGTTTGTTATTTTTATGAACTTTTTTATTTTAAGAACTTTGTTATTTTAAGAACTTTGTTATTTTTATGATTAACTAGTAGCAATTTTAATTATGTTTAATAAATTTGTTTATGTTTAAAATATATATATATATATATATTACTTTTTAATTATAACAAAGTTTAAAAAAATCAAAAATAAAATTAAATGAATCATTACCATTGCTACATGACACAAGTCGCCCCCTAGTTAAAAACCCACTCATTTCCACCTTTTTTGAGGGGTAACTCTTTTTACCCCCATGCCACATGGCACAAGTCGCCCTTTCCTCCCTTCTTCCCACTCCTCTTAGTCTAACTCACTTTCATTTGTCTCACTCAATTCAAATTGCGAAAACTAATCGAATAATATCTTTTTGGTCGAGCTTGATTATCAAACAGACCATACCAAAAAAAATCTGTCATGCTGACAACAATGATAATCACACTTAACTTTACATATGATCACAATAATCTCTAGGCCATATCTACCTTTTTAATTAACTAATTTTGATTTTATAGAAAAGCTTGAATTTATAATATCGATCAGCCATAACCTTAATTTTATCCATAAAAAACTTTACCTACATTGGTCTCTCATCTTTTTTCTGATATCATCACCTTGATGTAGCACCAAACCTTTTATTAATGCTCTAATATCACCAAAGTCAAAAAGGCTAATAAGAAACTTCGGTCAAAATCTATTTCCAGAGATAAGATATATTGGGCATCGATCGGTTTCTTATCTGGTTCAACTGTCCAAGTATATCTTGATCGCACACCCGTTTTATGACATGGGTGTGGCGTTGTGAATTGCGTGATGATTTAGGAATCGGCTACTCGAGCTACTATACATATGGATAAAATCTAACTAACAAACAAACAAGAAAATCCAAACACACCGCGAAAGAAGTACCTAAATTAATATTGTCCTTTGACTCATTTTAGATGCCTTTGTCTCAAGTCATGATGACACGGTACTAATATTACATGCCAACCGCTTAAGCAAAACAACATAACGTTTAACCGTTGCACACCACAAACATGGTTTTTTACCTAAGTTATTACAATATAGATTTGGACACATATATAGTTTGAAGAACAAGATGCACACAGTTAGTGCATTGCTGACCCGGAAACCTTGGCTAGCACAACATCTGGTGGCGGTGATGGAAGCAGAGTAAATGCTAATATCCCACTTATCGCCGCAGCTACTGCTCCTACAACAAATGCTGGTAAATTTCCACCTCCAAATAATGCATCCCACGGTCCACTTAGTACCGATACAAACATCTGTAATATGAATAACAATACATCAGAACAGAACTTATCACTTTGTATTCCAAATGCTAGTTGTTTTACAACTTCACTGTTGAAATCTTAATTTTTGGCATTTCTGGTTTATGTGGTCAAGGTAAAACATCTACTACTTCATGAGAACTGGACTGATCAGTTATTATAGCATAACTCACGATTCTTACTTAATTAGTTAAGAAATCTTAAGCTATTTTAAGGTAATAATAATGTGAAATCATTCATACCTGGGGTATAACAATTGCAAGGTTAAGAACACCTAATGACAAACCTGAATAATTAAAACAAAGTTTAACAAACTGTCACAATCTAAATAATATAAGATAACATGATCTTTTTGCATATATTAATGAAGAAGAAACTGACCTTGTCCCACCCCTGAATCATTAGAAAAGATGGAGGCCAAAGCACAAGGAATACTAAATGTCACCTGAATTGCATTATATATATGGCAAGAGAACATTGTCAGTTGACATTGAACTATATGTCACATTGTCACATAATCATTTATTCTTTTACCTTAAAGGATAACAGGTATTTTCGGACAACATTTTAATCTGTAAAAAGGGATACCATACTACTATTAAACTTATTTCATACATCATCACTTATCATCATAATTGTACAATATTACCAATAACATTACAAGGTATAATTAATATATCACACAAAATTTATGATATTTTGTTAAGTAATTTTATTTCTAAATAACTATTTTATTTTTAGGGATAAATGGCTAACATCCTCGACTTATATGCGCCCACCTCAAGTTCGATTCCTAGCTAAGTCCTATTGGCTTTGCTCTCTAATTTTTAATGGGTATAACGTACGTAGCTAATAAGACACCTCACCAAATTTACATTTTTTTTTGAACAGTCTCACCAAATTTACATGTAACAAAATCTAAACTGTTAACCCTTAAAAAGAAACCACTTATGGTCAACTTGACCCTAATGGCTATTGCTAAATAAATTAGCTTATATGTCAAATACTGGCCATAATTTTTTTCTTTTCATTCACTGTTTTTTTTTCATAAGTTAATTAATGTGTTATAAAATGATATGTACACGACACCAATTTGCTATATATAGGAATCACAGGTTTTACTTAGCTGTATACTTTGCAATTTAGTGCTTATAAATATATATATATATATATATATATATATATATAGTGAAATTATATTATGTACATATCATCTTTATGACAAATCAATCAAACCGTCCATTACGTTATGCTTGACTCTTTTAACTGGTTTTCCTCTCCATTTTAGTTGATTCTTTAATTTCTAACAAAATATAGTAAACACGAATATAACCATTTAAAGGTCAAACTTAATCAGTTACAGACTTACAGCCTTTAATTCCATATATACATTATACATCACACAAAATTAATGATATTTTAATTAACTTAACCGGCCATCCATCTTTTTCATAAAAGCATTTAAACCTCAAATTTAATTCACTGCATGCCGTAAACAAAAACCAAATAATTTGTAAAAATAAAATAAAATGCTAGGGCTGTATTTAACGTGCATAAAAAACACTTGTACCTTCCATATTAAAAGCCCGTCCCATGATTTTCATGGTAAATGTACAAACAATTTATGCACCTTAAACACAACCCTAAGGGCTGTATTTAGAAAACCCCCAAAAAAAAAATTACTAACCGAAAGAGGGATACCAAGCACAGCAAAAATAGCCAAAGCACCACCTTTTAGACCATGAGACGGTAATGAAGGCATGGTAACTCCATTTACCGTTTCAAACTTACGTGTATCCTCGGCAATTTTAGTTACCAAAACAGTCATTCCTAAACACACCCCTAACAGTAAATTTACCCCTCCCCATAACCTTTTTACACCACCGCACCAACGCGCTAGCCGCTCAATCCCTAACGAAGCAACCCCAGACACTACCGAATTTAGCAACAACCCGAAGGCACCCGCCCGCACCCCTTGGTTGTACCTCATACCTTCCCCAAGTTTACCTCCGTACACTTCACGCCCCATCCAATCGGTATCGAATAATAAAAATGGAAACCAAGCTATCCAGTTTAGACACGTGACTAATAATAGTATCCACATCGGACGTGACAGCTTTTTTAGTGCGCTTATCATTTCTCCGAAGAAAAATAATTCTTTTTCTTCGGATATTTTTGTTTCTTCCTCTGACTCAAACACGTCCTCGTGAACTGTCGCGAGGGCAAGTATTGTTATTGACATTAAAAGCACTATCGCTATGAAAAAACATGTTTTTAAATTTGCGCAATACACGTCGCATGCGTGGGTTTTTGTGAAAGGGGCAAGTTTGTATAGGTGGGTGTAGGACCCGGCTGCATAGCCGAGTACATTCCCCACCCCCATAAAAAAAGCAAACAGAGCGTTTCCGGTCCGGATTCTGGATGAATCCGAACCGGCTAAGTCTGCCAATAATGCACGACAGGGTCCCTGCAGCATATTGTTGGCAACATCCAGTATCCAAAACCCTATCACGAAAACCGAGATAGCTCTTGGTTTTGGAGCTGTCCCGGTTTTGTCACCAGACGCGACACCAATGTCGGCCGCATAGCCGATCAGGAACACGGCCATGGCAACAAGAACCGCCCCGCCGGCGATAAAGGGTCGCCGGCGGCCAAACCGGGACGTGCACCTATCGCTGTAGTAACCAACGATTGGCTGTACGATCATCCCGGAAACCGGGCCACATAACCAAATGAAAGAAGCCCAAGTATGTGGGATTCCTAGAAGCTGAACATAAGGGGTGAGCAAGGAAAGCTGAAGGGCCCACCCAAACTGAACACCGGCAGCAATGGCAGCCACCATTATAATCTGCCATATCGGACGTTGAAGCTCCGGCGTTGGTGACTGAGCAAACGACGGAGGCAGAGGAAGATTATCATTGGTTTTCATGTTCACACTACCACCAGCTTCCATTTTGTTATCAATATATGATTTTGTTTATTTGTGAGCTGTGTGTGTGTATGGAATGTAATGCAATGCAATGTGATGAATTGTATTGCACATATATATATATATATATATATAGTTAAGTTATATTATCTGACTCCAAAATGACTAGGCTAATGGATATAGTAGCAGTTAATGCATACAAGATATATATTTTTTGACCTTCAATTCCCTAGCTAGCTAGCTAGTATTAATTGTCAAGGACGGTTGGAAGTATATATAGATTTGTTAACCAAGAGGTACTCCAAGTGTGAGTTTGGTGGGTTGATTCTACATTTACCAAACCAACCAACCTTTTTCCAATTACTAGAGTGGTGCCCGCGCATTCCAGCGGCGACGGTTTATAACGCTTTAGACACCGTAACGATTTATAGCGTTCAGTTTACTTTCATGAGATGCGTCAATGCAGGATTTAATCATATATATCATTCTAAAAATAAGTCGCGTATTAGGTGCAAAAAATAATGAAGTGAAGACACTAACCATGAAAAATAACCACTTTCAATTGTAGGGGAGAAGACCAAGACAATTAAAAAAATAAATAGTCAATGATTAAAATTTAATATGAATATATAAAGGACATAATTGGTTCGTAATTTCGTGAGTTATAAAAAAAGTAATTATTGTTTAAACATTTTGTAATATAATTTATGACAATTAAGATATTTTTTCTTATCCGTAACAATACCTTCAGCAATATTTTTAGAGTTAATGAGGATTTTATAATAATAGGGGTTTTAGGTAATTGTGAGGTTTTTTATTAAGGGTAATTTTGGCTAATCTGGGATAAGGTGTGTGGAAGTAGTTTAAGTGTAGAGGGTAATTCAAAGGTAGAAAGTTAAATGAGTGAGAGGGTAGTTTGTTTATATATGTAGTATAGATAATCAAATGTTATATTTTTTGATACTAATTAATTAATTAGTAAACCCATATATATTTATTAATTAATAATAATTAGTTATAGAATTTGAATCGAACTTAAAAACACACAAATATATATATAATATTATTATTATTATATTTTGATACGTTGTTTCGGATACAGACATTAACAATAATTGTTAGCTGTTGTTTGTTTATTTGAACTCGGTCGTGACCTAGCTCCTAATTAACAGGAAAAGCCTCTCTCGAGTAGTATATGTGTTAGTCAGGTCGTGAACCACTCATAATTAACCAAGCAATATCTATGAGAATTGAGGGTAAACAAAATGCCTGTCGTTGGTGAGTTTAGATGAAACGGATCGTTATCTAGATGAGATAATAAAAAAAAAGTTCCGGGACAACACGTCGTCTTGGGTTATAGTTGAACCGTACAAAAAAGCTCGATTACTATTATAATTAATGTTGAGGTTTATGATTTTAATGAATTTTATTGTTATATTAATTAATTAATTAATGAAAAAACATATACATTTTGGATAGTTTTGGTAACGGTATTTGTATTATTCTGATCCAAAATTTATAAAGGATAAATAAATGATCAGTCAATAAGACGGTTATAAAAACATAATTACGGTAACAGACATGGGTTTGCTGATAAGATATATGCCTTAAAATAAGATTTCCTTTCTTATATGATCACTATGTAAACAACTAAACTAGTGTTGAAAATGGTTTCTATCGAATATTGAGTATGTTGAAAATTTACGATGGTAATTATTATATGTATAATGACCTTTGAAAATTAAAATTTTGTATTAATATAAATATAAATGGAATTGGAGATTCAAATTCCAATCCAAGTTCCTTTAATTGAGGTTAAAATTGTATGGTGTTCTAGGTTTTTTTTTCCTTTTTTTAAAAAGGTGAATTTCGTTAGATACGTTTTGTCGTGATTCAATAACGAAAGGTCTAGCATACGTTGTCTTAACTGGTTCCACGCTAAAGAGCTTCATCGAAGTAGAAATGCCTATTTCAAATACCCGATGAGGCCGGAAAAACCCCATACCAATCCGCTCGAAGACACAACGATTAATATGAGTAAACACTGCTTACTCGGACTAGCTTGAACCTAGGTATACACGACGACGATTAATGGTGTTCTAGTTGATGAGTTACACGCGGGACGAGGTACATATACGACATCAATTCAAACCGAACCTCATGCATCAATAATCAATAATCGTGTGAAAAAATCAAACCCAAACTCAACTTATTAATGAAAACCAATATGATAAAATTATAAGCTAGGATTTTTGATATTTGGGATCCACGTGCATGATGACTAATATGTTCTAACTATGAACAAACATATAAATTTTTAATTATAGGGTTAAAATTTTGATATGAACAAAAATGTTTTTAAAAATGAAAGAAATGAGTTTTCTCATAAATGAGTTTTTTTTTATCTGTAAGTATTAGAGTTATATATATATATATGAAGAGTTAAGTTATGTCGTTCAATTGTTGTTAAAAGCAAAAAGATAATGCCGACATGAATAAAAAAAACGGTATATAAAAGAAGTAAATGGTTAAGGTAGACTAGCATGATGTCCGTGCAATGCGGCGGTGACAACGACAATGTGGTGTTGATGGGTGGTGACTACTGGTAATGGTGACGACGATTAGTATAAGCTGTTCATGTAAATTTAATTGATATAATTATGTTTAGTGTAGTTATTTTAAAAATTTAAGGATTGGTGGTGTAATTTAAAGGTGTTTTAAGTGTAGTTATTTCATTAAAGGTGTTTTAAGTATATTGATGGTGATAATTAAATTAGTGAATAAAAAAGAGTGATTAAAATAAAAAAAGGGTATTTTCATCATATCGCCTAATGTAACTTTTAACATTTTTAAAATTAAAAGGAGAGGTATAGATAAATTATCTTGCGTATTACATATAAAACTCCTTATATTTTATTGATGTGTTAAACAATCCTAAAGATGATAGTCGATGACGTCATCAATTTTGTCTTTTAAAGTTTTATTATTATTATGATTATTTTTTTAACAATCGTATACTTTTAGAGTTTCGTATTTTAACACTTAACTTTTTGGATTTTTAACTTTAGTCTAATACAAATTTAAGTAACAAAGTTTTAAATTACCATTTGTTTTTTGGGTTTTTTAACTTTAATCATCAAATCTTTATTTTTTACTTTTTATCTTTTATTATAAGGTTTCTAACTTTTACCATCGAACTCTCGGTTACTCAACTTTATCTATACATTATTTTCTACTTCTTATAGTAAACTTTAAGTATCCAAACTTTTGGGCAATGCTAGATGTATATTTGCATGATGAGACGGCAATATGTTTCTCGTGGCAACACCCGAGTTAAAATTCTTGTTTCCATACATAGAACAAACATTAAACAGTACTTCCAAGTTCATGCATGGTGAACAAATAATAATGGTAGTTAAGAGCGGATAAACTACAAAAAACATATCCATCAGAATCTGGATAAATATGGTACGTACAATGGTGACCATTGACCAAATACGTGCATATATACAAAGTTTTAACCTACATTTACGTTTCTTTAAATAAACTATCTTTTTGAAGCAAAAAAATATTATTATACTCAACGTTTAAATATATAAATTGTCCTAGTATAGGGGTGTTTGTTATTGTCATTACAAAACAGATTTTGCGTTTTTAAAACTGCGTTTTGAAAAAGCAGGTAGATACATGCTTATTTTTTCAAAACTGCGTTTTCATAAGAGATAATTACTTTTTCACACAAACACTTTTTAAAATTATTTACGTTTTAAGAACGTAATAATCAGATAATCACTTTAAAACGCATTTCCAAACACCCTCATAATTTCAATCGCTTTGCCTTTTCTCCGTACACGATGATTTAAGTATCAATACCATATGATTTATTACATGCTTCATCACAACAACAACAACATAAGTAAAGAAAAAGGATGTTTGGGTAATTAAATGAGCATTGTCTGATACTGATTAATTAGTAAATAAATTAAGAATTTTGTTAATGACAATCCTTAGGGCTATCAATATTAGTTAATTTGATGCATTAAAATTTGTACTTTGTCTTGTGAAAATTCAGGGACGGTTATTGATATATAAAGTACTACTTTTTATGCATGTAATAAGTTGTTGATGACCCTTAGGGCATTAATTGGGATAAAAATTTAACAAAAGTTCAAACCTGCTATTATTTTTTTACGCGCCCCATATCACGACCAGCGTTTTTGGTATTTTGACCACTCACTTTTTGCAGCGACCCTCGCTGCAAAAGGTACGCCACGTCAGCTTTCCACTAACCACGACTTTAAATGTTTGACCGACTTTAATCCACTTATTGCAGCAAGGGTCGCTGCAATAAGTATGCCGGACCTAATTTCGAAATAAAACTAATCCACCCATCCATTCCATCAATTTCATCCGATTTTTCTTCACAATTTCTACCAAATCCATCCACCAAAACGCCTCCGGCTACTAACAATCCGGCCACCACGACACCACCAAAACACCTCATATTTTAACAATCCAGTCTCCTTGTTATAACAATCCGGCTACCACGAAGTTTCGGGATCATCACCCACACCAGCCACCACCGCCAGCCATCACCGTCTGTCTTACAGGGAAGTAGTATTAGAAGCGACATCTGGACTTTTAGGAGTCCGCTGTTTCCCGTCCGCCGTTTGTTTTTCCGGCTATCCTCCCCCAAATTCCGGCCGGTCGTCCTCCCCGTCATCCTCCCCCAAATTTTTCGGCCATCTCAAATTCTGGTATGTATTTTATGCCTTTTGATTTTTATTATATGTGTTTTTGATAGTTAATTGGTTATATTAGTATGTTAGTATAGTTTTTGTATACATATTAGTTTTGTTAATTTGTTAGTTTTGTTAGGATTATTAGTTGTTTATAGGATTTTAATAGGTTTGTTAGTATAGTTAGTTTTGATTTGTTGATAATTTAGTGATTTGTTAGGAGCCCACTAATTTGTTTTGTTAGTGATTTGTTGGAATATTTTAGTCATTAGTGTTAGGTGTTTTAGTGTTTGGTTAGAATATATTCTTAGATGAAAAATTACGTAGATTAAAATTTGTTAAAAAATTGATTAAAATAAATAGTCAAAATTATGTTAAAAATATATGTATTGAACTAAATACCCAAGATTATGTAAAAAAAATTGATTAAAAAAAAACTACTTAAAACTTATAAAAAAATTAGTTTAACAAAAATATAGATAAAACTATATATAAAAATTAAGTTAAAAAATATGACGTGTAAAAAATTTAGTTAAAAAGTTAAAAATATATTATAGAACTAAATTGCCAAGATTATGTATTTTAATAGGTTTGTTAGTATAGTTAGTTTTAATTTGTTGATAATCTAGTGATTTGTTAGGAGCCCACTAATTTGTTTTGTTAGTGATTTGTTAGAATATTTTAGTCATTAATGTTAGGTGTTTTAATGTTTGGTTAGAATATATTTTTAGATGAAAAATTACGTAGATTAAAATTTGTTAAAAAAATGATTAAAATAAATAGCCAAGATTATGTTAAAAATATATGTATTGAACTAAATACCCAAGATTATGTAAAAAAATTGATTAAAAAAAAACTACTTAAAACTTATAAAAAATTAGTTTAACAAAAATATAGATAAAACTATATATAAAATTTAAGTTAAAAAGTGTGACGTGTAAAAAATTTAGTTAAAAAGTTAAAAATATATTATAGAACTAAATTGCCAAGATTATGTAAAAATATGATTAAATAAACTACTTAAGACGTATAAAAAATTAGTTCAACAAAAATATAGATAAAACTACATATAAAAATTAAGTTAAAAAATATGTCGTATAAAAAATTTAGTTAAAAAGTTAATATACAGACATAGATATAAGTAAAACTATATTAGTATACAACAAAAGTAAATGTATAAGTAAAAAGAATAAGAATAAATTAAAAGTATAAAAGTAAATATATATTGTATAAACGGAGTTCTAAAAATTATTATAAAGTTAAAAAGATATATATAAAAGTAATAAAATTTGTGATAATTTTGTTAAATGATTTGTATTTTGCAAAATACGTATAATACGATTTGTATTTTGCAGTATAGATGGCTACTTACCATGGCGGTGATGGTGGTAATGAAAAACCGCGTAAACCATGGTGGAAGATAACATGGGGCTGCAAAGGCAGCGGAGGTAAGGAAAATGGTTCTTTATAGTTCATATTTTAATTTAATATTTTTTTACTAATTTGTCTTTTTAATTTTTGGTAGCCCCAAGAAAGGGAAAGGGGAGGGGGTCCTGTCAGAACTTAAATCTCGAGGCCAAGTTCGCCAAAAGAGGTCGTCTGTCGATAGACTTTGACACCAGCAATTTAAAAACGTGGCAGGCGATCGGCCCAAACTATAGCATGTACAAAAGCCTCATTGGCACACTAGTCCGCCACATCCCTCAGACCTACGACTCTTGGGACCATGTGCCTGCTGAAAGAAAGGAGTTTATCATCCCGACTTTAAACGTAAAATATTTATAATTTATAATTTCTTCTTTGATGTTTGTATAAATTTTTAATTTCGCTAACTATTACTTTTATAAATTGCAGACTCGGTTCAAATTGGACCATTTCATTCAGATTCCTAACCCCGAGGATCCTATTAAGTGGGGATTCAAGCTGTGTGTTGATAGGGACTGCTCAGATCAGTATCGGCTCTGAAAGAGCCAGTTCAAGAGAGCCCACTTTTCCAAAAAGGGGGGCCTGAAAGCAGTTCCCCAGTTGGAACAAGCTGTTCTCCCAGAGGGTATGTCGCAGGAGGACTGGAGAGCTTTGTTGGGGTATTACCAGAGGGAGGACTGGGTCAAGAAGTCGGAGACAAACAACACGAACAGGGGCAAGCAAGTTCTTGCGGGGACCCATGGTCGTAAGTCTTACTCTCAGTACTTCCACCAGGAGATGGTTAGTTATGAAATATATATGTATTAAATATATACTTGTGTTTAAAAGTATAAGTTAAAGAATGTATATTTCTTATGATAAATTGATGTGTTTACAGGTTGAAAATAACCAGGACGTGGACTTGGTGGATTTGTTCGAGATTATGCACAAGAAGAAGAAGGATAAAAAGTGGGAACACCCCATGGCTGAAGAAATACATGTAAGTGTCTCTCTTTAGGATTTTTTAATTTTTAGTATTAAATGTTAATTAATCAACCTTATGTATAATGTAACGTTTTTTACAGTCTCAGCTCAAGAAGAAGAAGGAGGAGGCTGAACAGGACCCCGTTCCAACACCAGAGCCTGACATTGTCATGGAGGTGCGGGGACCCCGGGCGGGGCATCGTCGAGGCATAGGACGGGTCATCAGGCAGATGGGTACCCAGGTGTATGACTATACGCATCTTACAGAGGGACAACCATGTCCAGAATTCGACTTGAACAATGACCCACCTCAGATTAGCCAGAATTCCTCCTTATTTGAGGAATTATTTAACTATGCTAGTTATGCACAAACTCCTTTTCCTCCTCAGTCGGCCCAGCAGTTGCCCACAGCCCCTCAATTCTCAGCCGGATCGTATCATGTCAACTTGGATGATGATGATGATGATGATGATGAGGTCGATGATGCTCATCATTAGTATTTTATGGTTATAAACAATGTATTTTGTATCGTATGAATTATGTTTGTGGTGTATATGTGTTTATCTTTTCGGATGTGTTGATGATGATGCTCATAATAACCAAAAAAATGTAAAAAAAAATGCCTCAACTATATAAATAAATAATAACAAAAACATCAAAGATAGCTATAGAATACGTCAACTATTATTAGTAATCATGATAACAAATATAAGTTAAAAAATACATCAACTATATCTAGTACTTATAATAACTATTATTACATACGTTAAAGAATTACAAACAAATAACTATACAATATAAGTAAACTATTCAAGGATCTCATATCCCGTAGGTGCCTTATTAGCTTGAATGTGTCTATGGTACTCAGCCAAACGGTCTCTGTACTTCGGATGTCTTACCCAGGCCTGCGATGCAGGTTTATCATGTTCCCAAGCTGAGGTGTAAGGCATTGGGCAGTCCTTGTCTAAAAAAACCGTAACAAAATGTGTGGACCCCGATACCAGGGCAATGCATATCGGGTCGTCTATGTATAGCTCGCCTGGCTCCTTCCAAAAAGGAAAACATGTGATGTTCTCCTCTAGACTTAAACAGATAATTATTACACCTAAAGCATTAGACAGAAGCATAGCGCAATATGGATTCATCATCCAGTAATCTTGTGGGCGACCATTTGGATAAGACGTTGATAGCAAAGTGTGTATGTGTTTAGCGTCACCAGCGAATGCACCCTCATAGTATCCACGCCTGGACTCATACTCCTCTAGCATTAGTTTGCGAATCCACTCGAATTTTTGCTCGTTTTCACCCAAAGCAACAGCCAGTGCCCGGAACCCACAGTTACCATCAGACTTTACATTTTTTTATATTGACAACGTATCTTTGAAAGTACTTAGGGAGTTGCCCTAAGTAATGACTCATGTCAAACGATGTTGACTCCGTCTGGAAAAAGTTGTGTGTAAACGGTTTAGGGTTGTTCTGTGTATTTTGTGTATTCTGTGTAATGGGTGTCGAGAATAATTGATCAACAAAGCTATACGTTTCTTCTTGCGTTTGGTTATTCTGGTCTCCAAAATAACTTTGTGTGTCTGCGAAATGTGAATCGCTACCCACATACGAACTATGTCTGCCACTTTATCCCCAGTATAGTTTGTTATAAGGTTCGCCAAAGGAATCTGTATTTCCCGGGATGTTAAACTCGTAACCCACATACCCACTCTGCCTACCACTTTGACCCCAGAATACTTTGTTATATGGTTCGTCTACATTGTCTGGCACGTTCATTGTTAGGCCCACATAATTACTTTGTCTCCCAATTTGACTCCATTCGGGCTGGCTTTGAGCCCAATTTGAACTGGTTCCCACATGATCATTGTGCTTCCCACTTTGAGGTGATTGTGGTTGGCTTTCAGTTTCATTGAAGAAACGTGATTGTGTTTCTGCGAAAAAAGAACTGGTGCCCACATGATCACTTTGTCTCCCACTTTGAGGTGATTGTGGTTGACTTTCCGTTTCTTCGAAAAAACATGATTGTGTGCTCACGTATTCACTGTGTCTCGCATACTGGCCTTCTCCAAATACACATGACGGCTGCGAAAAATGATCGAAGAACTCCCGCATGGACTGGGTATCCTGAAAAATCGGTTGGGAAAATTGAACCGACTTGGATTTTTAAAGACTGGAGGGTGTTGTATTTGTCGCTGGTCTGTTATGTTCGGGCGCCTGCAAAAAAAAAAAATTAATTACACTTAGAAGTATACTAACAAATAGGGGGCAATTACAAAAAAAAAAAAAACAATTAACTGTAGTTCGAATTATGATCCGACATACTTAAGGTATATTTTTCTTTGACCCCATTGGTCTTCCACGTTTATTTTTAATAACAGAAGGGTCCTTAATTTTTGTTCTCCCCGGATAGACGATGTCTTTTAATTTAGAAATCCAGTTTTTGCGATTTGACTTCGGCTGTTCCTTAAACTGGACTTTAACATCCTCTACTAATTCGTCGATAGCTTCATCATCGTCAGAGTCTTTTCGATGATCGTTGTCCAGTAGGCATGTCGACGGTGTCAGGTCTAGCTTTCTCCAAAAGTCATTTATGTTATGCACCTCAACACGTTTGCCTACATTTTTGACCAAAAATAATTACAATATTTGTGCATTTACCAAAAAAAAACATGAATTACCTATATTTCAATAAACTTACTGTAATGCATGTACGCAGCTAGACGGCAGGCACATGGAAGGCCACAACTAATCCACACCTTACACCCGCACTTTCTCAAGTCTTTACCGATCTCATTTTTAATCGTTTAATTTCATCGACCATTATATCAAGAGCTGTCACAGATACAACACAAAGCAGGTCTTTCAAACATGGGTAGTTGTGTTTACTAGCTCTATAAATCCTGCTTTCCTCCAGTTGGCCCGTGATTTCTGTATCTTGTCCGAGGAGGATATCATTAACACATTGAATTATTCTTTGAATGTACATCTCCCCTGCAACTCGGACTTGAGGAGTGAATGCTCAGCCTCAACTCTGTTGGTAGTGTAGTTACGGTAGTTGAGGTGCTGATCGACCCAAAAGGACACAAACTTTTCCTTGTACGGGAAAAGCCACTCCTTCTGCAGGTACTTGTAAACCTCTGTCAATTTAACATTTGATTAGCTTGTGTGGGTATATGTGATTCACCAAAAATTAAAAAATAAAAAACTTCAAAAGCACTTCACTTACTGTCTAAACGGGGACCCATCGTCTCTTTTAAATCTTTTTCGTTCTTGGTGTACTCTTCTAGTGTGCGGGACTCATAAAGTTTTTTCCACCATCCGTAAAAATGCCCCCATTTCCCTTCCCCTTTTAACGATGGCATGCTAAATTTGTCTATGTTCCTCCATATGTGCACTCTACACAGTAAATGGTATGCTTCAGGCATAACGATTTTGCATGCTTTCATTAGCGCCAGATCCCTGTCCGTGAGTACCACGCGCACAGCAAACCCTTCACCTAATGTCGACTTCAAACACTCCAACACCCATATATAATTATGCTCTTGTTCGCTTATGATAAACGCATATGATATGCTAAAGGTCCTGTTTGTTGGAGTGACACCAACGATCTCGACCAACGGCATGTTGTACAAATTGGTTTTGTACGTGGCGTCTATTTGGATAACATAAGGAAATGCACGCCACAACTTAAATGATGTCGGATGTATAAAAAACAGATTCTCCAACCGACTAGATACATTGTTTGATGTATGATAATACAAGTATTTATGCTCCTTAAGCAAACTGAACATAACCTGTGTCGGTTGAACAATATGGCGTACGTATGTCGTTTCAGATACTCTATCATAGTAAATAAATAAAAAGATATGTAAATTTGATATAATAAACCTGCATTGGGTGTTCCCATGTTTTTCGGCCGCCTTCTTCCGCATAGCTTTTTGGAAATTGTAAATGTCTTCGCTGCGGGTCAAGTTTCCTGGAAATCTTTCTTTCAATAGCTTTAACATCTTACGGGGCGTAGTACCGCGATGATATTCATCTTTCAGAAATGATCTCTCATCTTCAGTCAACCTTCTTGCGTACGCGTAACCCTCCAGATTCTCAGCTGGATAGTGATTATGTGTGTCGTCTATAACAGTTACCCTCCAACCATCATCAGTCAAACGGCCGATTAATCTAAAGGGGCACTGACATTTAAGTGTCTTTTTAACGAGCCCGCTTATCCTATCATCCATTTTCCCAGAAAGATTACAGACTATCGTCACTTTATTTTTTACACCAGCTAAGTTGGAATTTGTTCGTCGTTTTATTAACACATAACCAAGCTACAATGCTATACTTTTGGCCCAGTTGAACAATTCTTCGTGTGAATCGAACACCTAAATTAGTTTTTTTTTTAAATTATCATTAAATTGTATACTTATAAATATCTAACATTTTAAATATGCAATAAATTTAACAATGAAACACAAATTAAATAGTACTATAATATAAATTGTTTAATGATATTTGGTATAAAAAGTAAAGTGATTTCTTTTAATGCAAGTATTCTTTATATTAAGTGGGAAAGTAAGTGATTATAAAAGTTAACAAGGATACCTGATTGGTGTGGAAAACCCTAGCGTCGTAGTCAAAATGAGGGGTCGCCTCTTGTATCTCAAATTCTTCATCAGGTTCTTCTAAGTGAAGCTCAAAACCTTCCGCACCCATTTCGCCCCATATACTTTCAAAATCCATCTGAAATATATATACGTATACGTAAACAGGGGGCAAAAGAGGAATTTTAACTTGGATGGATTTTTTATTAAACTTTTGTTTTTCTATTAAATTGAAAATGTAACCACCTATTTTAATTCCTTGTACGTAAGAAAGAAACTATCATCCCTCCTCTTCATTTTTAACTTGGATGCACATTTCGTTTGATATTAGTTAACTAATAAAAACAAGAGGATATATAAATGACACAGATACAAAAACTTAAGAGAGGGTGTCATTTGTCCATGTGCATCAATCGACTTTGACAGAAATTAATAAATGATAAACTATAATAATAATACTAAAGATCTACAATTTATAGTATAGAGTCTGCCATATATTGAAAATCTAATGTATATCTATATATCTATATCTATATATATAAAGGAAAACAAGAACATATACATATATATATATTGAAAACTATATATTGAAAACAAGAACATAAACATACCTGAAACGAAAAACATTCATATATAAAGGAAAATAAGAAAAGCAAGAACATACACAAAGGAAAACAAGAATATAATATCTAGTTTACATATAGATACATACCTGTGGAAAAATGAAAACGATAGAACTGCTCGTAGACTTGAAACGAAAACGATTGAGGGAAAATGAAGCTACGAGTTTACATATCGCTGCAATAAGTGGCTAAAAACAAAAGTCTACTGTGGACCATCAAGTCCACAGTGTACGGGTATGTACAATGGATTTTTTATAGCGACCCTCGCTGTAAAAAGTGTGGTCATTTTACTAAAAAACTGGTTGGGTCACCAAGCGGTTTTTTTTTATTTCGGAAGTCGGAACAAAGGTATTTTACTAGCTAGTCATCATGATTACATAGATAACTTTATAGTTATTTTACTAGCTAGTCATCATGTTAGTCAAATATAACTTTTAGTAATATAAAATACTATAGTAATATTATTTTATTTATTTGTGTTAAATGTCATTCAATGAATAATGACAAGTGTCAATATCAACCACCATACAAGTGAACAAGTTTCAAGTTTCGTTTACTCATTGACTATTAGATTAGACACTCAGTCAAAAGTAGACCATTCCTGCATATATACAATCGCGTTTATATATCTTCAGTTCTTCACAAAATCCGCAACATAACAATGGGAAAAAAGAAAAAAAAAGAAGAGAGAGACACGCTGTGGGGGAAATGAGTTTGGAAGGAACACGTAACTGAATTTGGATTTATATTACAAGAGTCGGTTTCTGTATTAGAATTACTAGCCATATGATAAGCTAGTCTAAATATAGATCGTTCTTCATTTACCTGATTAATAGTTAAGGGTTTTGCTAAACTAAGTTATATTAAATAGTTGTATACTTACCATAAAATTTACGAGGTGGACTTTTGATACGGAAGGTACAAATTTTTTATGCACGTTAAATGCAACCTTAAGACTGCGTTTAGCATTGATATCATAAATTTTAATTAACTTAGCAAATTTATGTATTAGATTCTTGTGCAATATGTTATAAGATTTGAGAAGCAAATTCCTTATAAAAGATTGTTTATTTTGTCCATGATAAAGTGTTTTGTAAACTAATGATAATTAGTTATAAATTATATTAGTTTTATTGATTTTTTAATGTATCAAAATGAAACATGTTTTTATTTTAAGGTTGGATGTATTGGATTGACACCGTAAATATATACATAGAGGGTGGTTTTCTAAAGTAACACCTTAAAACGAGAACAACGTGAAAATACTAAAAAACATCATTTTGATGCATTAAAAGTTTATAAAACTGATAAAATATATAATTAATTATCATTATTTAAATGTTTAACAATACATTAATTCATAAAAATGACAATCACTTTATTTCATGTTAGTTTATTAAGAAAATTATTTGTTTATATTCATTTATTTGTGTTTGAACAAATAGTACAAATAAAACAAAAACAAGCACAATCAAGTGATCAACTAGCACATTACAAGTATTTCGATGCAAATTTAGCATTATAAGCATTCAAAATAAAATATATATATATATATATATATATTTTTTCCGAACATTCAGTCGGTACACGATATCAGGGAAACCTCACCATATAATGGTAAAACCTTGCACGTAAACAAGACAACGAGATGTTGATTATAGGCCGTTACAAGTATTCGGAAGAAAAATTCCGAGACTTGTCAATTTCTAAGGATCAAACTCAAGACTTTAGGTAAAACCTGAGAGTGTATTTGACTAGTTGAACTAATTATCATTGGCTAAAAAAAAAAATCAAAAATAGTTATCCTAACATGTATTAACTTGGTAAAGCAATCAATGAGGTTAATTAATACTCAGTAAATATGAATTAGGCATGAAAGGCCAACCTCAGTATACTGTATATGAATTAGTAACTACGTATGAGATCGTAGCCGGGGCAAGTAGACCCCGTTCAATGTAAGTTGTACAACCCTAACCTTGTTGAGTTCCACTCTTACTTTATAATCTGAAAGCATCTAGAATCGACAAATACACCATACACACAATCTGGTGGTACGATCCACATATACAATAGCCTGTTCATAGGCATCAAGCAGGACAGATATCTAGAGAAGATATAATTCAAGAATACAAGATTAAACAAGCAAGAACTAGTCAAACAACAGAAACTGCATTTATAAATTCCACCTACACGCTAGTCATTACGCAACTTGAGCACGAATGTAGAAACAGCATCAGGGCCAAAAATGAATCAATCTTAGTTCAAAATTCTTGATGTTACAACTATCTATTGTAATATCTATAAAGGTACAGACCGAAAACATCACATTATAATCAACAAATAACACTCTACTGCTAATGTTATTGTACAAGCTTAACGCGGCTGCAGCTACTGGTTTCATTCTCGGGTGCATTGCTATTAGATTTAGAGCCCTGAGCAGAATATCAAAGGGGAGCTTGTGTGACCTCTTCTTGTATCGTTACCGATCATTCACTTCTGTCATTTCTGAGCTTATGGAAATACCAAAATATACAAATGATTGATGGTCTTACCAGCAGATACTCCCTTTCTCACGATCATAAACACCAGAAACGTTGATCCATGTATAAAAACAAGTAAACGAAGACGAACGTAATCTACTCTGTATCCTGTCCAACAGAATATCTTGTTTCCTCTGACCTGTGCCGAAACAACTTTGCTATCTTTCGCCTTTCACAGTCCTGTTATAAACATGAGAGTTGTGCATATGTTGTCAAAACGGTAAATTGGTAAAAGAAAATAAAAGCATAATTTCAGTTAGTACTCCACTACTATATCCATCATGTTAGGTTAATCACAATTTGTTTATCATGGCATAGCCTCTGATACCATGTTTTTAAAGTTCAATAAAGATTTGTGGGCACAGAAATACTGTTTTGTTAACGTAAATCTAACCTTGAACATGCTAAAGTAAAAGGGCTTGGATGGGTTCATCCTCCTTAGCTTCTGGTATGTATATGCAAAGCTTAACTGATCACGAGGTGTAAACCTTTCAACCTCGTTGAACCAGAGGCATGAGAACAAGTTTGACATTGGCGTGTGTGCCCTTACAATAAAAGAACCTTCTGGTACATCTGAAAATAACAAGATATATCAAACTAATGATGAGATGATATTTGCTGTACTTAGGTTTCATATTATCAAACAAAAAACAAAATCATACTGCTTGGGAGAAGCTTTTGAGGATCCAATGGATTGAATTTTGTCAAACCATCAGCCTGATAGAAGGCAAATTGTTCATCTATTATAGTATGATTGTACTTGTTGAGCCTTTTATTTTGAGCCACTTCTTCCCAGACACAATGGCGATCATAGTGATTAGAAATTGCATACTCACGACCCTTTCGCCACAAAAAATACTCCAACACGAGTAAAGGGTCTAGTTGGAGGCGTAACTTGCTATCCAACCAAATGGAGTACCTGAAAGATGCAATGTATACAAATGCTTAAAAATAGCTTATCGAGGGAAAAAAACTTATCCAAACTTATGACTAGCATTCTTAATAATAAGGAATTATGTCTACAGACCTAGTGTGCATATTTGGGCAACAACAGAGTGCGACCTAATACATTTTTGAATTATGGAATTGATCACGTCTATAAGGAGGGAAGTTATAGAGAAATTATAGAGAAATTAGCAGCTTGGGCTAATGTGTCTAAAGGCTAATGCCATAAAAATCACATGGTCATTGTTGTCGAGTCGTGACTCGAAATCCCAGATTTTTTATTCTTGACTCGACTCATAAGAGTCAGAATATTAATAATTTAATATATATATATATTTTAATACTTTTAGATATATAAATATAGAGTAGTTTATAAACATTTAATATATGTTATACACTTGGGTGTCTTTCACATGTTTATAACTTTTATATTTAACAAACTACACATACATCCATTGATGAAACTACAACATCATCGGTGTATTCTTCTTCTTTTTTCTTTTTTTTTTTTGAACGGCAGATGGTGTATTATTCTTCTCTTGATTCGAATGAGTTTGCAACTCACCTTGACTCGGACCGAGACATACCCTGACTCACAAGACAGGCTAAGAGTCTGGAGCTACTAAGAGAGTAAGAGTCACCTACAAAATCGCCACTTTTTCGGTGTAACGGGACTAGTAACAACCTCATGGTCGACACCTCCAAACATTAGGATTATACTGAATGGACATCTGAATTAGGCTGTTTTACCAACATCAAAATAACTAGTCTTTCTAGACAGATTTAAAGACTTTTTAGAATACATACAAAAAACATACATCAGAATATATCATAACAGCCCCATTTAGACGGACAAAAGTTGTGAGAGATGCATAGAATGTCTCTAAAATATCTAACTTATAAGACAAAATACAAAATAATACAGTAAGTGTTCTACTTTTGAGTTTATATTTCAAGCAAGTGGTAAATCTGTAACTTGTAACGCATTCTCTCTTGTCATGTGTTCTTCATGCATGAACCTCATTCTCTTTTATTAACATGTTACATACCTGAAGTTTTATTTATTTATTTTAATTTGTCACATGTTAAGACACCTTCCCTCTAATATCTGACATGTAATATCTGGCATACCTTCTCTCTAATGTCTGTAGGTAGAAGTATGACTGCTGCAATGTTATCAAAGACGGAGAAGATGAAAATTTCCTAAAAGAGGATTGTGGGGAATGGTCCTCTGTTTTCTCAGCATGTTTTATGTGTAAATTTTGGGTGATGGAGAAATAGGTGTACTGAATTGAATAAAAAAGAGGGCAAACTTGTCCTATTTATTTTTCCGTGAATGAATAAGAATTTTAAGTGTAAAAATCAGCCCCCATACATAAAGTATATATCGCATTCTCTTTCGTTATCTTATATGTGATCATCATTCTTTTTCACTATGACATCAATACTAGGTATCCTGAACTTGCTTGTCACCTCAAAGTATCATCCGAATGTAAGAATTCAGATAGATCATATTCATATAAGCAAAAGATAATCAATGTTTCACAAATGCGATACGACACTAATGATTATGTAGAAGTTATGGCATGCTTTATAAAAAGGGACTTCCTCCAACCCTTACATTGAAAACTTGGTAGTGCAAAAGAGCATCAACTCTGCAATTTTGTTAATCTGACCCAGGTAGAGTCTTTTTGAACTGCACATCTAAGTGCTTCTGGCAAATTCTCATATCCTGTTTATTAGAGGGATTAACGCACATCAACTTGGTATTAATTTTAGTGTACTCAAATCACTAAACAATATTCATGATCCGAATCTGTCGTTTGATCCTACAGTTATTAGAACAGGTTCAAGTGAATCATTGACCTACACGGGTACACAGGATGAGAAGCACTACTATTCAGGTAAGTGAACCCAACCCGTCTATGTTAACTTATAAACATTTACTGGCAAATGAACTCCAGATAATGGACAAGAAACTCTCTTGCTAATTAATATTTAATATACAGGAAATAAGATAAAATATAAGAAGCTAATATACGGCCAGCATGAGTATTTTTACCTTGCATTTTGAAATAGACGGTGTGCCAAAAGTTTCGGTACTTTTCCTACTCTCCGCATGTCGGTGTATGGAAGATTCTTTACAACCACAATCCTCCATATACCAATATAACCCATTCTGTCAGGCATATGTCCTTCCGAAGAAAGAGTTTTTAGGGTAACATCATCTACAAACATGACGAAACACACATTTTTCCTTGAAAAACGAGAAACCTGGTGAGGAAACAACAAAAGTGAATTAATGGAATGCATAAATTGAGATAAATTCAAATAATTTCTTAAGGTGTATTTATTAGGGTGAGCAAAAACCAAACCAATAGCCAAAAAACTGAAAAACCAAACCAAACCAGAAATCCGACGGTTTGGCTCTTGAATCTCTTAAAACCGAACATATCTGTTCGGTTTTGGTTCCTTAGAGATAACTAAACAGGATAACAAATAGAACCGAATATTAATATGTGGGCATTATGGGGCAATGGGCATGTTTGTTAAGAGGATTTTGAGGGGCTTTTCAGGCTTAAATTCCCAAGCTTTATAAACAGGTCCTTTTAAAATAATAGCCTTGTTCAGAATGACATTGTGAGAAAAAGCCCCAGCCCCAAAAAGCTCCTAAAAGCCCCTAAAGGTTTTTAAAATAAAAGCCTGTCTAAGGAGCACATCATTGGTTGAGGAATACAAAAGATGGGGCATACAACCTAACTATGTGGACAAGGTGTGGAATTTCAAAGAGTTGAATTGTTTTGAGGTCTGGCTTTGTGGATATACATGGATAACTGAGTTTGTTTGGATTCCAGAAGTGGATACAAACCTTATGCAAGTTGTTTGAGTGTGTATATGGACTTGCAGAGTATGCGGAAATGTAATTTGTATAGTTTGACTTCTTATGTTGGTATTTGGGCATGTCCAACTTAAAGTCTAAAATGTAAATAGTTTTGAGTTTTTTGTTAATGCATACTTCACATTTAACCAAAAAAAAGGAGGTGAAAAAAAAGCCCCAGTCCCAAGCTCCGGATCTAGATCCTAGTCACACTCCAGCTCGGAGCTTTTTTGCCAAATAAACCCTATGTATGTTTCTCACGAAATATTTTGGTAAATCAACTCATTACATATAATAAAAATTGTAACCACAAAGAGGAAGTACCTTGCACCTTCCAGAGGCAATCTAATATACTAATCTACACAAAGTCACAAAAACAGCCCATATCATGAATGCAAAAAACTTCCATTTACTAAAACATTTTTCCTTTTCTACCAATGTACAGAATACTAGCATAGAATATGGCTAGGTAAGCTTCAACTATAAGTAACTTAACTATGTCAAAAGGTTTAGGCATAACTTTTATAAAGATGACTAGATCTCTCCACTAAATGTGTTGAGGTTACACAACTCTAAAAGTAATCTTATTAAAGAAAAGCATATAATTGACTATTGAGATAAGAAGAATATATGAGGTACCGTTTTCCCCATGGGTGATCTGAGACGATCAGAATTGCCAAATATGCATGAAATCACGGCAATATGGCAACTACTAATATATGCTTCATCCTCTTCAGCCAAGTCAAATCCTGTGCTAGGATATCCTTTAGGGCTCTTCACAAAGCCACAGCTAAGCGTCTGATCATGTGCAACAAATGATTGTTCCCTTTGCTCTAAACTCTGATGCCCAGCAAAACGGGGCTCCCATGATTCCAATTTGTCAATGTTCTCTTCCAGTTCCGTGTATCCCAAAGAAAATTTTGCAAATTTCTGATTTTCGGGAGGCTCAACAAGCGTCACGGTAGAATTAAGAACTTTCATATTACAAGCACCTGATACAAAGGTCAAAAATGTAACAAACGAATGAATTCAAGTACAACCTAGAGAATAAATTAGAAACAGAAGCAGAGTTCAAATGAATCCACCTCAGGATAAGCCTTAAACTTAACACCTAATGATACATTTTACATTGTTTATGTTAACTCAATCCCCAATAAATTTAAGATTTGTTACACATTTAACGTTCGTTCAAATGATATATGACATGGAATATATGCAACATCAAAATACTCCCTAATGTAATGTAAGCAAGATTAGATATTTATACCTGAATATTTCCGACGCTTTGGCCTCTTCTTGGAAGCAATTTTCCTCTCAGAAATGGCCCTTTTTGAGGATTGTACATCATTGACATGTCTGCCATGAGCCTTGAGTTTGTCAGAATCCAAACCATCCACAGACAAGTCATCAGCAGCATCCTCAATTGGCTTATCAGTATTATCTTTAACTGAAGATCCTCCGCCATCTACACCTTGAGAGACTCCTACATCGGTGTGATGGTCCCTTCCAAGACCAGTGTTATAGTCTTCAAGTCGAATATCATGCATATCAATCTCATCATTATACTCGTCATCCAAATCATCTTCTTCATAATGCTTATGCAAATCTCTATCATCTGTCAGATGTTTCACACTCTTACTTTCCTTCATAGATGCCGAAACACCCTTTAAAGAAGCCTCATACTCCGCTTCATACATCTTTAACTCATTACGCCCAGCTTCATTATACAAACCAGCTACCCGACGATCTGACCTCCTTTTATCTCCTTCAAACACCTTCCTTCCATCATCTACTTTCGGCTGTACACCATCATTAGCAACAGTCTCATCACGAGCACCATTTTCCGACCGGCTTACTAATTCCTCACCATAATCATCATCTCTTCTCCTATCATCCCTATCCCAATACCGAGAGTCGCGGCCATGCCCAACCAAACCATGCCCAAACTTCAGAATCTTCGCTCTTTCTGTACGTGTCACGTTCGCAAGGAAATCCAAATCGACCCCAAAATCATCATGATGATCGGTGTCATCATCCTTATCTGCACAGAGATCCATAGGGAAAACTTGTCATTTTCCAAAACAAAATATTTATATTCTCAAACGTACATGGTGACACACAACGGTACATAGAAACCATCTAAATCCCCTACAACTTAATTTCAACGATCTCCCAATTACAACAACCAACACCCAAAATTTCTGGCCCAAAAACTTAGGAGATCAACTTAGAACCACATGGAAGTTATTGTGAGCCCTATAAGGTGTTCACACTTCTTATTATAATATAGTAACTTAAAAGGGTGGAAGTTATCGTGTGGCCACAGCTGAAGTTTTATAAGGTGCAAAAACTTCATAATTAATATGCTCTGATGATACCACTTGCAATACGGCTGATACCCATATCCCAAAATTATAGGCTAACCTGATAACTTTGAATGTCAACTACAAGGCATAGTGTAAGTTACTCTAAACCAATACCTCATGGTGGGTAATGTAATCAAAGTTGTTATATGCTATCAATGCGATACGTGTTGTTCACTCAAATCATATATATATATATATAGGGGTGAGATAATTTGAGACCACCTCTTATTTTAGGACCAACTAGGACCATTGATTTTTGTACACCATCATGATCTACTACGATATACAAGACTTTTTTGTAAAAACACTAAGACTTTCCGGCGATAGATCCATAGAAAAATCATGTGTAAGTTACTTACACATGTGTATCTTACACATGTGTAAGTGTGTAAGTTAACTTACACATGATTTTTCTATGGGCCCGTCGCTTGAAAGTCTTAGTGTTTTTACAAAAAAGTCTTGTATATCATAGTAGATCATAATGGTGGTGTATAACTTACGAAAATCAATGGTCCTTTTTTGGACTTTTTATAGTTGGTCTCAAATTATCTTTCCCCTATATATATATATATATATATATATCATATATATATATTACTACATAAAGAAAATCTAATTAGCGTCTTAAAATCTCCAAGCCCTATGATCAAAAACTCATCTTTCTCCCTCTTACTATTTATACCACTCCCTTTGTCTCAAGATCACGCACCGCATGAAAACATGGACACGCAATTTAAGAAAAGCGCAATTACTGCAAGCTACATTGTACTTAAGGGTCAATTTTTCCTCTATTAATGCTTGTTCGAATTAAGTGACATTAACTTCCACCCGGGGAAACATAAGGAAACTTAATCAATTTCATCTAGCCACTTTCAGCAGTCAGACAGTATTTTTCGCACAAGCCCAAATCGTAAGATGAATCATAGTTTTCTGATGAATGGAGTACTAAAAAAAACCTAGATTAAACAAGAAACGCATCTTCTTTTTATTTAACTTAAGCAGCACCCTAATCTCAAGATTCACAACTAATGGCACAAGTCCATACAAGATAATTATGAAATTAAACTAAAAATCATAAATTTAAAATATATATATAGAAAACCCAGGTGGCAAAAGTCAAAAAAGATAAAAAAAAAGGAAGTACCTTTATAAGAAAGAAAGAAAAAAGCAGAAGCGGATACAACAAAGATAAGTGTCAGAGCAACAATAACAAAAGACCCGATGGAAAGCCGCCGTGTTTTGAACCGGCGATGGAGGTTCGTTCGAGGTTGTTTGCCGGCGCCGGCAGAGGGGCGGATTCCGACGGAAACATGATCATTGTTGTTATGAAGTTTGTCGAATGTTGATTGTTGTCTTTGTTGAGCCATTCCTACATTGTTGGTTGGTCACCCACTCTCCTAGCACACACTGATATACACACAGATATATATATATATATATAGAGAGAGAGAGAGAGAGAGACAGAGACAGAGATAATCTGAAGTGTGTGCGTGTGATGATTGTAGATCAAAGAGAGGAAGAGAGATTTGGAGTGTCTGTGTTGGATTTTTGAATGAGATTTTTGGATGTGATTTGAGTATTGTTGGGGTAAAGGCTTGGCTGGCCTGAGGAGAGTTGTTAGAAATTGATAATTGATAATGATAAAATAATACGAGAAATGATATTAATATCATGGTTTTTTATTATTCCATCACGTTAATATTACAGTATACTGTACAAGTTGATAATGCATGATAGTGATATATGAAAAAGAAGTTGTGGTACTAATATCATTGCCTAAATAATAATAAAGTGTTGATTAAGTTATTGTTTTGACTAATTTTTTCATTAGATCTTGTGTGTTTGTAGCCGATATCCCCAAATTGCAACAAAAAAAGATAATAACATAAAACTTTGTTAACTATGGTTTTATAATAAACACGGATAATAACTGACTGTCATGTATTAACAATAGAGTAACATTTTACTGTTTAAATTTGATCATACGATGGTCTATATTATTATTTTTTGCAAAATAGGCATTGAAATTATTTGCTGGTGAACAATATATATGGAGGGACAGTTCGGTTCCTTTCAACTCAAAATGTCAATACACCATATGAATATATCCATGCATTGCATGAGATGAAGCTTTCTTCCCCATTTTATTCGTTCATCATCTTCATTTTCACTTTTTTTTTTTATTTCTTTCTTTTGATAATATCAAAAACAATACGAATCAATAAAGATCCAGCCTTCTTATATCGTTGTAGCTAGCGATGAAGAAACCCGCAAAAATTTCATCTTTAAAGCCTTCAAACTCAGTCCTTCCACACCCAACTCCAAGACTAAGAGACCTTTTCTCCATGGGGAAGAAATTAGGCCAAGGACAATTCGGAACAACCTACATTTGTAGAGAGAAATCGACGGGTATTGACTACGCGTGTAAATCCATACCTAAAAGGAAACTCTTATGTAAAGATGATTATGATGATGTATGGAGAGAGATTCAAATAATGCATCATTTATCCGAGCACCAATGTGTTGTGCGCATCAAAGGCGCTTATGAGGACAATGTGTTTGTTCATTTGGTTATGGAATTGTGCGCCGGAGGTGAGCTTTTTGACAGGATTATTCAAAAGGGACATTATAGTGAGAAAGAAGCGGCTAGAATTATGAAAACCATTGTTGGGGTTGTGGAAGCTTGTCATTCACTCGGCGTTATGCATAGAGATCTCAAGCCTGAAAACTTTTTGTTTCATTCGGATGCCGAGGATGCACAGCTTAAGGCTATCGATTTTGGATTGTCTATCTTCTACAAACCAGGTTTTGTTCGTATTAGTGGTCATGCCAATTTAAGCATTAAACTCAGAAAAATGTTCTCATATGACATTAGCCTTTTTTTTTTTTTTTTTCAATTACTGTTGTGAAAAATACAAAATTTAGCACATTTGCTAGACAACTTATGTTGTACTTTGTTATGGTTTACAGGACAGTATCTATCAGATGTGGTTGGAAGCCCCTACTATGTAGCACCTGAAGTTCTACACAAACATTATGGACCCGAAATTGATGTATGGAGTGCTGGGGTTATCCTATACATCTTGTTATCCGGGGTTCCTCCATTCTGGGCAGGTTGTATATCTGGATGAAATATTATGTAAAAACACAGTATTGTTACACCCACATCCATGATAACATGCCCTGTTTACTCGTCTTTTCAGAATCGGATTCAGGTATCTTTAGGCAGATTTTGAGGGGAAAACTAGATTTCAACTCTGACCCATGGCCACAAATTTCAGAAAGTGCAAAAGATTTAATAAAAAAGATGCTTGACAGGAGACCACAACAAAGAATAACTGCCCATCAAGTCTTGTGTGAGTTGCAGCGCCATATATAGTAGATTTTTGTGCTCATGGTTTGTCGTTTTTGCTGAATTCATGGAGGGTCGCTTTTGTGCTTCTTTACCAGGTCATCCATGGATTGTAGATGATAGGGTTGCTCCAGACAAGCCTCTGGACTCGGCAGTTATATCACGCCTCAAGCATTTCTCGGCTATGAACAAACTTAAGAAGATGGCTTTACGTGTATGTTTTAAGATAATATTCATTGAACTCTTCTACACCATTTGGTTAACATACTTTCTAGCGCATCTGACGAGATAAATGCAAGGTATTTAGAGGAAGGTTACATTATTTTTCACACAGATTACTTGAACGAATTGTTACCTTCTTTCCAGGTTATTGCAGAAAGGCTATCAGAAGAGGAAATTGGTGGGTTAAAGCAGTTATTTAAAATGATTGACACAGATAACAGTGGGACAATAACATTTGAAGAACTCAAACAAGGGTTGCAGAGAGTCGGCTCCAATCTACAAGAATCGGAGATTAAGGAACTTATGAATGCGGTAAGTTCCGTTTTCAAACAGCAATGAAGAACTAAAATCTATGTCTTTTTCAACTAATCACACATAGCTCAGAAACTGACATAGATGAACTTTGATAGGCTGACACCGACTGCAATGGTACAATAGAATACGGTGAATTCCTTGCAGCAACTTTGCACATGAACAAGATCGAGAGAGAAGAAAATTTGCTTACAGCATTCAGTTTTTTTGATAAAGATGGTAGTGGCTACATAACCATGGACGAACTACAGCAAGCCTGCAAAGATTTTGGTCTACGCGATGCTCAGCTGGATCAAATGATCAAAGAGGTTGATCAAGACAATGTGAGTCCTCATTCCTTGTCAACCATGCATCTGGTCATTTTATTCACAAATTAGAGGCGGCAAAACAGGTGGATGGACGGGTCTAATAACAGATCACAGTGGGTCGTATAGGATTGAATTCCTATGAACAACCTTTGTCCTATAATATAGTAGTAATAATTAGTGTGAAATTATAATTACTAAAACATACTCCGTATATACTTTCAGTCATGATCTACTTTTGTCTAATTAGACGTTTAGGAGGTTTTAACAAGGAAAGCATTTTGGATTTTCTATTTGACCCATTCCCTTATATTGTTCGTTTCTTTAGAGATAAGACATGACCCGAACCGACACAAGCATGAGTAATTGGGTAAAAATTGCAACCACTAACTACTTCACATTGTTCAACTTCATATAATTCATAGTGCCTTTGCGTTTCACAGGACGGACGTATAGATTATTCGGAGTTTACTGCAATGATGAGAAAAGCCGACGATGGGATTAGAAGCAGGTCAATGAAAGAGAGTTTAAATTTTGATTTGGCAGAAGTTCTAGGCGTTGATAATAACAAGCAATCTCAAGATTAACCACACAACTTTATTTTTCGTAAGTTTTGAGTTTATGGGTTATGTTCAAGTCATCAGAATAAATTCACGTTGAACTGTTTTTGGTTCTTTTTCCAGTTCATGATCCTGCTCTTTATAGAAACGGTACCTTGCACCGTTGTATCATCGTCTTTCTTGAGTCACCTCCCATTAGGCCAAAATGAACTCCCAAGGAACTATGTGATGTATGTATATTAATGTTCTATGGAGGCACATTTCTTCTGGGAGGAGTATTTTCTAAAGTCTTCTTCCTTAATGGGGTGGTTATAGTGTCAGTATTACTTCAAAGAGGTTAATAACTTCAACCGAAGATTATGCAGAAGCAACAAGAGAACTGTTTAGTCTGTTCAAGCATCTAAAGTAAATGTGAAAGATCCATCAACACAAATGTAGAGGTTAGAGTTATACGGCATTGCAGAATTACTGAATTTGCGAAGACTCGAACTCATAGTAATGTCTCTTTAATCCTAAATGGTATGAATCTGAATAATATAAGCAGACTGGAAAGCCTAATTAGCTAGTTTTGCCGTTTCTTGATATTGTCCATGTTTACAAAGCTGGTTATCTTTCAAAAAAAGAACATTCTCATCTCTAATCCTTAAGGTTTAGCTGTTTAATACTCGTTAGTTAAAATCACAAAGGAGCAATGCTGAACAACTAAGTACAAAACAAAACTATTAGTCTATTCCTATTTCTATACCCCCATACTATTTGGTTTACATATTTTTGTGAAAAATCAGGGCATCGTCTACACATGCATTGGAAATTTCTAGACCAACCCTACACAGAAACCTAGTCAGTGGAACAATTTCGATTTACTTTTTATGAATTTGGCTTATCCTTTTATATGTGACCTTATTTAATTGAAATGTATATGACAGTAGTCAGAGATGCACATACGTAGTTAACCAGAACCAGATAACACATTTAGCAAAATAAAAATGAACCTCCGGCCTCAATCACGTTGTGTTCATATTGAGTCTTGCGTGCAAAATGCATCCAAGACTTTCCATCACTTGGATGTATTCGGCTACGAAACTACAAAAAATAAACCCTTAAATGGTTTTAATGGACACCAACTATATCATACAGCAAACACTTGTTCTGTTATTTAGCATGTCATCAAGAGTAATAATGTTTTAAACATGTTTATCAAGAGTCATATCTTATCAAACCAAACCTAATACAGCCGAATGATTGGTCTTGTATTTTACAAGTTTCGAGTGGATGGAGGTCCTGAGTGTAGCTGAGCAGTACTACTCTTCACCACCTGAAGAACTCCCGGTTTTTCTGACAAAACAAAAAATTCCTTCACTTCCATCATTCAATTCAAACAAATTTTACATCCAAAACAAGTAAAAATCTTGGGAGTTGGAAATGCAGAGCTCAAATCCTGAAATATGGCTATTAAATTAAGGCATGGTACTATACCATCATTGTTAGCCTTAGGAGCAGCAAGTTGTGACATGACAAAAACTAGACACGAAAGAAAAGGAATAAACCTTGATTGATTGACATCGCTAACCCGTTTGATAAAATGGGTCAGGCTCGGGTAGACCATCCCAACCCTCTAACCCATATAAAAGTACAATAACAGAAACAAAATAAGAAAAATTATAAACACCCTTTCATTCTTTCATAAATTTTAACTAATAGTATAAGGTTTCCTATGTTTATGTCTTATTGTGTGTCTTTAGGTTGCTCATATTTATCTTGTACCTTTTGGTTTACAAATAACCCGATTAATGAGCATGTATACAAATCAGGGTTCGAATTTTTGACACGATCCAAACCCGTCAGTCAGAAATTGCCAGGTGTATGTTCATCCATCGACTAATACAAGTATTAAAGTTTAAAACCAACAATAAAATTGAGACAAACAAACACATACTTGAAATGGCTTCAACTTGAGCTGGAGTAAGTTTAGCAGAGAAGCCACTAGCAGCATGTTTGTAAGTATACAACAAAGCCTCTTCTGCAGCGTCCTCACTACGAAAATAACAACAACAAAAAAAAAAGCTTCAAACTTTACAACTAAATCAACCATTTCAAGATCAAAACTTAAACATAAATGGATTAATTGCAAAACCCTTTATTTATACACAACATGGTAAATAAATCATGTAACACTAAGTTTAAAGGTATATATATATATATATATACCTGCCAAGGACAGAAGTGAGGGTGCGAAGATGATGAGTTTCAGGGTCTCGAGGGGGCTGAATCTGATCAGTGTATATTATATGGATTTCAGCTGCTGGTTCTGTTGGTTTGGGAAGAGGCGAATTGGGTTGTTCAGCGGCCATTGTTTGTTATTGATGATGATTTGATTGCAAATATATGGGAGATTAATCTGAGATAAAGAGAGACGGAGAATTGGATGATTGTTTATATATTTTTTTTTTTGTATTAGTATGTCGACTGGGTTGACGACTTGTCAATCATGAAAAAATAGATATCAAAGAAAGAAAAATTATACTCCATACTCGTAGTAGTTTTTTTTTTTGTTTAAAGTAAATAGAAAAATATTCGTGCAACTTGGGACCGTGGTGCGTGGTGGCGATGACAATCCCGTGGTAATATGTATTTATGTAATTTATTTTTATATAGGGATTAGTTTCTTCAAATGTAATTATTTTTAACCGAATATTTATAGTATGAAAAAACTAAAGTCATGTATATTGTATGTAAGCAACTCGAAAAAATGTTTATTGTATGTAAGGAAAACATACGTGACAACCAATCAACCATACACATGTGTCACTTGTCAGAATTTAATTGGTTAAAACGAAATTCTTACATAAAATAAACATTATTTCGAGTTGTTTACATACAATACACACAACTTTAGTTATTTCCTACTATAGATATCCGTTCAAAGTTTTTTACATTATCCCTTTTATATAAAACTAGTACTAATACCAGTACGATGTACGGATTCATTATATACATTATTAAGCCCTCTGCAACTTAAAGCTACATTAAAACTAGGCCACGTAAGATTAAATCCAACAGGTTCCTTTTGTTTAACTTTATTAATATGTGGTTATGTGTTTAATACTTTAATTCATTATCAGATTTATTAATATGTGGTTATGTGTTTAATACTTTAATTTTATAGGTATATATCATTATGGAACAAATGCTTCGGTTGCTCCATGGAGAGTAGTGGACAAAGTTAGCGGATAACCTAAATGATATAATCAAATTGGAAGATGATGGAATTGACTGGAAAATTCTTAGTCTTGATGTTCAGGAGGTACATGTTGTGGATGATACAATTACACCAAATTCCTAACACGTTATTGAAAATTAGAGATGGAAATTATAAGGGTGGACAGAGTGGGTAGGGAAGGAAATAGGTACCGGACCGGTACCGGTTTGAACACCGTCCCGTCCAACCGGTATCGGTAGGGAAATGGAGAGGGTGGTGCCGGTTTTGCTGCCGATGTTGTGAGCGTTTATTTGACCGTTGGTGAATTTTTCTTTTTTTTTATATATAAACTACGCTGCCATCCATTTATATATATACATATACATATTATATCTATAGGTTGCAGGTAGGAAGTGGAAAGAAGACAGACGGCTCGATCTCTAATATTAATATTAATAATTAATTAAATTCAATTTTACAATTTATACCCTAAAGTTTAAACTATTTATAGTATTGGTTCAAAGTTTAATTTATATATTTTTGTTTTCTAGACATTATATTATTATTATTATTATTATTATTATTATTATTATTATTATTATTATTATTTAAAATTAGTTTTAGTTATTAGTTGATTAAAAATAAAATGTTTTAGTTTTAAAAATAAATAGAAATTAAATTAAATAGAAAAGGGTGGAGAGGGGAGGGGAGGGATGGCGAGGTGCTCCTAGCATCAGGGGAGGGGGACAAGAAGAAAAATCGGGGAGGGGAGGAGTGGGGAAGCTCTCCCCCCACCCTAATATACATTTTATTTTATATTTTAATCTTTTAGACAGTAAAATGTGTGCGACTTATTCCTATCACAAGTATCATAAACTTTGTATAGTTTGTTGCATATGAATCGGAAGATACTAAAGATGGTTTTGTGATTCATTTACTTTTGATTACAATGTTAATGTATCATAGTTTTCACAAATCTGAATATTGGGATTGCCTCATTTGTGATTTGATAAATTTTCACCTTTTAATTTGTGAACTCTTTTGTTTTTTACAAACCTATTTATGGACTTCACATTATAATTCGATTATCTATAAAAATATTTTCTCTCTTACCAATTTTTCGTTATTGTGCGGTGTTTTAAATTGATGCGCGGGTCAAAAACCTAGTATATATATATATATCTAACTTGACCTATCAAGTTGTTTGAATGTGAGAGAATCTCCTTCCATTATAAACACATGATGTCACTCAAAGTTATACACGTAGATATTTGAAAAGAAAAATACATACACTTAAAAAACTTCTTTTTAAATGTTCATAATTTTTTATGTCAATATTTGTACTCTCTGATTAAGCAGCATAGTTGGATCAGTGGTAAACACTCTTGTCTCTGGAGACAGAAGTCATGGGTTCGATCCTCATCCCATGCAAAGGTTGGAGAACCTTTTCTACCATTTAGGTAGAAACTGGAAGCAGCCTCTCTACTTAGGTAGAGGTAAGGTCTGCCTACATCTTAACCTCCCCCATACACCGTTGAGGTATTGGGGCTCAAAACCCGCAGAAGACGGCACTGAGCAGTTACTTACTTACTTTTTTATACTTACGTTTAGATATAATATCGATATATTCAACTTACGTTTAAATATCTATAAGGCCCCTAAACCTCTAAGGGTTTAGTATCTAGGAGTAAAAGAAACTTTTATACTTTTACTATTATATGAATGTAACTTATATTTAGTGCATTGTAGGAAGAAACTTTCAAAAATTGTTCAAATAATGTAAATTTGTATACATGGCAAAAGATATGAGTTGCCGCGTGTAAGTTTCTGATTGGTGCATATAAAAATGTTACATTATTTGAATAGTTTTATAAAGTTTCTTCCTACAATGCACCAAATATAAGTTTTATTCATACAATAGGAAATGTGTAAAAGTTCCTTACGCTTTCGGATACTAAACCCAACCTCTAAAAGGCTTAAGCGGGTAAGTCACTACAATAATATCTAATCGTTTAATGCAGGGGCGGAGCCAGTAGGGGACTAGTTGGTACTCACTGCTTAGCCCCCGTCAACCATCCATACTTTTCATTGCAAGGCTAACTCATAGTCGACCAGTATAAAGGTCTTTTTGAACCGAGTCACACCCCCAACCTATAAGTATTTGATTTCTAGTCATGACAATGCAAGTAAAATCTTTACAATATTGGGCCCATAAAAGTAAACTATCGTCATAAAATTTTATTTTAGCTACATTTTATTAAATGATTATCTCTTTTACATTATGTTGTATACAATTTTAAGAAAATCATACAGTTAGAGCCCCTTCATCATTAAATCTTGACTCTGCCTATGGCTTAATGCATTACCTATGCTCATATTTATGGGGCTATATAATATGAGTTAAGTTGAATACTGCTTTTAAGTTTTTCGATAAGATGCATCTCGCATTCATGAGGTCCCTGCATGAAACTGCACCTCGCGAGTAGCTAGGCTCCGGGGACCCCTTTTGGCCTGTAACAACTCTGTTTAGTTTAGACATATATAGAGTGCAAACAAATTAATGCATTGAATTGAAACTGCAAGTTTGAATAGTCCGATTTGTATTTCACAATAAATAACTAAATTCATAAGGAATAATAACCAAGTACATACTTCTAACTATCTTTTTTAGGAAAGTAGTTAGAATCTAAATGTATATGTATGAACATATATCCAAATCAATGTAAGTAATGATAGTGCACGATTCTAGTCAGCACTAAGACTTGGTCAAATCAACTAAAAGCAAGTGTAGCTCCCAATGGGAATGACCACATGATCCGGACCAAGCTCTGGATCCAACACAGTAAAACGAATAAACCATCATGTGAATGACATGTAGTCGACCAATCTGACAGAATGACGTAATACTAAACCAATCCCCGTTGAGGAAGGTACATTTCTAACGGGCTCCAAACTGTATTAATGGGTCACAGGAGACAAGTACTCAGACCTTGTCTCTTTGGCCTCTATAAATATCCGCCTCAATCATTCAAGTGAGGCAGATACTTTCACACACTTACACACTTCATTTTGATTATTTGGTGGCGTGGTCTAAAATCCATCACCGGTAGGGAGCCGCCAACAAATATAATCAATTTTCTTCTGACAACTGCTCAAGCAAGTTCACCCCTAGTAATTAAACGATGAAATACGTTTAAACAAGTAACAATCAAGAAAATTAATGAAGATGATTTGAAACGTCAAGTGTAACAAACAAATGTGCTAATATAGCTCAAAGATCGGTACTCGGTAGTAAATTAAAGAGTGGCGACGATGATGAAGAAGTATTTCATTTTGTTATAATGTTGGGACCCAAAATGAACTAGTAAAGGGACATAATTTAGAAGGGGTCAAACTAATGACGAGTGTAGTATCACGTTACCGAAAAGCTTATATTGATTATATTTGCCAGCCATATAGATGGAAAGAAATATGTCCACCATTTCAAACTTGATGTGCGAAACAGAGAAAAAGATTTCGAGACAATAAACTTGTCGAGTCATTTTCCTAGTCCATTCAGTCAGGTCACATTCTGGAAATTATAGACACAGACCATTAAAGTCTATGACTTATGTGCTACAAGATGTACGGTTAATGAAGACGAAACTGATAAGAGTCAAGAAATGAAGTGTATATGGGCCAAACAAAGGAAGACTATAAATGCCATGTTGCACCCAACTTGTCAATTGTAGGTGTTGCTACAGGATATATATACAACATGTCTTTCATATATATGTCGGTCCATTCGGACAGATGATATGTTTCATCAATAACGACATGATTAATAACAATAACAAGTCCAAATATATATATAGCCTACTTCTTCACGGCTCTGTTTCTTTTCTTAGTTATTAAGTGCTGAAGTAAAAGTAGGTAATTGACGATTACTTATATTTATTCAATAAAAAAAACATGTAATTTGACTGAATGTATTCAGTTTTCAATAGCTTCGTCACTAATCTAGATAATGTGCGATAAGAATCCCCAAATTAGTTTTTTGGACAGACCATTTTTTTCATTTACTTTCGGTAACAAAATATCTAAAAATCAAATGAATGTACGAGTATTAACTAATGGGTGAAGATCGAATAAACACAACATACGTACATTTATTTTTATTTTCTTAACAGCCAATTTTGTAACATTATTCATATTCATAAAATACCTCAATGCTCTGCCTCTCAAAAGCCCATAAGCTGAAATGACTGTTTTTAATCTACTTTTTCAAAAGTAGTTCTTGATCTGTTTCTTAAACCTAGCTAATTGATGACTGACAACCAAAAAAACTTGACAATAAATTGATAACAGTAAAGTAATTAACACTAATGTGTTTGTCATATGATAGCATGAGTGTTATAAGTGCTCCCTCCATTCTTAAAAAAAGAAAAAGAACGATATGTTTCTACTTTATTATTTCATATCTACAACTTTCCAACATGGAAATCTACAAACTTTGCCTCTTCAGCAAATATATTAAAGGAATGAAAACTACATTCACATAGATAAAATTATGATTGATATCTATATAAACTTGCCTCTTTAGCAAATATATTAAAGGAATGAAAACTACATGCACATATACTAAACAAAAAATACAATTAATGATATAAATATCTATAAACTTGCCTCTTTAGCAAATACATTATCCAAATGTATAACTTTGTCTTCATATTGAAACTTATAAATCATGGCACCTCAAACATAAAAGCATCCTAGCTAGTGGTTTAGTAAGCTAGCTGGTGGTACACTTTTTCTTATCATATAATCATGCTTTTTTAGGCAGTAAGAAAAGGTGATGCAGCATTTACTTATGTGAAATGTCCTTTGGAGTTGACCTCCTTTTTTACTTCATATTTTAGCACTATATATATTCCTTTTGCTATGGAAAATCGTTGCTTTTGTTGAAATGTTCTCTACATATATGTGATGCTTTAAAAATGTGTCATTATTGCTAATCCACCTTCACCAAGAGTTTACATTATTGTGGTTCTTTATGTTTATGGAATAAAGTTGAGCAGCATATACGTATATGACCCAAATTTGGAAAATTCAAATTGTTATAATGAGTGGCTAACCGCAATTTCTAATGATTTGTGTGAATATAGATATTGTTCTATTTGAGATGATTAATTGATTATCATATTACATTAACATCCAGCCAGCTAGTTCTATTTCGCCTAATCACTAACTTGTTGATTTGTGAAAGCAAACGTATCATCTGCAAATGTGTGTTTAGTTTGTGGAGCCTGATGTTGTCGTTCGTGAAGTCGTACATATATACTCCATATATACAAAGAAATGGTATCTTGAAAAGACACAGAAGTTGGAGAAATTAAGTATATAGCCATTTATTTACAAAACTTTCCATTTGGAAGACCTAACCAACGTTATACTGATATCTTTATAAGAGGTCTTAAGTTCTTTAAGCTACAAAGACTTGCCTTTTTAAGTTAATCCAATATGGGAAAACATCATTTTTTTTTTAACGTTCGGAGCATGTTTACCTCATATGTGATCTCTACGCCCACCGGGCAGGACACCATCGCGGAAAATCCCCGGATAGATCGCCAAACGGCACGACATTTACGGCATTGAATGCCATTTGGGGTAAAACTTGTGCCCCTTGGATTCAAACCCTAGTTACCCAAGAAACAAGTTTTTATCGGAGGTCTGCGATGCCACTGGGCTATCAACCCAGACCTAAATATATAAGAGAAATCTTAAAGCATAGCTACATAGGTGCGCGGTTGTTAGCACCAATCTTTGATGAGGCGAAGTCTTTAAATCTCTAATCTCTAAATATATATAAAAGATAAATCTTAATTTCAAAATGGAAAAGTTTGAACCTTTAGATAACATTCAACTTTTAATTAGAGCCATTAGATCAAAATGCTGATGTTATATACATTTTATAATTTTTTAAAATTTATTTTAATATAATATATATAAATATGGTCATTAATTATGGTAAGTAATTTTCTAAATTTTATAATTATAAAAAATAATTAATATTATAATATAATTATGAAAAATAATCCTAAACTTTATACTATTTCTTAAAATCATTTTTTTTGTCTTTGTTTTAAATCATATTATAACTTTATATAAATGTTTAATCATATAACGTACTAAGTACAATATTAGTTAGAGTTATAAGTATTTAATTTTACATCGTTAATATCTTATAATATTTAAATAAAAAAATATTTCTGATCTGTATATGGTGTCTAGAATGATAAAAAATAAAAAATGTTTATAAAAGACAACATCACAGTTTTTTAACATATTTTATTTAATATTATTAAATGAATAAAAGGATACAAATGCAATATGAGATTAGGTATGTGGATAATTAGTAATAGAATCTCTGTTCTTTTTTCTTATATCGACATCATGCAATTCTATTTTTACATATATGTTAACTCATTTAATTATATGTAAACAAATATAGCATTTTTGTTTTTCAATACTTTTTAGGTTAATTGGTTGGAAAGTACTTCAACTTGTCACTTTTTACTCTATTGAGGTCAAAACTAAAAAGTGTCCTATGTTGAGGATAAAACCCGGCAAAGTGATATATCTACCCGGTTATACATTATTTAATATATATACATGTGGACCCCTTTTAACCCCTATTTATATAATATAATAAATAAATATATAAGAGCATATATAGGTGGATGTATATCATTTGCAGAATCAATCTTCCCCTCCTTTCAAAATCCAGCCTACCCACCGCCCGCCACCCGCCTATCTCGCCGGAAAAACGAAGTGCACCTCAAAAATGCTACAAAATTAATCTTCATCAACATCTAAGCAAACAAAGGCAACCATCCAACCCCCAACACCAACCGACGCCACCTATGTTGTCACCCCCCGTGGCGCCGTCGCCAACGCCCGCCGCACCAATTGAAGGTCACCACCGCGTCTCCATCGCTCGTCTTACTAGTGTTTTTTATGCCGGAATTTTCTATTCCAATCATTACGATGGAACAATCGGAAGAGTACGACCGCAATGGGAGGAGGTGGATTTTAATGTGATTGAAATATACTGGAAAAAGAAATAGAAATCAGTGTGTTAATTGAGAAGAGAATGAAGATCTCCGAAAGTGGGTTTCATGGAAAATGAGATTTTCTATATGTATATGTGGGTGTTTTAATTTCTCAGGTAGGTGTGTGATTGTAAACAAGACCTTCTTTTTATTATATTTTGAGAAACTGTAGAGATATGATGCGGTGGTTGGAGATATTACAGTAAGTGTGAGCCGATCAGAATATGTTGACTTCACGTTCCCATACACAGAGGTTGGTCTGCAATGATCGTTCGGATTAAGGATGAGGAGAAGAGCACATTGATCTTCATGAGACCACTTGAAAAAGAGCTTCGAATAGCAACTGGAGCATTATATATTGAAGAATGAGTCCAAGCTTATTCACAAGTCCACTCCGTGATTTACTGCACGTGCTTACTGCTTCAATAAAAGTCCTAGTCTCTAGGCATTAGTTGCTAAAATAAAGCTACTGGCTATTTGAATTAGTTTCCATGTATTTCGTAATTTTAGTTACTAGTAGTCTCTATTTAAAGGAGTGGATGTAACCAATTTAGTTTATGCAATCAACAAAAAAAAACTTTCAGCAGTAAACTTTCTATTGCTAATCATTATTCATATTTTCATATTATATAGGCTTTATATCTAACATTTGTGGTATCAGAGCCTTTCACGATCCTTACTTACTTCATCCTTTTTATTATTATTTTTAAATCCCTATGGCTGACCAAACAAGTACCCTCCCTACTGCTCCAACCCCAATTCCAATTTTCAAGGGGGATGGTTATGAACATTGGAGCATTAGGATGAAAACAATTTTGAAATCAAGAGATCTATGGGAACTGGTGGAAAATGGTGTCAACGAAGTTGACACTGATCAAGTCCGACGCAAGGCTGCTAAGAAAAAAAAATGCTCATGCTACAGCCCTCATCCAGCAAGCTGTCCATGATCAACTATTCTCAAGAATTGCAGCTGCGGAATCGGCTAAAGAGAGTTGGGAGATCCTGAAGATGGAGTACCAAGGAGATACTCAAGTTAAGGCTGTGAAACTGCAAGGCCTTCGCAAGGAGTTCGAAAACTTAATCATGAAAGAAGGAGAACCAGTTGGCGAGTACTACTCCCGCGTTATGGCCATTGTCAATCAAAAAAGATCCTATGGAGAAACTGTTGAAGATCAAAACATCGTAGAGAAAATGCTACGTAGTCTCTCGCCTAGATTTGATTACGTGGTATCCTCCATTGAACTAGCTTTTGATTTATCAAAACTCACCCCAACAAAGTTGATGGGATCTCTACAATCACAAGAAGAGCGCATGAACAGCCGTTCCTCTGAGAAGACTGAGAGACTTGATGAGCAAGCTCTTCAAGTCTTCCAAGAACACAGAAGATCATCTCAATCCACCTCCAGTGACAGATCTACAACAGGGAGAGGACGTGGCCAAGGGTTCCTTAGAGGACGAGGAAGGGGACGTGGACCGAGCCGAGCCCGCGGACCACCATGTTTTACTTGTGGGAAGGTTGGTCATCTCCAAAAAGATTGTTGGTATAGAGACGACCAAGAGGTAAATGTTGTGACTGAAGAGGTAGATCCAGAAGCTGAATTAGAAGAACAACACTTATTTATGACATACGAGCTTAGTGATTCAGACTCGTGTGTGTTGATGGCTAATACTCAACACGCTGATGTTCATAATAATCTTTGGTTTCTTGATTCCGGGTACTCAAATCACATGACAGGTTCCAAGGCTGCTTTCACTCAGCTTGACGAAACCTTCAAACGTGAAGTGCAAATGGGTGACAAGAAGAAACTTGTTGTTGAAGGAAAAGGAGTAGTGAAGATCATTACAGGAGCACACACCTCAAAGTTGTTGGAAGATGTATATTACACTCCAAAACTCCAATACAATCTACTAAGTGTTGGACAACTTATGCGAAAGGGATATGCACTACATTTCGAAGGGGAGCATTGCACTATCAAAAGTAATGGAGCTGACATGATGATGATTCCCATCTCAAACAACAATATGTTTCTGCTTGATGCTACAAAGACTAAGGTTAGTATCCCAACTAATCAAATATGGCACTCTAGGTATGGGCACTTAAACTATTCTAGTTTAAAGTTATTCCATGATAGAAATATGGTGCTCAACCTGCCAAAAATCAAAGATGGGGGTGCATGTGATGGGTGTATAATGGGTAAGCAAACTAAGTTGCCTTTCTCTCACTAGTCATGGAGAGCCTCTCAACTTTTGGAGTTGGTGCATGCTGACCTATGCGGTCCCATGCAGACACCAAGTCTAGGCAAAAGTTTGTATTATCTACTGTTAATTGATGATGCTTCACGTATGTGCTGGATCTATTTTCTAACCAACAAGTCTCAAACTCTTGAGAAATTTAAAGTCTTTAAAAACTTGGTTGAACGGGAAAGTGATAAGAAAATCAAAGTGCTTCGCACAGATCATGGGGGAGAGTTTTGCTCAACCGAGTTTAACTCTTATTGTGACCAGGAGGGTATAAGGCGTGAATTGACAGTGCCTTACACACCACAGCACAACGGTGTTGTGGAACGTAAGAACAGGACCCTGATGGGTATGGCTAAAAGCATGCTAAAGGGAAAAGAAATTCCAAACTTTTTATGGGCAGAAGCTGCTGCGACCGCAACCTACTTAATTAACATGTCACCCACTTCTGCGGTTGATGGAATGACTCCTTCAGAAGCCTGGTCAGGGCGTAAGCCCAATGCTGCACACCTCAAAACTTTTGGTTGTGTGGTATATGCCTTAACACCCTCTCAAATACGTAGAAAGCTTGACAAGAAATCAGAAAAGATGATTTTTATTGGTTACTCTACCTCTAGCCATGGATATCGCCTATATAATCTACTAAACAAAAAATTCCATGTTAGAAGGGACGTGATTTTTAAGGAAGAAGAGAAATGGAACTGGGCTCAAGATGGTCAAAGTGGTCCCTATACCTATATTGACCCCTTTCCCAGTCAATATCAGGAGACATATTCTCTTGACAATGAAATGTCAAGTGAATCTTCACTTTCCAGTCCCTCTCAAAACAACAATAATACAAATACAACCATGCAGCCTTTGTCTCCTCAAACCCATTTATGTACACCACCTTCACATGAGGTTAGTGCAGGTTCATCTTCATCAAGTCATACTCCACATGAAGCATCTATTCCAAGTATTGCTGAATCTTCAAAAAGAGCTTCGAAACCTCCTACATGGTTAAATGATTATCATACAGGAGACATATCTTCTGATGATGAAAATCCTCTGACCAAGTGTCAATTTGCTCTTGCTGTGTCTGACCCAACTTCCTTCAATGAGGCTGCTGTTAAGCGGGAATGGAGAGATGCAATGATCAAGGAACTTCAGTCTATATAGAAGAATAATACATGGGAATTGGTGGACTTACCACCTGGAAAGAACATTGTTGGTTTGAAATGGTTGTACAAGACCAAATTGAGCTCGACTGGTGAGATTATGCGGTTCAAAGCAAGACTCGTAGCAAAAGGTTATTCACAGCAGAAGGGAATCGATTACGAAGAAACATTTGTTCCCGTTGCACGCTTTGAGACTATTCGAATCATCATTCATGTGGCTGCTCAAAGAGGTTGGTTGTTGCATCAACTTGATGTGAAATCGGCCTTTCTTAACGGAGATCTTTCAGAAGAGATTTATGTTGAACAACCAGAGGGGTTTGAAGTTGTAGGTGAGTCACATAAAGTTTACAAGCTTAAGAAAGCACTGTATGGTCTCAAGCAGGCTCCACGAGCCTGGTATGCTAAGATTGATACTTACTTCACAGCCAATGGTTACAGCCGAAGTCCAAATGAGCCTACATTATATGTAAGGCATGTTGCTGATGATATTATTTACGTATGTATATATGTAGATGATATAATTTGTACCAGTTCGAGTCCATTTCTTATTGCAGAATTTAAAAAGGGAATGAAAAGTATGTTTGAAATGACAAACATGGGCTTGCTTAAGTTCTTCTTGGGTATTGAAGTAAAGCAAACTCAAAAAGGAGTATTCATTAGTCAAGAGAAGTATGCTCTTGGCCTTCTGGAAAAATTCGGTATGAAGGATTGCAAGTTTGAAAGTGTTCCTTTGACCCCCAGAGTCAAGTTAGAGATTGAGGATGGTGAAGATAAAGCAAATGAAACAACTTTCAGAAGTCTGATAGGAGGCCTCATTTACTTAACGCATAGCCGACCTGACTTGGCTTTCTCTGTTGGTGTGTTATCTCGATTCATACAGTCTCCATCAAAGGCTCATCTGGGTGCTGCAAGAAAAGTATTAAGGTACATTGCTGGTACAGTTTCTTTTGGAATTTGGTATGGTAAGGTAAAGAAGCTCGAGCTTGTTGGCTATACAGATAGTGATTGGGCAGGGTGTATAGATGATCGTAAGAGTGTCTGCTAATGTATTCTCTTTGGGAAATGGTGCAATTACTTGGTGTTCAAAGAAGCAGAGTACAGTGGCCCTTTCTAGTACTGAAGCTGAGTACATTGCAGCTACGGCCGCAACTTGTCAGGCCATATGGGTACAACGTGTCCTTGATGATCTTGGTATAAAGCAGAGTAAAGCTACTACAATTTATTGTGATAGTAGATCGGCTATCATGTTGTCCAAGAATCCTGCAATGCACAGTCATTCAATACATATAGAGCTCAAGTTTCACTTCATTCGCAAGATGGTTAGTCAGCTGAAAATTAATCTGGAGTACTGCAATACTAAAGAGCAACTTGCTGACATCATGACCAAAGCTTTATCCAGGGAGAAGTTTGTTCACTTTCGTTATCTGCTGGGAGTCATGGAGCTTGACTCAAGAGGGGGTATTGAAGAATGAGTCCAAGCTTATTCACAAGTCCACTCCGTGATTTACTGCACGTGCTTACTGCTTCAATAAAAGTCCTAGTCTCTAGGCATTAGTTGCTAAAATAAAGCTACTGGCTATTTGAATTAGTTTCCATGTATTTCGTAATTTTAGTTACTAGTAGTCTCTATTTAAAGGAGTGGATGTAACCAATTTAGTTTATGCAATCAACAAAAAAAAACTTTCAGCAGTAAACTTTCTATTGCTAATCATTATTCATATTTTCATATTATATAGGCTCTATATCTAACATTATATATATACACAGGGATAATGCACTTGAAAAAGAGCTTTGAGACCACCACGACGCCACCTTCTTTTTATCATATCTCTGCAGTTTCTCAAAATATATGAATAATCCATGTATTTAAATAACATAAACTAAATTTAAAATAAAAAATTACCGGTAACCTGCTGCTTAGGCTATAATAGACGTTTTTGCCGGTTTTTGTCCCCAACATAAGACACTTTTTAGTTTTGACCTCAATAAAGTAAAAAGTGACAAGTTGAGATATTTTTCAAACAATTAGCCTTACTTTTTATTTACAATTTGTTAATATAAGATATCAAATATTTTATTAGTTATACATGTATGACCACATATTACCGGGATATAATCTAGTCATTTAACTGTTTATAATCTTCATTGTTCTCTTTGTTTTCATAATGACTTTTGGGAAGTTTTTCTCTTGGTCCAGCCCACTAGACACCATTTCAATAAATAAAGTACCCATCATCACCCACTAATGTTATAGTTCTTCTTCACTTCTTTGACCACCAAATAAGGTATGTTCTGTTAAACAGTTGAATCTAGGGATTAATATGTTTCTGAAAACTACATTTAACCAAAACTTGAATAATACATGCAAAGTATCAACGTACCGGGCCATTCAATATCTTATCAAAAATAAGGACCTATATGTTCGAATCCATGTAGATGTGTATGAATCCTTTAACACAAAAGTCATACATTTTGAGCATATTTGTTTGAATTATTTAAAGTTTGAGATAAACTAGTCTAAACCCACTAATGTGCTTTAGATATTGTGAGGCTCCCTTAATCACAACTTTTGATGTTCAACGCTAGGATGATTATTACTATATAGAACAAATGTATTTTATAGCCTATACTCGATCCTTATAGTACACATGTACATAGCATAAAACATATATATATAGAAAGACTCAAGAGATAAAAAGGACTAAGCCAAGATGGGGGCAAACTTGCCCCCACAAAATTTTGAATTAACGTGTTAAACATATATAAATTTACTTATCAACTTAATTAACGTTATAAGAAATTATACGAAAAGTGTTGTAATGTAATATAAATCGTCTTGTATCCTAATTGGACATCCTGCTGCTTTCAATCCAAAATTCTAGGTATGAAAATTTCCAAGATAGACAAAAGTGTTCTAATCGAAAGGGAGGGCAAAGACGAAGATAGAAGGGATATGGGTCACAGACATTTATTCCTAATGAAACTTAGACTTACAACCTCGGGATTGTTGCGTTAACTCGTATATCGCTACACTATAAACCCTTTGGTGTTCCTCTTAAACACATTCTTTTATTGACAGTTTGGTTATACATGTTGCTAGGCTCCTGTGTTGAATGAACTAAATGGCTTGTTTTAAATTTTCGTATATATGTGGTCTCCACATTCTTTCTCATATCGTCTACTATCTTTCTTTAAACTTTAGCAAAGAGATAGTCTAATATATCATTCAATTCATTAAATATTCATCTTGAGTGAATATGTTTTACTTACATATTATTATATTATTATATAAAAAAATACGATTGATGCATAAGTGAGTGAGTAACGGGTCAAAGGATTTTGGAAGCATCAAGCGAAATCAATTTTAAAGTCTTAGTTCATTACTATATATATAAATTAAAGTAAAAAAAATATCTCGATTTTTGTTATTTAATTACTATTAATAAAAATAATTAATGCAGATTTGATGCAAAATCCAAAAAGGTATTACTGTAATACAAATTATATAATGATACTTAGTTCAAAAATCAAACATTAAGTCTAATATACATAATATTGAAGCCTTAGAATTTTGAGCCTAAAACGACCGCCTAGTCTCATAGTACTGTTGAGCTACTTAAGTGACTAATATCGCATGATTAAAAAGAAATGAAGCGCTACTAAATAGTAGTATTTGTTTAGACTACTACTTTAATTATTTGGTGCCCCTCCTATTTCGGCTAAGTTTAATTGTGCCCTGCAAATTAGTTGGATAGCCGTTTTTAACGGGGATGGTCTTTGTATGTGTTATGTATTTCGGGTTGTTGATATAAAGCTGGCTTTGTATAAGGAAATTTTATAGATGAAAAATATAAAAAAGACAGAATAAATATAAATAGTTTACAAAGAAATATAAGGATATATATAAAATTGGCAATGGGAACGAGTATTAAAGTTATGATTTATGAAATCGGCCACGAGTTACAAAGCCTTCTTTAGATCGATTGACCAAAGCCCCCGACTTGTTTGGTTTTTTTTTTTTTTTTTTTTTTTTTCTTTATGTACTGGATAATATAAAGGATATAGGACTAATCGATCTACTTGTCGAAAGATTTTTGATATATATGGCGAGACCCCAATAATTTGCAACATTGTTGTATGGTGATATATATAGATGAGGGAATTATATATATATATAGGGTAGAGATCATGGAAGAAGGTGTCTTAAGGAGAGAAGGGAGAGAAGGTCTTATAGGCTAATTAGAACGCGACATGTGTCAAAATGGAAAAAAATGCGCGGTGGCATTTTGGTAGATAAATCAAACTTTTTTGAATCTTGGTCAGCCAGGGGTCTGGGTCAGCTTGGGTTCTGATCAGCTTGGTAGGTCAGCTTGGTTTGGTCAGCTTGGGTTCTGGGTTAACTTGGTTGGTCAGCTTGGTCTGGGTCAGCTTGGGATCTGATTAGCTTAGTTGGTCAGCATGATCAATTTGGTCAGATTGGGGTCAGAGTCTGATTGGGTCAGGTTGTGTCAGCTTGGGGTCTGGGTCAGGTTAGGTCAGCTTGGGTTGGGTCAGCTAGACACAATCTACACAAATGTAGATTATGAGTTTTGGGTCAGCTTGGGGCCAACTTGGGTCAGCTTGGGGTTTGGTTGGGTCAGCTTGGGGTCTAGTTCAGGTTGAGTCAGCTTGGTTAGCTTGGGTTAGGTCAACTTGACACAATCTACACAAATGTAGATTACTCTACACAAATGTAGATTATGGGTTTTGGGTCAGTTTGGGGTCTGCGTCAGGTTGGGTTATGTTGGTTAGGTTGACACAAAACTACACATAATCTACACAAATGTAGATCCCAAGCTGACCCAGATTCCAGGCTGACGAAGCTGACCCATAACCTAGGCTGACCAATCTGACCCAACGAAGTTGACCAATCAAGCTTATCAGAACCCAAGCTGACCGACCAAGCTGACCTAGAACTCAGGCTGACCAAGCTGATCATAACCCAAGCTGACTCAGACCCAAGTTGACCCAGAACCAGGCTGACAAAAGTTTGATTTATTTACAAAAATGCCATCGCGTTTTTTTTTATTTTTAAAATTCACATGTCACGTTCTGATTGGTTAATAAGACCTTATTTCCCTTCTCTCCTTAAGACACCTTATTATTTGATCTCTCTTATATATATATATATATATATGATCGAGCATATATCTATTACGTGTCAAACGTACAATGATTGATGATCAAGATAATCATGTTCCCGCGCGACTTTTGATTTAATTAGCTCAAGTAGTGCACGTTAACTAAATGATATAAGATGATTTGACATTAAGAGACATATGATATCGACATAACCTATTTAATTATGCTAATTAGTTATATATAGATCGAGGACCAATATTTTGCCAAATAAATATAAGATCATACGGCTGAAAATTATTGGCAAGGAAGCAACAAATGCCATTATGAGGATCGGATCGGATCTAATAATATGCCCGACAGTACTAGAAAGAACCGTCGAAAATCAGCACATATAGGATCTATATGTTAGCTAGTTGAAGGCGGGTTGGTGGAGCTAGGCTAAGTAACGGGTCATGCAAAGGAAAGTAGAAATGCGAATTGAAAGCTGACTCAACAAAACAAGCCAAACAAATTCAAGAGACAACAATTAATTGCTTAATTAGCTAGCAGACATTCATTGCATCTTCAACAAACAAGAAAGAGAAGAAAAGAAGGTATGATGGAATAACCCTTTTAACACCACTAGAAAAGAACCGACAATAGAAGGGCGGAATAGCTTAACCCTTTAGAGAAAAGGTTTAGAAAGAGATGCAGAGAATAAAGTCCACATTTTTTTTTAAATTAAGACACATCTTTCGATTTAAGACATACCCCCAACAACTATAGTGAAAGTCGAAACTAGACCAGCATAGACATACAGTTGTTTTTTCTAACAAGAAAGGCCATGTTGAAAGCACCACAACAACCTCGTATCATATTGTTAGAAAAATATGATGGTATAAAAGTTATATATACATCGATCTACTTGATGGTAATATAACTATTTACCCCGGCCCTGACTAGAGTGCATAAAGAAAAGAAAAAAATTATCTGACTATCTTTTTTTATGGGTTTTAGGTCTTTATATCTTGATGGTGTATGAAGATGTTAAAATGTAGACAAACCTTATTTTTACCTAGCTAAGTAAAGAGACTGCTCACCGGTTCTACCTAAATATATGGTTAAAAAGGACTTTCGGGATCTACATGGAATGAGAAATGAACCGGCCATGTATGAGAGTATTATATATAACATGTGGGTATTTGTGTGTGGCCATGTATGTTTGTGTGTAAGTGAGTGTATATGATTGAATATATGCAAATGTAGAGTATATACTATACTAGTAGTGTAAGCATATATATAAACATAATAATTATGATATATGTATAGATCTTTCAAACCAATACAACATATATACCTAACATAAATATCAATAACATCATTACACACGTATATAATAATGGAGTAATAAAAAAAATACTAACTAAGAAAATATAATTAAATAGGATTTAACCACCAACCAAATAAAAAGGGTATGTAAAATTAAACAAAAAGAGATGCACACAACATTATTGGGGCAGTTGGTGCTAATGAAGCCAGCTTTTTCTATGTAAAAAGAGAATGAACCCATTTTACCAAATACCCTAAATCACCTACACTTGCCACGCACCCTTCACCATTAACGTGTCACCATCTTTTTGACGTCAAAAACCACTGTCTACATCCTCCTCCTTCTCCTTAAATACCACCACTCTTCTTTCTCCCACTTTGCTTTCTATCATAACACCATGTCTCAAGAACACCCCATCATCATTATTAACTCACCCAAAATTAATACTCACTCTAATTTCCCAATCCATCTTCACTTCATTGACATCACTTACAAAATCAAGGTTCACAATAGTAACAACAAAAACAATAATGCTTCTATATTCAAGTCCTTATTTAATGGATCCATTATGGACAAATTAGATAATGACCAAGGCGCCATGGTTCATCAAGAACGAACCATCTTGAATGGGATCACTGGCATGGTGCACCCTGGTGAACTTCTAGCCATTCTTGGTCCATCCGGAAGTGGCAAATCAACTCTTCTCAACGCTCTAGGAGGTAGACTCCCGGGACATTATTTCAGTGGAACCGTACATGCAAATGGACGAAAACTAACGAAAAATGTTTTAAAACGAACCGGGTTCGTGACTCAAGATGATGTTTTGTACCCGTACTTGACAGTGCGGGAAACATTAATATTCTGCGCCCTCTTACGTCTCCCAAAGAGTTTATCTCGTCAGGAGAAGACAGAGGTCGCAGATTCAGTTATTAATGAGCTAGGATTGTCTAAATGTGGGGACACAATAATAGGGAATACTTTTATACGTGGAGTGTCAGGTGGGGAGAGAAAACGTGTGAGTATAGCACATGAGATGTTGGTGAATCCTAGCTTATTGATATTAGATGAGCCGACGTCAGGTTTAGACTCGACGGCGGCTCATAGGCTAGTGTCTACCCTTTCTGGTCTTGCGCACCAGAAAGGGAAGACGGTCGTGACTTCAGTTCACCAGCCATCTAGCAGAGTATTTCAAATGTTCGATTCGGTGCTTGTTTTGTCGGAAGGAAGATGCATTTATTTTGGTAAAGCTTCGGAGGCAATGAGGTATTTTGAGTCGGTGGATTTCCGGCCAACTTTTCCGATGAATCCTGCTGATTTCTTGCTTGATCTTGCAAATGGTACGTTTCATGTTCTTTTTTTTCAATTATTAGTATCTTGACTAGGTTGAATTTTATGAAGTCGTAGAAGTCAACTTGTAGTGGCTCCCATGAAAAGATATAATCCTAGGATAGGACAAATTTTTTTTTATTGATCCAAGTTAACTTATATGTGGTTATATGTTAATGTTAACTTGAAAAAACCATATAAAATTGTTTTCTTGGGTCGTTCAACTTCCCTATTATTAGTATTATTATTGTTATGGATATAACAGGTTACCAAATATATATTCTTAATGAAAGGCCTCACATTTCAAAAAAGATATATGTATGTGACCCCCAAAAAAGGAGAGATAATTTTTAGCCATGAACTTTTGTATGATAGTACTATATATATTGCAATCTATAGCCTTTATCATAGCTTGTACTGGATCTATTTATTGTATTCTGTAGCTAGCTTGCACAAAATTTACTATTTGGGGACTTGACCCATAGCCACCGGGCCTAGAGAACCAACTTGCTATATATGTGCCCACATGAAAAGGTTGTGATAGTTACACATGTATACAGATACTAATTAATAGGTAGCTAGATAGATATTATTTAATGTTAATTTCCGTATACTTTTCGAATAGCAGATGATTCTAGTAACTTTTTGATTGTTGTTATTGGTATATAGTTCAGTAAAAGTACGTTTAACTAGATAAATAGCGATAATTTGTCAATTAACCTAAGGTTAGTAGTTTATTTGATAGAGTCGCCGATTTGGTTTTTGAGATGGAATTCAGAACTTTTAACATTGAATAGTTAAAATAGTATAGATTTATTGCTGGTTGTAAAATTAATACTCCGTAACTGTAACAATATAGCTTAGTGGTAATTAATAATATATATGCACCGCTTCTAAATAAGATGACGCGGGGCTCGATAGCACGTAAACAAATTGTAATGGTCATGTGAGTTAAAATAAATTTATACATATATCCCTAATAGCTACTCGTAAAACGATAACTATCCGTTTTTAGTTAGTGGTAGAAAGGGGGCGGTGGTGGGGGAATTTAATTATAGAATTTAAGTAAATATCTAGTAAAAGTAGTTTTAAAATAATCACATGTATCACTTCAAAAGTTATGAGCTAACCTATGATGTACTAAAGTCATATTATTAAATTACATTACAGTATTTTTTTTATTATTACATAATATATATGGTAACATCTTTTAAAATATTATTATTATCTTAGATATTTAAATTAAATAATTTATCCAACACCATTCAACACTAACGTATACAATATATTTCTTATACATGAAAGTCATTCATTTTACTTTGTAAAAGTTAGACTGACATGCAAGATACGTTTTGGAAGAAAGAAAGAAAAATAGATTTCATCAAGTTGGCTAGCCAGTAGCGGTCATGGTTCATGAACCTGTAAATTTGTTTGCACGTGGCATTAGTGAAATGTGACACGTAAAAATTGGTCTATGTATCTATTTATATCGATCTGTTAGTTCCCAAGGTGGCCAAAGATATATAGAGATTTTAATTAGGTCACGTACACTTTCTTTTTTTTCCGACACACTAACTAATTCGATCCATCAGTATTTCTAGTCCCAAAAATGAGATGGAACATGAGAAATACTCCATTCGTTCCATTTTAATTGTCTTATTTTGACTGGTCTAAGTCTTTTTCTTTCGACTTTGACCGTAAAAATCTTTGTTTTTATTATATATTAGTTGATAAAAGTTATATCAATAGAAAATACATTTAAAAACTCAATCAATTCATATCTGTTATATCAAGTTTTATATAATTAATACAAACATAAATATTCACGATCAAAGTTGAGAGATAAGACTCAAAAAATCAAACTAAGACACTTAATATGGGACGTAGAGAGTATATAGTTTAGGATAATGAATTTAAATATTTGCAGAATATTAATTATTGTAGTAAAAATATTTTAAACACCTTTTTTTTTTGTTCTTAATTAACGTAAGGATCTCTTACTAATCATAAAATTTTGTATCTTGTAAAATAATGATGGACTGTCATCTAAAACATTAAAGAAAATTACAAAACTCGTCCATGTATTTTTCTGGCTTTTGCAATAATCGATCATCTGTCCAAAAAGTTATTATTAGAAATCGTCCCATTTTCGTCATTGACTAACATCGTTAATTTTCCACCATTTAAACCTTATCATGCACAGATCATGTGAGGGTATTTTCATCTAAATTCATATTCTATATGCTAATTTTTGTAGAAAAGAGTACAAGGAAGATTTTGTTAATTATAACCTTAAAAATTTATGGTTTATAAAATCTATTAAATTATTGAGCAGGAATTCAACAAATCAAGGTTAGCAGATCCAATCCCCTCTATATGATAAATCAATTATTTGTGTCAAATATATTCCAAATCAAATTATATACCAAAGGCAAATCATTTGTCATTATCGTGATTGGAAAGGGCATCTTTTCCACAAAGGGAACTATAGCAATGAAACATGTCACCATTATAATAATTCATAGATTTGTAATTATTCATGCTGTTAGTGGAAATAAAGTTTTTTTTCAGTACCCTTTTTCCCGTTTAAAAGTCAGAAAAAGTTTACATCTTTTTTATAAAGTTCTAACTTTTTATAATAAACTTTTGTTTTATAGACATTATATGAACATGTAATAATTATATGGTTAACTAAATCTCTATATATATTTATGTATTTAATCTGTTTAGACATGATTCCAAAGTCACGATGACAAAACTTACTATTTTATTTATTTATGTATCATACATATAATATCAAACATTTATGCCAAAGTTGGATGAAAGGTAAGCATTAACAAAGAAAGTTTGACATAACAATTCTTTTTTAAAAAGTTAAACACAAAGAATACACATCCTGATAGAATTAGATACTTGGTTTAGATTCCAAGCTAATTATGCGATAGTTTTATGATTATATATAATTAAATTATATGTGCTCTAGGGACTAGGATTAATCAAATTAAATTAAGGGATAGAGGATGATGACACCACTGCTTACGTTAAAAAAACCATAACATTCACCTTTTAATTTTCTTTTATTTATTAATTGACACATTTAGCCTTTATAATTCGTTGGATTGGAATCCACTGTCTCCAAAATGGTTTAACCTGTTTAACTTATTTCTAAAAGTATAACACGTGTCATGTTATCGTCACATGGTTCACATTTGATTTTCGACTTGTCTAAAATGTCTATTTACCTTTTGGAAGAGGATAATGACAGCTCTTAGGGCTATCACCAACAACATATTACATGCTTAAAACCTTGTACATTATATATTAAAACCGCTCCCTGATTTTTCTAACAACAAGGTACAAATTTTAATGCACCCAATTAGTTTTTACTGACAACCCTACGGGCTGTCACTAACAAAACCCTTAACTTTTTAGGAAGAAATAAGACCGGTTTTCTTCTTGAATTGGCTTCATTAGAAATACAAATAACAAATTACCTTGAATCTGTTCAAAAATCTAATTTTTATTCTCACCATATATAAATGCAAATAAAAAAGCTTGTCTCAATAATTAAAGTTGTCCATTTTGTAATCATTTTATGGTACAACATGGGTGGTGATCAGCCAAGCAAAACCTCATGGTTATATCATTTCAAAATGAAACATATCTGGCCCATTAATAATATAATCTTCCAGCTATACCCCCATTAAACCATCTTTCAAGATGATCTAACATTCTGATATCATTACAAATAAAAGTAATTAAGGTTTAAATCTCGTTTGGTAATATCACAAGGGTGACCAGTAATTAAATTGTTGGAAATGACCATCTATCATATATCCAAATTAATTATATCGTGTACATCTTTAGTAACTCACATACACTAAAAAACCTTTATATAACTAAAGCATAATTAGTTGATATAGATAACATCTACTAGGACACGTGTATGGGTTCTAGTTTTCTTTTTGGTGATTTAAAGGTCATAGGTCACAAAAACAGCCACTTTTTGAACCTTAAAGAAATAAAATGTTAGATTATGTGTAGGTACAAATGTGCATTGTGGCATCACATGGTAATGACTAATACTAACAAAAGTGAAATCTTTTTTGAGATGATAAAGTGGCGTGGCAATAAGGGTTGGGTGGTTGTCGTTTACCCCATCAGTATAGCAATTTTAGTGCACTTCTACTTTGCAACACACCTTTACTTTACAACATAAAAACTACTTATACTAAATCAAATTTTCTTGCTTTGTATATCTTTTTTAATTGGTTTTGACCATCTTTGACCTGTTACTTTTTTAAAAGACAAAAGGTTGCATTGTCTAAGACTACAATGATCCATACCATTTGTTACTTACGAAACGTAAACATAAACCCAAAACTGTTCGGTTGATCGCTTAACTTGAATATCGCTAGTTGGGCTATTCGGATTATGATTATGATTACATACGTATTTAACTTGGTTTTTATTAATATGTACTAGGTGTGTGGCAACACGACGGTGTAACTGACAAAGAAAGACCGAATGTAAAACAGACTTTGACATCTTCGTACAATGATTTGCTAGCGTCTAAAGTAAAAGACGCGTGTTTGGATACAAAAGACAGAGGTCTTATGCCTGTCACGAGCCGAGAGCCAAAGGAGTACAGAACAAAATGTGTAAATGGTGTCAACACGTGGTTTAACCAGTTTAGCGTTCTTATCCAAAGAAGCCTCAAGGAAAGAAAACACGAAACCTTCAATCCACTTCGGGTTTTCCAAGTACTTGCAGCATCATTGTTAGCTGGTTTCATGTGGTGGCATTCGGATTTTCGGGATATCCAAGATAGACTTGGTCTTTTATTCTTCATTTCAATCTTTTGGGGCGTGTTCCCATCGTTCAATGCAGTGTTTGCATTTCCTCAAGATCGAGCCGTTTTCACTAAAGAAAGAGCTTCTGGAATGTACTCACTCTCTGCATATTTTATGGCTAGAATCGTCGGAGATGCACCTATGGAACTCATTCTGCCTACCTTTTTTATGTCAATTACCTACTGGATGTGTGGGCTAAAACCCGACATTGGTGCATTTATCTTAACCTTGTTGATCTTGCTGTCATACGTGCTTGTGTCCCAAGGACTCGGGTTTGCTGTTGGGGCGATTATAATGGACGCTAAACAAGCCTCAACGGTAGTGACTGTGACAATGCTTGCATTCGTTTTAACAGGAGGGTATTATGTACATAAAGTGCCCCTTTTCATGGCTTGGATGAAGTACGCTTCTTCAACGTTTTACAGCTACAGGTTATTGATCCGAGTACAATATGGACAAGGACGAGATATATGGTATTTGTTGGGTTGCTTTCAATACGGTGATAACCATGCGAGTTGTAAGTTCATTGAAGACGATATTGAAGGTCAAATATCAACTACTTCATGCATATGTATTTTGCTCATTATGTTCTTCGGGTATAGATTATTGGCTTACCTTGCTCTCCGACGAATAAAGGCTTAACTCTCAGAAGCCAGTAACCGTGTTCAATTCCATCACTGCACGGGCGGTATTAGTGTAACAGTAGGACGAAACGCACACGTGATGTTGCGATTAACGCATTCAAGGAAAGCTTACTTGAATAATGTAAAGAATCTCATATATGTTTCACTTTCTTTCTTTGATAATGGTAGAAAGAAATGAATTCTTTTTTTTTTTTTTTGCTAATTAATTCAATACATATAGTAGTAATAGTATGATTACATCTGTGTATAACATGTTGTTTTGGTACATCTTAATGAGGATGTCTAGCTAGCTTAAATCAAAATCTTTCAATGTTTCATTCCAAAAATTGGGCCTAAAAACTGTGGGCCTTTATTTTGATGGAACCCATCAGATTAATGGTATGAAGCAGAGTAAATCTGCTTTAGCATCAGATCAACAAGTTTCAACAAGATTCATATACATGGAAATCTTTCAAGATATCCAGATTCTACCACAAAGCTTACAACTTATAAGCATGTTTTGCCTATTTAGTATTAAATCTTTACAAAATAATAATAATAAAAAAAATAAACAGTACTATACTATAATCTTAATCCAACTATAATAGAATCAACAGATATGCAAAACAACCCAAGTTGGTCTAGTGGTTAAGACGTCTTAAAAGAGTTAGGTTTGAATCCTGCTGGATAAACATCTTAGACGATTAGGAAAAAAAATCCAGAAAACGGTCACGAGAATACTTGTTAAGCCATGTTCACTGGAAGCAAAGACTCAGAAATTTCTCTCCGTTTACAGATATGCAAAACCTTTACGTACAGTGTTGATGTTGTTTTCTGAATTTCACAGACATAACTTGTTATTATAACCTTTAATAATATCACAGTCAAAACCATAAAAAAATGTCTCTATCTATATAATACAACGTGAAACAGGATACCTCTTTTCCTTATTATTTGTACAGAAAAAACAAACAAAAGGCTTTGAAGATTTTCTTTAAAACAAACAAAAAAATGTTGCATTTTCTACACCACAAATTTATGTTCTTTTTAGATAATAAGAAGATAACCTAGTCAACTATACTACTATTTCCACTGTCATCTGCTATTCTAGTAAGTCTAGTTAACCAACTCAAACCATGAAATCTAATCATCAGCCCATTATCATATTCATCATCATCATAACAATCAACAACCCAATATCAGCTAACCCTGACCCGAAAACCAGCATAGTATTCACCACTTTGGGCCGTACTAGATATGCCTTTGATATATTTTCCCTCCCTGTTAACAGCCCCTTCAACCCCACTACCGAACTTCAACTAACTGACGGCAAGTCCGTTAACTTTAACGGCCATTTTGCAAGTTCCGTTAATGATCAAACCCTGATCACCGACGACCCAACTGTCAAAAACCAACCAGCAACCCATTTGGTTTATGTTACTGAACGTAATGGGTCATCAGCTATCTATATGGATGTTGTTTCTTACAGCAAGACTGAGTCGACTCGGTCTCGCTCTGTTCTTGAGACCGATCGCTCTGTTGTTGAGACGGAGTTGACTCGGTCTCAAAGACGCCTGGTGGGTGGTGGTGGTGAAGGGATATCAATGAAAGATAGACCGAGTCTGGTAGGTGATGAGTTGATATATGTTTCAACACGTGAGGAGACGGGTGTGGGTCGGACGAGTTGGGCCGCGGTTTACACGACTCAGTTGTCGACCGGGTTAACTCGCAGGTTGACTCCGAAAGGGGTGGCAGATTTCAGCCCGGCGGTTTCTCCGTCCGGTTTGTGGACCGCGGTTGCTTCTTTAGGAGAAAAGGGGTGGGGCGGGGAAGTGGAGGAACTGAATACGGATATATATGTTTTCTTGACTCGGAACGGGTCGGGCCGGGTTAAGGTGGTGGAACACGGTGGATGGCCGAGTTGGGTTGATGAGGAGAGGTTTTACTTTCATAGAAGAGGTGATGATGGGTGGTGGAGTGTTTACATGGCGATTCTTTCTATAGATGGGTCGTTTTCAGTTGACTCGGTAGTGATTCGGCGAGTTACGCCACCGGGTCTTCACTCGTTCACCCCTGCTGCTTCAGTAGCTAATAAGAATATTGTTGCTGTGGCAACTAGGAGGCCCGGTTCAGATTATCGTCATATAGAGCTATATGACATTGTTTCCGGGTCGTTTAAGGAGTTGACTCGATTGGTGGCGCCACGGGCTCATCACTTTAACCCGTTTATGTCTCCTGATTCTAAGCGAGTCGGGTATCACAGATGTAGAGGGTCCGGACGAAAGGGAAAGATGGTTAAAAATGATTTGTTTCTTGAGAATATCCAAACCCAAAGACCCGGAATTTCTTTGTTTCGGATCGATGGGTCATTTCCTTCGTTTTCAAAAGATGGAGATCGGATCGCTTATGTGGGTTTGCCAGGTCTTTATGTGGTCAATAGTGATGGGTCGAATCATAGAGAGATAATTCCGGATTTAACTGCATTTTCGACGGCATGGGACCCTAAGCGCAAAGGCGTGGTCTATACTAGCATTGGGCCCACCTTTGCGAGTGTTGACACTGGCGTTGATGTAGTCTCGGTAGATATTGATGCCGACCAAATTAGTTATACGAAACTCACGATAGGGGGACAAAACAATGCATTTCCATCAGTTTCACCTGATGGAAAATGGGTTGTTTTCAGGTCCGGTCGATCAGGTTATAAGAACTTATACATCATGGATGCCTTTGAAGGTGAAAAGGGAGGTCTAACGCAGTTAACCAATGGCCCGTGGTCAGACACAATGTGTAACTGGTCTCCTGATGGGGACTGGATTGCATTTGCATCAGACCGTCATAGTCCTGGTTCAGGAAGTTTTGCGTTATACATGATCCATCCAAATGGAACTGGTCTCCGACAGTTGATCCATAGCGGTGAGGCTGGACGTACAAACCATCCATGGTTCAGCCCAGATGGGAAGTACATCGTATTCACATCAGACTATGCTGCTGTTTCTGCTGAACCAATATCCAACTCGCATCACTATCAACCATATGGAGAGATATTTACCATGAAGTTGGACGGTTCAGAGTTAACTAGATTGACCCATAACTCGTATGAAGATGGAACGCCGAGTTGGGGACCCATATATATGATGCCTAAGAATGTCGAGTGGTCAATAGGCGAGCAAAAATGCTCATTTGAGGATTGCCAATGGCTCGCTATAACCAACAGTGATGATGATGGCAAGATCAAATGTGGTGGCTAACAAGTGCCTTAGATTTGCCTGCTTGCTGTCTTGTCAAGAATGCAATAAATGAATAAATAGATGATCTCATTAGCATGTATAAATAATGTTTATATGTATATCAATATCAATTATACACTAAAAGCTAGCTTTTTCTTAGCCTGTTACTCTTGGCTTGAGTTAACAATGGGTTGCCCAAAGTACTTAAGCATTGAATTGTGTGGTGCATCTTATCAAAATGTGACATGAGATGGAGCAAGTAGGTTTAACTAGTCTTCTGAATACAATTGACCACCTAGTCTTTGTGACCTAATACTATTAAAAAGTATGATCAAACAAGTTCTAGTTCTACTGACCCATTACAAGATCCTTAATTTCATATTGACCCATTACAAAATTAGTAATCTCAAATGAATCGAAACTTCAATCCACGTAGATTCACAAGTCAGGGATCAAGAATACGAATCAATAGACTGGACCACGAACCATGTTACAATGAACTACATATTAACCGAACCACAAACCCTATGTTATCATATTTAGGCGCGTCGACGAAGGATAACCACTCTAAAATATAACACAACAAGGACTTCGTTTTCAAAACAATAACTTCTTTACATAACACAACACTTATAAGTTATCTCAAAATAACCAAAAAAAAAAAAGTTTTTTTTTATTTTTAAACTGAAACTAAAAGTCAATATAATCGCACTATCAATTTCGTTCCTCACAAACAAAAGGGCGGGAAAAGCACACACAGAGACAAGCAGAGATGGCGCCATTGATGCAGAGCACTCAACCTTGGGTCGAAAAATAGTAACTTGTTCTCCCCCTTACTTATAAAACAAAAATATACATACATATTGCTATATCTATATCTATAATGAAATGTATATCTGTATGTTTGAATATATTTCAGTCGACCAAGACGAGTAAAGGATGTTGCGCATCAAGATGAAGTTGTTCGAGTCCTCACCAATACTCTCGAAACCACTAGTGTAATAATTTCATTTCCCCATTTTCTCAAAACACCACTATTTTAGGGTTTTATTTGTCAATTGTGTTTGAAATTAGAAATTTTTAGGGTTTTATTTTAATTCATTTTGTTTAAAGTTGTGAACTTTTGTGTGACATCAGAAATTTTAGGTTTTTATTATTATTATTATTATTATTATTTTAATTTTTATGGGTTTAGGGTTTATTGAGCTGAACTGATTTCGTTTGTTGCAGTGTCCACACATGTTGTTTTATGGGCCACCCGGAACAGGAAAGACTACAACTGCTTTAGCTATTGCTCATCAGCTTTATGGGTAACGCCGACTACGTACATGCATTATATTTGTCATTTCTCTTCTTTTGTTGTTTGTTTCTTTTAGTTGGTCTAGGTTGAATTGGAATGCGACGGTTTATATAGAGATTGTGTTGTGTTTGATTGCTTTTAGATTTCCCTTATGATGAATAGTTGTAAGGTATTTGAACACTAGGGTTTACTTTAGAGGACCCGAAGAACATTTGAGTAGCTTTGAGTGTAAAAAGATTCTCATATGATTTGGTACTACGATTAGATGTAATTTGTAAGTCACCTACCTTTGGTTAAAATGCTACCCGTATATTATATGAAGGACAAAATGTGACCGTATTATGCTGTAGCATTGTTATGCTTAAGCTATTTTGATGAAATGCTAACTAGTTTACTAGTCAATTTCGCTACCACCGTTGACTCTTTCCTTTTACAGTCCTGAACTTTACAAGAACAGAGTTCTCGAGCTGAATGCTAGTGATGACCGTGGAATCAATGTGGTTCGTACTAAAATCAAGAATTTTGCTGCAGTTGCTGTTGGTTCTGCTCATCAAGTGTATATAACCTAAGCCCCCTCCTTCTTTATCTTTTCATTAAGAATCAAAAGAAAGGTTATGGAAAATGAATCACAACAGCCGCTTTTTCCAAATACCTTTGAAGTTATATTTGCTATGCTTCATGCTTGTTTTCTTCACTTTGCTCAATGTGTCTTCATCATGTAGGGGTTATCCCTGCCCACCTTTTAAAATTATCATCCTTGATGAGGCAGATTCAATGACTGAAGATGCGCAGGTGAATTCCCTACCTTTTTCTCATCATTTAGTAGTTACCTTTCAGAAATGTTATATCTTTCTTTTTATAAAATCTTTTTTCATGCAACTATTATACGTTGACTATGCTGAAGATTGAACACTTATGATTATTTTAAAGACAATAAAGCTGTAGTTTTCCTTGGAACATCAACATCTCCATAGAATGCCTAGCAAATTCAGTAAACTTTTACTAGTCGTATGTGTTCATATCTTGTTTCTTAAAAGACCAGGGCAGTGTTTCAGTTTTTGTTATGCAGTGTGTATTTGGGATAGTCTGCATTTAGACAGATTTAGAAGTAATATGTTATTTTCTGTTGCAGAATGCTTTACGTCGTACGATGGAAACTTACTCAAAAGTTACAAGATTCTTTTTTATATGCAATTACATCAGCAGGTTTGTGCTCAGTTCTCTATGATAATGCAGTACTTAATTTTATCTTTAGTGGTATATCTTAGAAAAATAATCTATTTTCTTGAGGTAGATTTCAGTGAGCTTAGTTTCTACTTCATTTCATACCTCTGGTGGTGGAGGTGTAGTCATGGAGGAGTCTAATATAACCTAATTGCATACACACTACACACTTATGAAAATGTATGTACGTGCAAACATCAAAATAATATAGATAAAGCAACTTCATTGGCCACCGCTCAGAAATTCGGATAGACTAATAATGTACCGCTTTCTGATAAAAATAAAGTATAAACGGTTTAGAAGCAAATTAGATGTACACACATGCAGTACCTAAGAAATTGGAAGTCTTATGCTTGCAGTCAGATAGTCTGCAAATATTTCAAGTGAAAACAATTTACCACTGGGAACAAACCCTCAATTATAACAAACAATCAAAAGATATTACTTTAAGTAGTGTGAAGCAAGACAAAGCTAGAAAGACCGAGTAGATACGTTTAAATTTGTTGAAGTACAGGATACTCTGATATTTCTAATCCCTGTCAAATATGCTTTAATTAACTTCTTTCAAACAAAAGTTTACAAGAAATAGAAATGGAAGATACTAGTCAACAGGAAATGCAATAGGAAGTTTCATAAAGTTAAGGGACAACCAGATTTTTTGTTTACTATTTGGGTTTTTTATTCATGCATCTTCATTCTCCGATGTTTCTTTCATACCTGGTGCAGGATTATAGAACCTCTTGCTTCTAGATGTGCCAAGTTTAGGTTTAAGCCACTCTCTGAAGAAATCATGAGCACCCGTATAGAGCATATCTGCAAAGAGGAAGGCCTTAATTTGGACTCAGAGGTGTCAACCTGGTTTACTCTGCATATTTTTGACATTTTTTGCTTTCTAGTTAAGTTTTTTCTTGTATTAGCATGTGTTCTAAATGATATGGTTGGTTGTTTATAGGCTCTCTCAACCTTGAGTTCCATATCTCAAGGAGATCTTCGCCGGGCTATTACCTTCTTGCAGGTAATAAAAACAATCATTTACACTTACTTCCTTGGTATTTGTACAAATCAAAGATTGTTGTTGATGTTTTAGATATGTTTATTATTTATTGTTGTATTGGTCTTTGTATTTTGATTTTAATAGGGAGCTGCTCGCCTTTATGGATCCTCAATTTCTTCCAAGGACTTGATTAGTGTTTCTGGGGTAATTAGACTCTTTTCTTACACTATTGCTTCCAAACCTAAAGCAAACTTATATATGATGCAATTTGGATTTTATAATCTACTACTGTTTCAAAGAACATTGTGATGGGAGATTAGTGGTTTATACTGCTTCAAGTGCCAAGTTATATGCAAAATGAATCACCTTAGTTATTGTCTATTATATAGTAATTTCTTTGTTAAGCATGTATTGAATACTGAGATCTAGAGTACATCAGGTCGTCCCACATGAAGTTGTTCAGGCTCTTCTTGCAGCTTGTCGGCGTGGTTTATTTGACTCTGCAAACAAAGAAGTCAATAATATTATTGCAGAGGGGTATCCAGTCAGTCAGATTCTTTCTCAGGTCAATGTTGTTGCTTTAATTTATATGCTAACCAACTCCTATAGTCTCATATATTAATATGATTTCATTGCAGTTATTTGATATTGTTGTTCAATCTGATGATGCATCCGATGAACAAAAGGCAAGAATATGCAGAAAGTTGGGTGAATCTGATAAGGTACGCATCTTATCCAGTTTTAGACTTTGCATTTCTTTTGCGTATTAATATATCAAAAATAAAATAAATTTGGCGGCTTGAAATTGTGACTCCGTCTAATAAAATTTTGTTGCAAATATGGTTTTTAGAATCATTATAGCAGTCTCCTTTTTGGAAAACAATTTAAGGTGTAGCATTTTACTGTCTAGATCATCATTATCTTTTGGGCCTACTGCTATCAATTTTTTTTACCATCACAAGACAAAGCATCACTAAGCATGCTACTTAAAAATACATTTATTAGTTCTTCTGTAGGGTGGCATGAATGTTGATAATTACAAATGATTCAGACTGGGTGGAAAAATACTCGAGAGTATAAGCCAGTCAGTCAGGAACTCACTCGATAACTACTCTGATCATTCCAGGATTAGTGGCGTGGTCAGACTTTTGAGAAAATGTGAAAATATATATCTAAAACTGATATTCTTATTAATATTTGGAGAAATGATAGTTTCTAAAACTGATATATATTCTTATTAATATTTGGAGAAATGATAGTTTTCTCCAAGCTTAAGAGCAGGGTTGGTGTAAATTTTGTTTTTATGTACTGAAATAAGTACAACATATGGCTACAGATTAATGTGTATTTATATATATACTAAAAACCAACTGGTTTTTTACAAGTTTCTATGCACATAGTACAACTACACATGCATACAACTTTGAACTCTTTACCTTTTAACCCCCTAAAGATTTTACCTTTTACATTTAAGCCCATCACCTTTTACTACTTTACATTTTAACTCCTTAAAGTTTTCTCTTTACTTTTTAACCCCCAAATTTAAGCCCATCACCTTTTACTAATTTACATTTTAACTCCTTAAAGTTTTCTCTGTACTTTTTAACCCCCAAAGTTTTTTCCTTTTACAGTTTAGCCCATCAACTTTTACGTCTTTACCTTTTAACCCCCTAAAGTTTTTATCTTTTACATTTTAGCCTATCAATAAAATGCTTTATTGTTACAATGTCAAATAAATGTTTGTTGACTTTATCAAATTTGTACCAAAACATTGTCATCTGAAAAGATAATCTACTTGAGTCTCGCCGCAAGGTGTGTAATATAATCTGTGGCAACGTGTTTAAGCTTAATGAATCATTGTCCACGACGTTACTATAAAAGCTCCGCGGCAACGCGCAGGTGTTTATTTCTAGTTTACTACTAATAGTCAAAACTTAAAATGAATGTTACTGAAACAATACCGAGTTAACTTGTGGAGGGAAGTGGGTGTCATTATTCCTAATGGGTAAATAGGTAAATTTGGATTGGGATCTTACAGAATGAAAGAAAAAAGAAAAAGAGGAAATGTTGCTATCTTAACGTGATCAAGTAGTTAAGCACCTGTCAGAAGTTTATGGTTTGACTTAGTTTTATGGCTGTGAAAGCATATACTGTATAGTTGGATGTATGAAGTTCTTAGTTTGGTTTACTGGATTATGCAGTGCCTTGTTGATGGAGCAGATGAGTATTTGCAACTGCTGGATGTATGCAGTTCAATGATCACGGCATTTAGTAACGCACCAGAAGGATATTCCAATTAAATGTTTTCCGTTTGTTCATCATGTTTACTTGGACTCTTGGAGTGTACTCTTTTTAAACAGTCGGTAAAATGGAATTTTGATATTTTGGCTTCTAATTGATATATGTATGGTGTTAAAGAAACGATTGAACCATTGTCATGCTCTATGCCTCTATCTAATGTTTTAAAATAAACTCACTATTATCATATTGAATTAGAAACTTATATCCACACCCCTGTAGGTTACTTGACATGTTATAACTTTGGATGAAAGTAATCTGTTTTAATGGATTACATAAACCGTCTGATACTCTGATGAGTCTTTTTTGCTTGGTAGACGCTTGTAACTGGTATGTTTAATCGTGTTCTGTATGTGTAATTGTATTTATACACGATCAAAAGTATTTCATATGTCATTGAATTGGATCAAAGAAAAATACTAAAGCAAGATGGTGTAGAAAATAACTACTCTTTGGGATATATATGCATGCTTGTATATTAAACTTTGGATTTAGATGAATAAGGGGGTCTTGTTTTGGAGCTAATTGTGCCCAAGAATCGCTCCTTGCCAAATCTTGAAGATTTTACGCTATTAATCTATGCAGATGGGCCACCAACCTTTGGTTGACGTGATTCTTGCACAACAATTGCAAGTACTCTATATATTTTATCTATTAAATCAAACCACTTATATTACAGATTTTCTGTTAAAGAAGTATTTATGTACTTCACCACCTAAAATATCCTTTTATCTTTAAACATTTTTAAGGTGATCTACTGGTAAATGGTCAGTAGGCTTTTAAAGTTCCGAACTCAAACCTTTTCATTTTGAATAATGTCTTACTGTATATCATAAACAACATAACATATAACGATAAAATATATTAATACAAATAGTAACATTTCGATGATTTATCATAAATTATACAATTTACCATATAACTATAATAAAAATAAAAATAACATATAAAGATGACAAAATTAACGCATAGGAGTCTTGAAAATTCACTGTTGAATGTACACTGAATCCCCTCTCAGTGAATAAAGAAACATTTATTCAATAAATGTCAAAATAATGATAGTATAAAAACAAACAAATATTTTATAACTTTGAATCTTAATAAGTTAGTATAAAAACAAACAAATATTTTATAACTTTGAATCTTAATAAGTTAATATATTGATGAACACATAAGTCTGACTGACTCTGCCACCTCAACAACCTGTCTCTTTCTCAGTCTCCATATAGTCCATTTTTATGTATGCATGTCACGGTACGATAATAAAATATATGTATGTATAAGTATGATTGTATGTGTATGTATAGATATGTCAAAATGTGTATACCTATATAAGAAAACAAATAACCAAATGGAGAAAGTCTACAGGGTCCCAGCGGTAATCTCGGCATAACCAATACACTTCATGTTTAGTCAATGTACTATATATATAAACAATAAAGCTAGCTACTTATTCATATATATTCACATTCATAATATCTATCAAATTCTAAGTGTAAGCCATTAGTCAGTCTTAGCCATGGCTATAGATGACTCCTTTGTTAAACCAGGTGCGGTTCCATTCAAGTGGGAAATTAGGCCCGGTGTCCCTAAGCCCGTAAACCATCATCACAAACCACCATCCAACGAACGTAAATCGTCTCTTAAGCCACCACCAGCTAGTCCAACATCATTCCATTTCCCCTCCTCGCCACGAACCCAATCTAGTCGTTTTCAGTTTGATAGTAAGCGCTCCATAATGGGTCGGCCCGAGGTTGTATCTACATTGGGTTGCTTTCCAACAACCCGAAATAAAGGAGATAGTCAAAGAAAAACTAATAAACTTCATGTAGACCCTGTCTATAAATCGGACCTTGAGACATTGTCACATTGGTCCATGTCTACTAGAAAGTCGCCTTCACCATTTTATGACTCGCCGTCTTCTTCTTCCTTCTCGTCCTACCGATCATCACCACGCGTGGTGACCGATGTGGAATGGGCAGGGTACGGTCTATTTTAAAGCACAATGTCAATACGTACAATATGGTCTGGCCTCGACAAGACTTTTATGGTACAATTGATAGAATAGTCAAATTTAGTTGAAACGACGGACTCTTGTGTATTTTAGGTGGTCGTTTTAAGTTAGATTTGATTATTGTGGTGTTGGCCATAATTTGTAGTCGAATTTGTTCGAGAGCTGAAATAAATGTTTGTGCTTATGAGTAATGCTACATTTTTCTGAAGTTCTTTCTACATATGTTACTTATTTCGTCCAACTTTCAATGAATACCTATGCCAATTTTTAAAAAAATACAGTAAACACTAGTCAAATTTGATTAGGAACTTTTATGGATGATTTATGTGAAGATTTCTTGCTAGTCCAAGTAGCTTATTGAAATCTATCGAAGCTTGAGCCGATTAGTATCGTTATCTTGTTCGACTATGAATGGTACAATTTTCAAGCAAAATGTAAAGATGACAAAAATGTCGCCCCTCATTCACATCATACATTTAAAAAATTGTGATATTATTAAAAAAAAAAAGATTTTTTTAAAAAGTGATACATATGATACATGTATTAAAAAGTGGTACAAGTAACAAATATAATCTCTCATATTTTTACATATCAAATAAAGTTAAGAATCATTGTGATAAAACCTCTGTGATATCATTAGTCCTCCCAAGAATGTTTTGGGTCTGGGGAGACTCAGGTACAAATCTTAAGAAAGCAAGGTTTACTTCTATTTATCGTCGTGTTATTTGGCGGGTTAAATAAGAGGTTTTCCTTCTTCCGTGGTTCATTGAAATTCGAACGGCATTCTACCCGAAAGACGTAAGGGCCGATAAATGGGATGAACAAGTTTTGACGATTTAAACGTTTAAAAAAAATAGTTAAGACTTATATTTTAACTTCGGTTATTATAAATTTTATCATAATCAAAAAAGAAATGATAAAATTTACAACATTTTCTGCACATCTACAACAATGTATGTTTTATATAATTGTACACTACACAATATAATATGTACCATTAGATCGAAAAAATTTATTGTAGCACTTCCCAAATCAAAAACCTTTTCGCTCCCTCACATTCTCTAAACCGCTAAATCAATATTGGGATAAGTGTCTGAAAATGTAACTAAGTATAGTCAAATGTCTATTGTAGGAACCAACTATTATTTTTGGATATTGTATTGAAGTAACTTGGTAAAAGAGTCTAAAACATTAAAAAGTGACTTGTTCTATCATTAGCCGGTAAATACTTAAGTGTCTGGAAATGTAACTAAGTATGGCCAAATGTCTATTGTCGGAACCAACTATCAGTTTTGGATATTGTATGGAAGTAACTTTGTAAAAGAGTCTAAAACATTAAAAAGTGACTTGTTTCATCATTAGCTGGTAAATACTCTATAATCTTTTTGATTATTTCCGATGTGGAATATGTGAGTTGGTGGTGACTGAACTTGTAATCTCGTACTCCTTTATCTGATAAATGTAAGAATTGGGTCTACTTGCTTTCCTTTACACAACTCAACAATTTTGAATTGCCTTCTATTCAGCCTCTCTCATATAAAATATACACAAGCAGCAATACAACAATACTTATCCTATGTGTAATACCCCTTTATTCATCTTGCATTCCTGTACAATGAACCATGCTATCACATTTTATTAACTGTTAGGAGTATTCAAGAGATGACACTTACTTTTAACAGCCTTCCCAAAGATACTTAGTATTTGCGGTCAAAAAATATATGAGGAATTGAATCTTGCATATTCTGATATAGAAAGCAATTGCAATAAAATTAAAAAAAAATGAAAAAATGAAAAATTAGGGTTTTCGGTTTTTCCCCCTTTCTATATCTGCTACAAAACATGAATTACTTGTAGATAAATGAAGGACATACCTTGATATAGCAGTGGAAGAGTTAAATAGACATCGATCGATGACGAATTTTGGATTTCGTATATATGTTGTATGTGTGGATTTGGTTTGGAATTGTCGTGTGTGTGTGTGTGTGTAAAAGTGTGTGAAATGAGAAACTGATCCAACGTTTGTTTTTATATGTAACTTAGTTTTTGTTGTTATTTGTCAGATCACATAATCCACGTCGGAAATAATTAAAATGAAAATAGAGTATTTACCGGCTAATGATGGAACAAGTCACTTTTTAATATTTTAGACTCTTTTACCAAGTTACTTCCATACAGTATTCAAAACTGATAGTTGGTTGTTACAATAGACATTTGTTGATACTTAGTTACATTTTGGGACACTTATCCCATCAATATTTTGTTGGCATAAAACTCAACAAGTGATAAATAAATAAAAAAGAAAATTTCATTAGATCACTCTGTGGTTTGCTATTTTATCATTTTTTTACTGTCATTTTTTTTATTAGTACTTCACCCTGTGGTGACTTTTTGTATCATTAGAAACCCCTCCCTTTAACGTCCGTTTATTGTCATCCGTTAACCCCTCATGTGCAGCGCACATGAGGGTATTTTAGTCTTTTTCACCTCTAAAAACACCTTTTCCTCTTTTCTCATTCACTTTTTCAGATCAAAACTCATAATCTATCCTAAATCCAAACACACAATAACAATAACAACAAAATCTAAAAAAAGTGGTAAACAAAACCCAAATTAACACCCAAACACCAACAAAATCTTCTCACAACCTTAAAAATATACATACATAAATCTATCAACTACAAAGTATCAAACTTTTCCAAAACAAGTTTCTTTCTGAAAGTTTCTTAATAACATATAATATATATATATATATAGTAAAATCGCATTGCAAACATATCGATGAGCCCAAAGACGTTATTGTTTCTCTTACACGGCGGTGGTGGATAGCTGGACTCTGTGGCAGAGAAGATCCACAAAACCACAAAAATTAAGATCCCCAAAACCCACAAAAATTAAGATCCACAAACCCATAAAAATTAAGATCCACCGGAGATGGTGGACGACGGAGATGGTGTCTGAGGTGGGTGGCAGCGGTTGACTGTGGTGGTTGTTTAGGGTGATTGCTGCGACAGTGGTGGTGGTGTTGTGCCAGCGGTGGGGAATTTTCACGGCAGTGACAGTCGGTAGCAGTGGTGGAGAGTGGTGGTGTTGTTTAATAACTATATATTAAGCACACCATGTTTACTGGAGTACTTAATTTTCATACCCATCTCACTATTACAGCCACAAGAATGGCGATTGCCAATTTACCCACTGTTTCTGTTGTTTTTTAATAATGGGAGATATAGAAAGACTATGATTACAAGTTAATTATATATATATATATATATATTATTAGATATAAATCGGTCCAGTTTTGTTTCTTTACCATTTTTGTAAGTTACTTCAGTTATTATATATTATTATTAATTAATATATTTTTGTGATTAGATCTAGGATTATGATTTGGTGTTTTGGTATATGGAGAGATTGATAAAGATAGGTATAGATATAGATGGATGTATGTATTATTGATTCCTTTGGATTTTTATATGTAGAAGCATCTGGGTTTGATGGAAATAAAAGGAATACGTATATAGAATTGATGGAATTATAAAGATGGAGTTTATAGAAATACAGAAGAGATAAATATTATACTCATACATATGTATAACTTGAGAGAAAAAAGATGAAAGAAAAATGAAGAAGAAAATAGATATAGGAAAGAGAGAAATAGGTGAATGAAGAAAGGGTGTTTAGTGGTGTAAAATGACCATTGTACCCTCACATGCAATGCACATGAGAGGGTTAACGGAGACATAATAACGTCTGTTAAAAGGAGGGGTTTTTAATGATACAAAAAGTCACCACAGGGTGAAGTAATAATAAAAAAAACTACAAGGTAAACAAATAATAATACAGCAAACCACAGGGTGATGTAATGAAATTTTCTCTAAATAAATAAAACATAATAAGCTTGTTTGGCCGCTTGGTACTTTCTGTCTAACCAGAACACATATGCCCAGACTGGTCGGCCCCGGCGCCGGCAACGGTAACTCCCCGTCCTGCTGACATGATTCTATTACTACGTTGTATATAATTATTTGTTTATTTATTTGAGCCCTTCATACTTTATAATTTGTTTCCATTTTGTTATAGCTATTTACATCCCATTTGTTAAAAACCATTTTTATTCACAGAAATCATATCAAGTTCATGCCTTTTTTTCTCCTGCCCTAGTTTCCACCAATTAGTACTTTTATAACTGAATAGTATTGTAATCATGTCTTCAAAGTATGCAAATATTGTGAACCAAATATTGACTGCAATCATCCAAAACCGTCGATTTGATTCAAATCTTGCTACCCCGTTACCTTTAAGCCATCATTTTTCAAACCAAGTGGTCGTCGAGGTATTAAGATCGATACCGAGATACTTTTTTCAGTCCACAAGATCCATTGGTCGTCAAACGGGCTTTAGACACCGAGCTCCTTTAAAACAAAGAAACCTTTATGAAGAAACGGTTAAGTTTCGTAAAGGGGTGATGGTACTTGGACCGGCTGCCTATAGAGACCCGAAAAAAGTGAAGTTGGGATTGGATAAGGCTCTAGAGTTTTATTATTGGGTTGAAACACAATGTGGGTTTAGTCATAATGAAATGACTTGTAGAGAGATGAGTATTGTTTTGGCTAAAGGAAATAGATTGAAAGAGCTTTATAGTTTTTTAAAGGATATGTCGAGAAGAAGTAGCGGTGGGCTAGTCACGACGGAGACCATGACCTGTTTAGTTAAAGTGTTGGGAGAAGAAGGGTTGGTAAATGAAGCATTGGCTGCGTTTTACCGAATGAAACAGTTTCACTGTAGACCGGATGTTTGTGCGTATAATACAGTAATTTATGCGTTATGTAAAGTTGGTAACTTTAAAATGGCTAAGTTTTTGTTTGAGCAAATGGAGTTGCCGGGGTTTAGGTGTCCACCTGATACTTACACGTATACGATTTTGATTAGTAGTTATTGTAAACATAGTTTGCAGACCGGGTGTAAGAAGGCTATCAGGAGGAGAATGTGGGAAGCTAATCATTTGTTCCGGATCATGCTGTTTAAGGGTTTTAAACCTGATGTTGTAACGTATAATTGTTTGATTGATGGTTGTTGCAAGACTTATAGAATCGAGAGGGCTCTTGAATTGTTTGATGATATGCTCAAACAGGGTTGTTCTCCGAATCGGGTTACTTACAATTCGTTCATAAGATATTATTCAGCAACTAATGAGATTGATAAGGCTATGGAGATGGTGCAACGGATGCAAGAATTGAACCATGGGCAGCCCACTACAAGCTCGTATACCCCTATCATCCATGCTTTATGTGAAGCGGGAAAAGCATTAGAGGCATGGGAGAAGCTAGTTGAATTGGTTGATGGAGGGTCGATACCTAGAGATTATACGTATAGATTAGTTCATGAAACAGTAAAGTCTTCTGGGAGGATGGATTTATTAGATAATGAGATTTGTGGAAGAATTGAAGATGGTATCAAGAATAGATCTAAGCAAGTAATGAAAGTGAAACCAGTTATGTCTGCAAAGCCCCAAATTAGTATCGGTGATAATGGTGATTTGGAATAGTTCTGGTTCATGGCGTGCTCTTACTGCTGTTCTGGAGAACCACATGCATTAAAATGTGAAACGATAAAACTGTCGCGGTTGCTACAGTGTGGAATATGCTTTCTGTTTTGCAGATTCAGGTACATTTACATAAATCTATGAGATATATCCTGCTACTTCAATAAGAAAACTCCTTTCTTTTGACGATTCTCAAACATGTACAATTGAATATCAGGTCGTATAACTTTCTACTGTGACATAAAAACCTTAACTCTTGCCGTCTTTTTAATGGAACATTCTATATAATCGACTCTTCTAACTTATAGACTTTACAAAGACAACTAAATCATTTTGACCAATGTGGACATAGATAGGATACATAAATGTCGGAGCAAAACACATATTGGTAATTCTCATGCTAGACGTCTTATCTTTTTCAAGTTACGAATATAATATCATTTATATTAGAAGCTAATGGAACCATTAATCAACTTGTTGTTGGCAAGATACATCCCAACGAAAATTTTATTTTTCGTAATCATCTCTTAAAATTCCATTCAACATAAGTTCCACCCTTTTTTGCATTTTTCACCCCATGTCCTTGGCACTATTACTATAGGGGTTTTGAAGTTGTGAGTCATGGTCTGAAAGTCATGCTCACACTTCAACATTAAATTAACCAACCATATATAGCCCTGCATCAGAGAAAGTAATGAGCAAACCTGCTATGGATCAATGGATCACCACCATAGCATTATACCTATCTGCCATATTGTGACCTCACATATATTAACCTAACTATGTTCTGAGATCTTATCCATGCTATTATGGCGAGTTTCGTGTATTTTAGAGCTCCCAACAAAATATCCAACCCTTATGTCTTTATCTTGATTTTGAATTAGTTTGACCCAAAATTGCTATTTATATGAGCTAACTTGTATGTTTTGTGAACTTGTTCCAGGTTCTACTTCAAAGGAAAGACATCTTGTGAAGATCATCATTGTTGCATCACGTTTGCTAAATAACCTTGTTGCATATGACCCTTGACGAGTATTTTTTTAACGAGACGACAGCTCATCTAGATTTTGTATTTGTACTTTTGGATTTAACTAGTTGTACTTGTAAAATGTAAAAGTTAAAGCATGTCTGAACATTCATTTTAAGCGGCTATTACAATGATACTGCAAGTACACTGTACACCTGTTAGAATCACCTTATATGTATTATTCCCTTTACATCTTCCTAAAGGCCGTAGACGTCTGCAAACTCCATTTCATCGTATATGTCCCATTGGGAAAAAAAAAAACTACTATCTGTTTAAAAAAGTAGTGGATGATATTGGCCCTAAACAATGTCAGCTAAAAACTTGTGTGCTCAACAAAATGACCATTTTAATAAAAAAACTTATGAGCCCACATATCTTCCCTAAATGAATCAAGATTTTTTGAGTTCTACATTACAGATCTAATCAAGTGCTACTTTTTTCTAATAAATTTAAGATTAGTTAAGCAAATAACATCTAAAATCAAGCTTATGCAGGAAACACCATCAACTTGTGTATAAAAGAACCCAATCAAGATGCAACAGCAGCAAAAACAAACTTGGCACCCCGGATACAGCATCGAGTTTGTAGTTGATATCATGTTTATCTAATTTGCAGTTTGGTGTAATGATCAGCTGCAATGGACAACGAGGATTGAAACAGGGAAAGACGGGCCATCTACATGACAACAGTAATCAGTTAGGCTAGTTTGAACATTATTCATCAATCATTTGAAAGCATATACTAGAGGTGGTAAGCTGGACGGGTAAAGCTAGTTGGGTAACAAGTTGTAAACAATTTTGGTTTGAACTACCTATTGAAAAAATCTCAGGCCAACTTTATTTTATTCGATCCATTTGAGATACGGCAAATAGATGAAAAACAAGAACATACCTTTTGACAAAAGAGATACTAGTATGATGATAACAATGTCATATATTAATATGGTTCAGTTTAAGAAACAAACATAAACAATCTAGCAGCAGGAAAACAGAAACAATTACACAACATACATCAGACAGCTTCCACCTTTTCATTCTCTCCAGGCTTCAAATCGGTCACAAGGTGGGAATGTTTACCAAATTCCAGCTCTTGTTTAGTGTTTTCTACCTTTTTGCTTCCTGGCGCGTGGTGCACGAGCTTGACCATATTCATCATCTGCAGCACTTTTGGTCTTCTCATCTGCTGCAGCAGTTTTATTCTTCTCATCCACATCACTTTTAACCTCTGCAGCAGCTTTCTTCTCTAGGTAATGGACATGCTTTTGTAATCTAGACTTGAGCATGCGAAGAACAGAAGATTCATATTCATCTACAATATCTTTTATGCGGCTGTTACCCTTAGCATTGACATTAGTAACAAGTAGTGCCTCAAGTTCTGTTCTCGCATAATGGTAAGAACCCTGGAATATACCAGCGTTCCCACCTAAAGTAACAGAGCGCCTTTTCAAATATAAGAAGTTGAAAACTTCCAAAGCTGCACTGCTCTCTTTGAGCTTCTTTCCATATAAGCTTGCATCCCTAAGATTCAGATTTAGAGTACTAGCAGCAATAATAAAAAACACACAACTATTTGATTAGCAAACATATAGATATACATAACCAAGACAAGATTAACAACATCTATCAGCGATTATTACAATTCAGATAATATATTATAGAATGGTTTCAATCATAAACACCGTTCCACAAAGAGGATGCTAGTTTTTCCAATCAAGTTTCAGGTTTGCCAACATATGTGAAATTTTAATTTAGTTGTCTCCTCTAAAAAATAAAATAAATATTCATAACTGAAAAAATTAAGTATATGTAGGATTACATACTTTCCAACGAACACAAGTAACCTTTTATACATCTGTGGGGGACTACGGGAAAAAGTTGAACATGCATGGGACAACGAATCTTGAATGTCCGTGTCACCGTCAAGGCTACAATTCAGGTACAGCTGAGAAGCAAACATAGATGTGTAATGCGTTTTCAGTTCAGTCATATATAAAGTTCAATCATCATACATACACATAAACTACCCTATTCAAAAACTACAGGAATGCCTAGGATAGAGCCCAGGACATCCCAACCTCCCCCCTGCCGATCAATCCACTGTGGGACTCGAACCTGGTGAGAAACCCCAAAGTCAAAGAACTTACCAATGGGGCGCTAACCCGGCCCATTGGCATAAAGTTCAATCATACATACGTACGTATCTAAAGATGGAATATATAGGTAATGAGAAAAAGAAAAGAAAAGGTAAAGGAAGGAAGGCAACATTTAAGGGCATGCCGGAGTTGCTGAAGATCATTAGTAGGAGGAACCAGTATGACATTACTTTTAGAACTCATTGTGAATATGCTCACACGACTCTCAGGACTACACTGTAAAGAAAATGAAAAAGAGTACGTAGTTGTCAGCATAAATAACAAAATACAATATAATACAATACAATGATATGTTCATATGTATGTTGTTTTGCATAAATGGCTCAATCGTAACTAAAATATATGGCAGGCATGAAAATTACCAACCTTCAATACAGTTTCACAATAGTATCTAGCACCTTTAAGTTGAGCGTGGTAGATATCTTTACAACATAAAGTCCTCCGACCATTGTCAATACAGATAATTGTAAACTGGAGCACACACACGCTAGAGTTAGTTTTAAAATCTAAATTGAACAGAAAGCAAGAAAGAAAGACGGGAGCTGTGAAGTGTGAACTATAGACCAAATGGGAAATGTTGCTCAATTGGGTATGATAGAAGTGCAGATTATGTATGCAGGTCATATTGCAGGATTACGAGTTTGGATAGGGATGCAAATCGTTAGGCTGCCTGCTACAACTGAAGTATGCTGTGTTTTGGTAATGGGGATGATAGTGTGATATAAGCAGGGTTGTATAAAATCAATCGATATCGGATCGGGGGACGATTCGGATCCGACCGGGTCAGCGTTATTTGGTAATAGGTCAACTCTGGTCAACCTTTTGATTTTTTTTGTCTTTAATAAAATCCTAAATTAGGTAAGGTTAATTGTTTGAACTTCAAAGTATTATGTTAATGTTAATATGCTAATGTTTCTACACAAGTATGTTTAAGTTTGCAGTCTTTTAATTACACATAATTTCACAGAAGATTATAATTTTTTATATATAAAAACCCAACCCGGTTTCTCCCTCCAACCTTGATTATAAGTAGAACTACTCATTGCATAATCGGGCTTGGGTATAAAGGATAGTGTATATAGTTTTAGTATAAGGTGTGTGTATATATATATATAGGAGAAGGTTCATGTAAGAACTGCGAACCATTTGAATCGGCGAAGCTGAGAACTTCTATATTATAACTTGATTCATTTGTGAATGATATAAGTGAACATATTTGAACTATCAAGTTATACTTATAATTATCTATGTTCATATGTGAATAGTTCTCACATGAACCTTACCCTATATATACATACATACATGATGGGTTAATGATTGAGATTCGTACAATAAATCGATGACCTACGTACCTCAGGAAGCGGCGGTGCCATTATGCACGAAGGTACCTAAAATTCATACAAAAAATTCATATAAAATTCAAAGCATCGTCTAAGAAACAGATAAAATCATACAGGAGTAGAAAAACACGATGAGAATTTATACTTTGAAAATTTTAAAATAAATACAGCAGATGGTTTCGAGAAAACGAATTAGGATCAATTAAGATCAATCAACCTGAGAGAATTGTTGTTGTTATTATTTGATGAACAAACAGACCTTTAAATTTATGGTTCGATCGAATGAAATGCACTATTAAACCCTAGACAGACGAATTGTATTTAGGAGGGAAAAATTGGGGAATTAATTAATTAGCCGAGAAACAAAATAGAGTGTAGTAACTTACGCCCAAGGTCCTCTCACTTTATAAATTAATCTTTTCTAGCTTCCTATTTTATTTTTACTTTTTTGAACAGTTAGTTTCTTTCTTTTTATTCACAAATTTTTTATGAAATCTTATCAAATTGAAATTGAATTTCATTTATTAGTATGTTTGATTGTTTAAAGATGATATTAAAGATTCTTTAACAAAATGTTCAACCCTTACGTTATCTTGATTACGAATTTTATAGAATTGTTAACAAAAGCAGTTCAACCTAAAGTTGTTATTCATATTATATTTTGTCAACTCGTTTCAGGTTCTAATTCAAAGGAAAATCCTCTTATCAAAATTATCATGACTGTATCACACTGGCCAAATAACCTTGTTGCATAAGTCAGAACTCCATATGACTCTTGACGAGTGTTTTTTAATGAGACAGCACCTCCTTTTGATTTTTGTATGTGTATTTGGGTTTATATAAAAGTAAATATAACAATCCTAAGGGGTTATTACAATAATACTGCAAGTACACCTGTATGAATCACCGTATATCCGTATATTTAGCATTGCATTTGATCTTAATCTAAAACAATAGCAATAGATGTCTGCAATCTCCATTTCATCATGTATGTTTCATTGGCAGAAAAAAATCTCTACTGTATGTTTACAACAATAGTGGATGAAAACGTGTGGCACATAAGGTTGTGTTATATTCCTTAGGTCATTTAGCGATGATTTATCATTTTCCTTTTGTATTCCTAAAACCCATTACCAATACCTCCCTTCCAACTTTCCAAGCATACCCTAACTTTTCATTATTCCCTGTACCACATGAATTCATTTGCATCTTTATGAATGAAGAAAATAAGACACAACCCATTTGATTTTCATGTGTAACAATGTGTGCCTACTGTATAATGGAATAGATGTGAACATAACTATAAATACAGCAGTTCAATAGCCCATTATCTAACCATGACTCGTTTACTACTGACTATGATTACACTCTCCAAAAGCCACGTATCTTCCCAAAATGAATCAAGATTTTACAGTTCTACATTACTGAGCTATTGAAATGCTACTTCTTCCAAATACATTTAATTATTAGTTGAGCAAATAACATCTAATCAATCTTATGCGGAAGAAATACACCATCAACTTGTGTATAAAAGAACCCAATCAAGATGCAACAGCAGCAAAAATAGATTTGGCACCCCAGATACAGCATCGAGTTTGTAGTTGATTCCATGGTTATCTCATTTGCAGTTTGGTGTAACGATCAGCTGCTATTGACAACGACTGGATTGAAACAGGGAAAGATGGGCCCATCTACATGATGACATTAATCAGTTAGGCTAGTTTGAAGTTTGAACATTATTCATCAATCAATTGAAAACATGTACTAGAGGTGGTAAGCTGGACGGGTAAAGCTAGTTGGGTAACAAGTTAAAAACATGTTTGGTTTGAACCGAGACATCTTAGTACAAATCAAAACAGATTCCGGCCAGGCTACGTTACACTATTTTGTTCATTGGATAGTTAATAAAAGCTTATTGCATCAACTATGTTTACAAAAAGAACATTACTACAATTACCTTTTTATACAAATGATTAATTAAGTTGTATGCATTAAAGATAGATTATGGTGACTTTCACATGTTCAATGGATATGCCTTGTTCCTCCTTTAGCCAACTTTATTTTATTCAGCCAGTTTGAAATAAAACACAATCCGATTTCACCCATGGGCTGAAATGACCACCTCTACATGCTATGATATTATTAATAAAAGTCAATGAGGTTACCGTGCTACAAATATGAAATGTGGTCACGTATCCAGCATACTTGGAACCTACACAAAGAAAAACAAAGTTGGTCCTTCCCAATAATTTAAGCTCCCATGTAGCCTTAGGTATCTTAATTAAGCCGTACAAGTATTTTAAATGCCAAAAAATCAAAATTTTGTTTATTTATACACAAAACAAAAATTACAGCAGGTAATGAATGCTACTTACTTTTCTTCAATCCAGGAGGTTTTGCAAGCAGAAGAGCATTAACAAATGCACCCACGTTTTCACATAAAGCCTCTTCTGTAAAACTGACCTGTTTCATAAAGTTTTGCAACCTGATTACACACAATCCTAAAGATGTCATCGTCACATGCAATGTAAATATGTCCCAACAAAATGTGGGTAATGGTACCTTTCCAAGACCAACATGAACAATAGCAGACTTGTCTTTCTTAAACTTGATGTTTTTCTTTGCTTCTTTCACTGCTTTAGAGATTTCAGTAGTAACAGAACCATCCTAAACAAGGAAATAAATAAGTCATAAGCATGGTGTCATACACGAAAATGTAAGTAGCTTTGGAGAAAAATAATCAAAGAAGGTAACAACTCACTCTTGCGTTTGGAGTCAAACGGTTGAGTTTTTTTGAAATCTGTCAAATGAAAACAATAACTTTCATTATTGATCAGACTTTATTTTCATATTCCGAGATAGATAACACAAAACTCTGCTTTCTCAGGAAACAAAAAAATGAAACACAAACCTCTTTTCCTATACGTGGCATCAATTGAGGAACTGCGATACACTTGTCAATTTCTTTTAAGTTAATTTTGCCTACAAAGTTTAAATTAACACAAGAATTTAGCAATAGGAACAGCTGCCAACACATTCAGAATCAAGTGAAGATGAATTACGCCACTAACAGAAACACTACCATAATTTGATACTTTATTTAAAAGAAAATTCTACCAGTAGCATACAAATTGCAACTTCTTTACGTATACATTTTAGTAAATCCCCTGAAGTCCAAAACAAATTCAAATGCTATGCCCACAGAAAAAAATTAGGCAAAATCTTCTACAGGACAAGTCATAGATATAGAGGTTTAGATAGAAACATCCACATGTATTATCTTAAAGAAGTCTGAACCCACAAATCCAGAGACTTCATATAAATAGTGTACTTCAACAATAGCATAAAATGATTGTTCACTTACCACTTTTAATTCCTTCAATTAGGTCCTCACCGCCCACCATATCAGCACCTGCAGCTCTAGCCTCATCAGCAGCTGCCCCTTCAGCAAACACAGCCACCCGAAGGGCCTACAAACGGCAAACAAAATGAGCTAATCTAACTTACAATAGCAGTACTAAATATTAGCCAAGCATGAATAGTACCTTTCCACTGCCATGAGGAAGAGATAGTGAACCAGTAAGTTTCTGCACTTGCAAAACAAAGTCAAGGCGTAAGATGCATCCAGTTAAATAGAACAATATATACAATCGTAACAATCATAAAGTTCACAAATTAATTGTTAGCCAAGATAGTTCACTGTGACAAGATAATTACGATTCTCCATGCAAAGCATCTTCAAAAGTAAACATGAAAGATTTAGTTAAAAAAGAAGATAAGTAAATCAAGTATACTTCTTTTAAACAATCATGCAGCATGAAAGCCGAGGTCATGGGTTCAAATCCTAGCCCCATATTCCTGTACAACCTTAGTGTTACAAAATTTACCTTCTATCATGTTAACCATGGGACTGGTCAGTAAGAGGCAAATATAGGTTATCCATTGACTATTTGTAGAAACTAATAATATCAGTCATTATCATTCATATGATCTTAATCCTGGTTGCCAAAGTAGTGAGACAAGTTAACACACGAAAAAGGATAAAATATCTGATTACCATAGCAATTAAAGATGGCAAATAAACTAGACACTTAAAAACCTACAAATCCGCTGCAAACTAGTTAAGTTAAGGTGTCATCTTTCCATAGGACTAAAGAAAACAAGAAAAAACATAACATACCAGATCAGTTCGACGCAGATCAACAGCTAGTTTCACATGTGCTTCCAAAGTCTCATCAAAATTGCGCTTGGCATTCGCCTGAAAGATACAATGGAGAAAAAAACAAAGAAATGTAGTCAAAGAACAAGTCAGACCAAACTAGCTCAGATAATTAGATCACCAGTTGTAGATAAATGCAAGCTTTCTTTCCATATAAATAACATCAGAGAAATATATAACAGAAACTTAGACACATATATAAAGAAGATGAGCAGAAAGACTAATTATGTATGAGTTACGAAGAAAGCAACATCCTTCAATTGAATTAATCCAAAGATGACAGACAAGTGCACAAAAACAGCTATCTATACTACAAAGTACAAAACATCTGTCTTGCAGATCCATCCCAATTTTACAATAATCATCATAAGTTTAAGGGATGAGATGCCAAAACTTGGATCATCCCTTGCTCTAATCTTAGCCTTACATCTCGTATCCTTGTAACCAAACGCCGCCATATTTTTTCAATTAAAAATCAACACAACCGACACAAAAACACAGTCTAACACGCTCAAAAACCACAATATTTACTTCCACCACCCATTAAGTGGTATCAAGGCTTGTTGCATACTATAAAACCTGTACATGTAACTAGAATACAATTGAAGAAAAGGGTTGCACGATGTAAGCCAAAATAGCCAGGGTTGTATTCCAGGGGTGTATTCTTTGGGTCCAATGAAGCAACTAAAACAAGGGGTATCCAAGTTAGTTATCAACCTGGGTACTTCCACAAAAGTGTCAACCCAACAGAACAAATACTTGGCAGAAATTAAAATGACCATAGACTTATAAAACAGAACCCAATAAACATTTCTCAACTAACAATAGCTTAATTAACACGACAAAGTAGACAGAACCACACACATACATTTCACATATTCAAGCAGCTAAACACTAAATCCAAGCTCAAAAAAACTACTTTGTCTTGGTAACTATTTTCTAGAGATGTTTGGTGCAGTAAGTACATTTCAGCTTATATTTGGCCGGATGAGTCCTGCATATTTCACACACGGATTTTAAGCCATAAGCACTTAAATCATGCACTCCAATTTTAGCAGACGTCTCAAAGGGACAAATTCACAAACTTTAAGCTTGCTATCATCAATAACTAACTTGATAAACACCAACTATAATAAGCATACAAAAAAACAGCCAAAACAAACCTTGACAAGATGGACCGCCTCTTTAAGATCATGAACAACTTTCTGACCTTTATCATTCTCCTTTTTCCGCTTAATCAAAGTCGGAAACGGAACTTTGGGCTCGTCTACATTACCGCGAAAAACCCTTCTCATAATTCTATTTTCCATCTCAATTTTCCTCCTTTCCTCCTCCATTTCCTCATTACTCAACCCATCATTTTCCCCACTCACTTTATCTTCCGGCAATGGTGCAACTTTACTCCCATACGAAACCGGGTTATAATCTTTAAAAAATCTTGCATCTTCTCTGCTCCAACTTTCCGGGTTAATGGGTTGTGGGTTTTGGGCATTCGGGTCATTGGGTTGTGGGTTTTGGGTAACTGGGTCTTTGGGTTTGATTGGGTAAGAAACGGGCTGGACTGGTGCAGATGATGATTGTTGGGGGTTTTTAAGATTGAGATCTTGTGAAGAAGATGAAGAGCAGAGTGATCTGTGAAGGGACTGAAATGTAGAAGGATTGAATAAGTATGATGTTCGGATTTGTCGGGCTTGAGAGAGGAGACGGTGAGCCGCCATTTTTAATTAATGTTGCAGAGTATAGTGCAAAATGAGGGTTACAGGCAGAATAGAAGGTTGAAGATGACTAATAGGTTTTGTTAATTGGATTACACGTAATATTTTTTTGAGAAAATTTCAGGTTACGTCATATTATTAAGTTTCACCGCTCTCGATTTTTCGTATCATTACATACCCCTATAATAGTTTTTCGTATCATAATATACCCCTTACGCTAACGTCCGTTTGTGGTTCTCCATTAACCCCCTATATCTGTCCTTTTACCTCTAAACACTATTTTCTTCTTCTTGATTTTCTTATCAAGATCTAGGCATACACCTCATAATTCAATAGAAATCCATATTTCTATACCTTAATTAAAGATCCATAAGTACATCACATACATATATCTATATTGCAATTCCAACTAAAAAAATCAAATCTAAACATATTATTCTCTATCTTTGTTCATAATAAAATCGTTCAAAGTAAAACCGACACCACCATATTACCAAGTTAACATATTAGTATCAACACAAATCACATAACTTATAACACTACAAAATCAAATCATATCACACCCCTTCCATGGAAAATTACTCTTTCATATTAAAAATAACACACAACTATAAATCATCATCATATCAAAAAATGAAAGATAATAAATCCCAGATCTAGATGAGAAATCAATTTTAAAAAGAGATGAAAGAGGAGAGTGATTTTGGAAGACATTCATAATATTTGGTCGGATGATGCAGCTGATTATGTCAGAGAACTAGGCAGCGAGTTTGGTGGTTGTGAGAGATGACGGAAGTTGGCCGGAAGTTGTGCGATGGTAAGTAGGATTTTGATGAGGTACATCATGTCTTTCCGGGCGCACACATAAAGGCATGATTAGTTCCAAATGTATTATATTTCTTTTGAAAATATATTTTTGTTTATGAGTCGAGTCATGAGTCAAAAATACAGAAAATGAGTCTCGTCACAAGTTGATAAAGCAGTCGGCCTATCTTTCCGGGCGCACACATAAAGGCATGATTAGTTCCACAAATCTCACTGCACTGACCATAGTAAACTCCTTCTCGCTGTACCAAAATAGAGATTTAATTTAAACGACCAGGTACAACATCACATTTTACACCTATTACAAAATACGTATATGACTTATATTTAACTTGTATGTATATATGTAAAATCATTGTATTTTATCTTTACCTTTTTAGCATCTTACATCCCTATATGAGATAAAAATATGAAAATGTGCAAACTTTTTTAACACCTTACATCCTTCAAAAGGATGTAATGTGTTAAAAAAGTGAAAATGAATGATGAAATCCAAAAAAAAAAAAACACTTATAAAGATGAAAACCACAAAAAAGTATAAACCACAAGGATGATTTGTGCAATTAAATCCTAAATATATTTAGGGATAATTTTTTGAAATGTAATAAAATTTGGACCAATATTTATAGTGAGGAATAACTTAAGTGACAGTTTTTAGATAGCTAATTACAGGGGTTAGTGTCGCTATGCCTATATTCAAGTGAAAAACTTATTAAAAAACTTATTTTTGGGTAACTTTGGGTATAAGGTGGCATATTGGACAACATTCTCCGGTTTGCTCTTGTGGTCGACTACTGGTCGCCTGCAATTGCCTACCGCCTCAAGAGACGACTTTGATGTTTCTCTCTTTTGCTTTGAGCGACCATTTTGATCGCCCAACTTTACACACACAACACCATATAATCTGCCATTGGGTATCTCTTTGAAACATTTAAGGGGAAACAAAGAAAAACAATACAGAAAATTTGCAGTTTTTCATTTGTATGCTTACCAAGATTGGCAGTGAATAATTGATATTGCATAAGCGTGTAACCAATGTATGATCTCTAGCTGTCAAATTTAATATCTATTAGCTATTATTATTAGACATATATAAGAAAGAAGTTAAATAAAATGGTAATTTAAAAAGACATGTATCAGGGAGTTTACGATCCTTGGTCAGTTTCAAATGAAAATCCACTTTTTGATCTCCGAGATGGTAAAAGCAGTCGAGAATTATACCTTTGAGCTCCTAATCAAACAACATGTTTAAACCAACGAGAGGAACTACAAAACAAAAATACATACTCTTACAGTGGCAAACAACAACTACCGACGCAGTATGATAGCAAAGAATCCAAGTATCCTCAACCTAAGATATTAATGCCAGACACATTACGGTACAATCATTGTGCAACAGAGGTACGACAATACTAGTGAATAACTATCAACATTATCTTCTATTTTCTAGTCGTTGAAGTTCATCCATCATAAGATGTGCGACTGATTCATAACCCATCTCCCGAGCTACATCACACAAACAAATTCATATTAGACAAAATGATGGGTTGCTTGTAGACCATAATCATGGCCATATAAAAATATTAGAAGAACATGTCCAACCTCTATATATAGCAATGCCGGTTGGCACCATCTTTCGCCTCTTTAAGCAAAAAGAGCTACACAATAAGAGGTACTGAGTTAGAACTACAGATGGCTAATTGAATATTGATAATACGGAAAAAGAAGCCCTTTTAGTAAGCTAAATATGTAAGTATGTACCTATTACATATCCAGTATGGTTTGCTCCCTTCTTCTTCTATGCAGTGAGGGCACTTCCATTGCTTGTTATTTACCACTTCTTCCATTTCTGCCGATAACAATATCAGAACAAAGTCAGGACCTTCACAAACTTAAAGTGCCAGTTTCAAGTTTTTCCACCCATTTTCATGTAAATTACATCATCTAGTAGAAAAAATTGCTAAAACGGAAACGGGTCAAACAGATTCGAAGTCAGCCTTAATGTGTTTCAAATTCATAACCTCATAGGATTTGGCTAAAAATTTATTTACTATAACGATATTTATTTTTCAATTTCATATATGAAACTCTGATTGTTTATTATGGCCAAAAAAGTGTGGCCTGTTTGACCCGTATAATTGCTTCCCATTTAAATCCGTTATGTAGCCCATCCACCCATTTTTTCAACTATATTTCATCAAACATAACCTTCATATCTCAGCCATAATGGTCACATTTTCGCCGGAACACCTATAGTTTATCTGGTCCAATGGAATGGATATCGAATAACCTAGTCAGGCCAAATATGTCTTAAAACATTGGGAAATAATATGGCCATTAAATAAAAACGATGTATGATTAAATTTTCTCTTTGCTGATTCAGTTTGTGACGAGCTTCTTGATCATAAGACTCACCTTCACCATATCTGACCTTAAGGCAAGCTCGACAAAAAACACCATTGGTAGAATGACACACAGAGCAATCAGTTTTACCTGTGAATGAAATGTGTGAGCTCACATATATTCGAGTCCATACTAGAAGAGAAACAGTAGAAAATGCACAAACCTAGGCATGGTTGATCAACATCAAGGTCACTGCACCTCTTACAGTCTTCTTCACCACACAATTTCTTTTGCCTACATAGTTAGAAGTGTTTGAAATTTCATAACTTTAAAACAAACAAAGCTATCTCACTCTTTAGATTTTGAAGGTATCATATGCTGTGAACGATTACATAATAGCAACAAAATTAAGAAACTTTCATGATAATGCGAATGGCATTCGCAGAAGTTACTCATTCACTCCATCCAAAAACAAATGTAACAATTTCCTTTTCAGGTTGTCTTAAGCAGATGCAACACTTCCATTATAAATATGTTCCAATTCTATTTTACTTTTCTATGTCTTACAAAACCTTATTCCAATTTGTCTTTGGTAAGAGACGTCTAAAAACTTGACCATCATTCAAACATCTTGTTTAACTAAGTCTCAATTCAAATCATAACAATCACCACCTAACCAAAAATGTGATACACATACAATAGTAAATAGTTAGACTGATTTGTATAGTAACTGTAAACAGAATAAGAACATGAAAGCAAATATGATCAAAAGAGAATGAAAGCAAAGATGATCAGATATGGACCTGCAGAAATGGCAGCAGATACCGAAAACAGGATCGTAAATGCTTCCCCTGCCCTTGCTCATGCATCGTCTTTCTGATGAAACTCCGGCTGAACGACACAATCTATCATCTATGAATGGAGCATTGGCTGGCCTCTTCTTTTCCTCTTCAGAAACAATACCTATATTATATCAGCGACAAACTTTAGAATGATATCTATGTATTACACACCACACAGTCACACACTCTATCGAACACAAACATAATCTTTGCTAATAACTAAAGTGATCTTTTTAACAAACAACAAAAAAAAACAATGTTGGTTACCAAAGTAGGCCTTTCCGAACGTTAAATTATTAAAAAATGAAATAATTACGAAAATGAACTATATAGTGACTATTTGCCAAGCCAAAAATTGTAAAAAAAAAAATTAATAAAATTGACCCCATTACCCCAGAGTTATAAAGTAGCATACTTTGATCAGATAACATACTAACTAGTCGAGCCGAATCAAGTAAGCAGAGATTTTGTTGTCTGCCCATTTACTAACTATCCGCATTGAGTTCGAATGACTTTTCAAAACTTGTTCTTGTTCTTTTTTTTTATTATTATTATTCTAAAGAACTTAGCTAACTACTTGTAATCATTCACGCTCGAGTTTTGTGAAATACTAGCTCAGCTCAATAACACATCTCAAACTCTAGCTCGAATAATAGATAACTTATTTTATACTGTAGCTAATAAAACTATTATGACCTAAAAATGAAAAAAGGGGGAAAAACCTTTGGGGGATTTTGGTGAAGAATCGGGGAGAAACCGGAGAGATCTACGGATGGGAATGACTTCACTTGATGGATCTGGGGATATTTGTTTCAGCCGATTGGACCGACGAAGAGGAGGAAGGCTACTCGGATCAGGTCGAACAATTTTCCTCTTTGGTGAACATGTTGTTGTTGTTGTTGGAGTCTTTGTAATCGATCGCAGCTCGGTTATTGTCTTTTGTAAGCCTAAAGAAGCTAAGCGTGCTTGGTTTTCGGAGATTCGGGCGTTTCGGATGGTTTCGTAGTCGGATTTGGCCTGAATTTTTCCCATCGTTCTTTGTTTGTTTCTTTTTTAGTGAAGGTCTCTAACGGATAGTATAGAATTTGAATTCTTCCCAACTCTTTGCCTTTAATTAATCAAGGTGACTGCTTGTATTTTATTTTCTTTTTTTAATAAAGAAAACACGAGTATAAAATTTTACTTTGTTATATACCTAGAATAAAATATTCACATGTAATAAAGTGGTAAATGGATAGTATTTTTCTTACTCAAATTATTGGCAAAAACGAGTTTTTTATTAAATGTATGTGGTCTAGCTAGTTGGATCTATCATACTCGTGTTCATTTTCGAACTCTCTTTTTAGTCACCTCAAGATTTTACAAGCGAGATTCAAAATTTGTGATAACTCAAATCTTCCAACTACTAGTTACCCTTTAGAAACGTTATTCATGTAAAATGTATATACTTAAAAAATGAGTTAATACTATTTCAGTATTTTGGATATATTAGGACGAAGCACGGTTTATATTTAGCGGTAGAGTCAGGATTTTTAGTCTGGGGTTGCCAAACAATTCTCATAATTATACCAACGAGCTTAATTGAGAGTATGAGTTTTTAAGTATATATTTAGTGGGGTTGTCAATTATCTTTAAACTCAATAAATACATAAAAATAATATTAAAAATATAAAGTTTTATAGATATTGTAAGGTTATCATGATCACCATTGGTCATGACATAGCTCTGCCACTATTCATATTAATGTTTTTGTTGTAGTGATTAATAAAAAAATTTAAAGACTTCAAGTTTTAAGCTTTGTTGTTCCTGATTAGAGATTTGGTGACAAGGTATCTATTGAATCCTCTCATAAAAATGCTTATATCGTATGTCGTTGGTTCACACAACTAACAACTATAATGTTCTTTATTATGTTATTTTGTATTCTTATGTATATTTGTTATTATTAATGTGTATTTACAAAGACTTTCATGCCTTTTATTATTAAGATTGAGTTATCTGATGATTAACTAAGTTTTTTTTTTTTGTTACGGAAAAAAAGTTCATGCCAATACATCGTGTCATCCCTTTTCAAGTTACTTTAATCGTAAGTATGCCCAGTACTCTTTAATTGATAAATATCAATTTACACACGTAATTGCCACAATCATGGAGCTTCTCGACATGCATATTCGCCCATTTTGCCATCTCTTAGAAAAAACAATAGTTTCTTAAAAATAGGGTTGTAGGTGGATGCGGATGTTTTGTTCAAGGAGATTTTGTATGAAACGCCATAAGGAAACCGTTGGACCATGGGAGGAGATACCGGGTCATAACGGTGATGTATGATTTTACTAGACTATGAGTTTTTCCTGGTGACAAGAGATTCATGCATTTTGTACACTGCAGGGAGACACAAATATTGATGCACTTTATACACGAGAGAGAAAGACGGGAACCACGTACTGAAATGATACATTTAATAATAGGATATAAACTTAACTACAAATATTCATACATATCTCACAAATCTTGACATGTAATATTACATCTAATATATAAATAATATTTGAAGATTAATTTTGAATTCTCATTATACTTAGATTACTATATTACCATCACCTATAGTTATCATCTACATATCTGTACTTTAATTAATATTGATGCACTTGAGACGTGTGAGGTGTACTATATTGATTACTCGAAGATTGACGTACTATATTACAAAAAACAACTGAGAACGAGTATAGGCACTTTCCGTTGTTTACCTATGAGCGTTTATTGTTCCCAAATGTTGATCTTACATTACTTTAAATATATTAGTACAACATGAAATAACAAACTCAGCTAAAGATGTGAACTGCAGAAAAATTTTAATGATCTACTATGACATGAAACCAATTATCATTTAAACTTGCCGTTTATCTCACGTGTTTTATGACCTAGCTTTATTTATTCCATATAAAGTGTATACTATTATAATTTCTCTTTTGTCCTCCCCAATAAACGCAGAAAATAACAAAACACGCATTTAGTAGTAGAGGTCTTGCCTAATAAATTTTTTTTGGTGTTTGTTAGACAATCATGTAGCCATACCAGAACCCATAAGATGGGTTGGCAACGATTCTCTACAGAGCCATCAGCCATGGTCAAGACCATGAGGCTCGGTTAATCACGCTCTAGCTATATAGTCATGGTTCATCAACCAGACATGGGTTTCCGGCTTGACAAGAATCAAAGATACAGAGGTAGGAGCCTATAGAACAGATCATGATCAAGTAAGATAGATCCTGATTAAGTAAGGTTGTAATGAATTGTTTTAATTGCTAATAGATTTAAAATAATTAAAACACTTGAAAGCCTCTTAATTTTAGGACTTTCGAATGTCTCTGAAACAACCAAGTCATTTAATTGGCCTGAAACTTTTTATTTCTTTTTAAATTATTATTATTTTTTTAAAAGACAGTGAATAATGTGGTTTTAAAAAACAACTTTCATTACTTATTTAAAAAACCGACAACGAAATACATGCAAACAATATATTTAAAACACGACGTGCGTAGCACGGACATTTAAGCCCTCGTTAGATAATAAATCAAGAAAAGAAATAATCAATATACGTATTCATTGATCTTTATTTCATAAATCAATTTGTTTGTTGTAGTCATATAAGTTACAGCTAATGAAGGTACTAATTAAAAGCTAAAATGATACGAGTATTTGTTTGAATTCATTGGATTTATAGTAAATGACTAATATAGACCATAGTTACTCATGCAAACAAACTTCTTATATACCCCCACAATAGTAAACAATCAAGATCAAGATATATAATATACTGATACTAGTATAGTAATAGTACTAAAATAATAATCGTAATATTTACTTTTCAAAAAAAAAAAAAAAAAATTCAATTTGTAATAAATTATGTTTGTATATAAGGATAGTTTCTTTTCACTTTGGCTAATATTTGTCTCTATATTTGTGGATTACTTCAGAGCCGGACAACCTTGTTATTGGTAGGCCATACACAATCAAACAATGCTCATTGTCACATTGGACTTTACAAGGTAACGAACTATACAATAAGCACTAGCAGCACTTCAAAATTTTATCATTTTTAAATGTCCGAATTGAAATACTGTAACTAACTACCAGACCTCTCTTGAGTATTTTTGCTTTGGATGGATGGTCAAAATATGCCCTTATTAAGTTTTGTAAACGAACAACACGAGCTTTTAGAAAAAAGTTTTTGAAATTGATATTTTTAAAGGTGATTTTATCAAACAAGTTGTTAATAATAAAAAATTATGAAACAAGTAAATAAATCTCACATTATAAATGACGGATTCGTTGAGATGAATAAATCCGACATTTATAAAGTCGGATTTAGTTCTCTAAAAAAATTTTTTTTGCAAAAACTTGTTTGACAAAATTCCCTCCAAAAACATTTGTTCTAACAAATTTCTTACCTTTAAGAGTTTGAAACCTAATTAAGAACTTCATATAGTCATCACTTGTCTCATTTCGATAGTTCTTTATAAGTTAATAAATTTTGAAAAATCAATTGTGCAGTCGACTTATCCCTACATCAAAAAAGGGATTTTTTTTTATAAAAAATTACAACTTAACCTTTTTGGTTTATAATTATACTCAATTTCCCCTTGCTTTTTAACTTGCTGCGTCTTATATTGCAAGTAAATGCCATTTAAAAACATATCCATTTTCTTTCAATAGATTTTTCTTCTATCCATTAAAAAGGTTTAAATTAGATGTATCTTCTGTAACGAAAAAACTTAACATTCAAGGAATAGTGATAACTGCACTTAAAAGAGAAAAAAGGACCGAATGACTAAAGTATAATTTATTTACCTGGAAAGTGGAAATAACGTGAACGTCATATGAATATTATCAACAACCTTATACTGTCAAAATAGATAGACTCAAATAGATATAAAAATAATACAAAATAGAAACGTCACGTAGATTCATTATACATCTTTTCTCATTTTCACCTTATACTGTCATATATCATTTAGTCATTTAGATTTATTTTTAAGCCTGTATTTTATGCTCATTTGTAATAATGTAATATATTGACACAAATTGACCCATCCACTATGTGTGACACCAACTTTTTTGTTAAAATGTTTACCCAATGCAAATAAACAAACAACAAATCACTTTAAATTATTATATTTGGTTAGCCATACTCTACAAAAAAGTCTGTTTCATGTTTTATACGGAGTAATTACTTTCTTTTGGACTCCGACAATAGAATGACTGAATTATCACAAAAATGTCACGTGTGTGTATCGTTCTTGGCCTCACGTGAACCCCTATCACATGGAATATTACTGTTAGTAAAAACCCATTTATTTTTATTATTTTTTTTTGAAAGGTGGAAAGGAAAGTAAAAACCCATCTATTTATATATCTATATCGTTTATATTTATTTTTTTATTAGAAAATGAATAGATGAGAAAACAAATATTGTTTGACTTCATAAAATGAAACTATGGTTGTTATCTCGTTTTTAGTTGTTAGGAAAACAATTTATTCGTTAATTTGTATTCTTTTTTTCTTAAACGTAACTATCAACATACAGACGTAACTATCATCAACATACGTACACGTAAAGATATGTTTACATTTTATTCACAGAACTTGAATGAACAACTTTATTAATGCATCGGTTCTTAATTAACCAAACTTGTCTTTGTGTTAATCTCATGGTTAAATGACATTAATGCCAATGGGTTAAAAACCCCAGCGGCATTCTGAAGTTCTGCAATGATTCTTGGATCCTGGGAGATCAAGCTTCGAGTCTGAGCAGGCAAGGTTTTTGTTGGAATATGATCACGTAAAATGAACGTATGTCCGAAAAGTATTTAAGCCTACGGGGTCACACCTCAACGTGAATGTAACTATAATTAATTAATATATTAAATGTAATTTATTGATTAATTTGATCACGAAAAACTAACAATGGTCCGTTAAAAGAGTTAATAGTTAACGGTACTTAACTAACGGACTTAACGAAGAAGAGTTGGAATTAGGAAAACAATTAGGAGGCCCTCTAGAATGTTCCTAGAGGGGCCGGTCGATCAAGGGGTTCCAAAACCCTAAACTTGGTCATCAAGTTTCCTAAACACTATAAATAGAGGCCTAATCTAATTGTTTTTAACATACAATTCATTAGGTTTTCTAAATCCCTAAAAATCTCTCATTCTCCCCTCTCTCTTGGCTTCGGCCGATCCCATCAACACCAAAAGGTTTCGGGTTTTGTTTGGTTCGAGTGATAGGGGTATTGACAAAGGATTGTTCGGTTCGTGATCAAGTACTAGCATACATACATTCCAACGTTGTGTGTGCAATCGTAGAGAGGTTTAATTTAAACCTTATTATAAAGGTTTCTTGCTTTATTCTCTCCAGTTTAAGGTACACATTTTCTATCTTGGTTAATTAATTAACTACATAGAATTTATATTCCGCTGCGTGCTTTGTGATTTGATTTGATAATGGTTATATATCCCAACAGTGGTATCACGAGCCTACTATGTATGTTTTTGATTACCAATAAATCAAAACTTGAAGGGGGGTTAGGGTTCTTGATCTTCAAAATATTTGGCTATATATATATATATAAATTGATTTTGTAATTTAATTATATTATTTAAATAAGAAAAACGTTTTATTTAATATATATATATATGGTTCAAATTTTCCAGGAAAAAAAAAATTGTTTTTTTAGGGTTCCTAATCTAAGTTTTGATTAATTGCATGTTTATGTGATAAATTGCATGTAAATATATGTGTACCTTTATTTTTAATTGTTAAAAAGAAGTAAAAATCATGAATTTTTCATGCAAATCATTCATGATTCTTACTTAGATATATTGATATGAAATCTTGATCATTAGGGTTAATTATGCTAGATAATTGAAGAATTAATTGTGTGACAATGTGATTATGCTTTGTGAAATTTCCTGTTTGACACCAGTTCACTTAAAAAATCATAACTAATCAACCGTAAGGAGTTGAAATCTAAATTTTTTACAGTAGATGCTTGACTCATAGGGCTACAACTTTCGTGTTTTGTGCTAAGCCCAGTTCGGCCTTCTTCAGGGCCAGAATTGGTCGTCAAGCTGCTGGATTTTCCAGATCAGCATCTTGTAATTATGGTAGATAAATTTGTTATTATATTTTTGGCTTACGCAATCAAGGAAACTTGATGTATGTGGTTTCTTTCCTTATGAAAGAGGAGCCAAATCTTATACCATAGTGACCAAAATTAGGTTGATTACCTTAATTGTTAAGTTGTAAATTTAGTAAGTTACCTTAAATCGTTAAGTTGTATATCTAGTAACTTACCTTAACTGTTAAGTTGTATTTTTAGTCATTTTAATTTTGCTTCTTTTATGAAAATTGTATGCAAAATTGTTTTTGGAAAAATAAACTTGACTAATTAATATCTAAATAATGATTTTGTTTATAAAATTGGTGCCCTAAAATCAAAGGATACACCGGCTCAGCTATTTGAACGAACTCTAAGAGAGGTATAAGTCGGAGTGCGCTAGCCTTCTAAAAGGGCGGGTTTTTAATTGCGTCCATTTCAAACCTTTGCCCTTGCGCTTCTTTGTGAGTTCAAATGGAGCTACCGAGCTCTTTTGTATTTAAAGGCAATAAAATGATTTTATTAAATATTATGTTTAGAAGATATGCATGAATCTTCGAAACATAACTTTTTGATCACACATCAAATTGAATGACCCAATAAACTTAAGTCATTTGCCATCCAATTTGTCAAGGACACATGTGGCTGTTGTTTTACTCACTGGTACACAGTAGTGAGATGGCAATTCCATGGCAAAACCCATTCACTGGTACACAGTGGTGGACAATTTTGCGCGTTCTTAGTTGGACGAATTAAAGCGAGTTAAGCGATGAGACCTTGACCCGTGGCAAAAGATGGGACAAAACATGACTACAAAAGATCACTTGATGAATCAAGTGTCATACGTAGGTCCCATACAAACTAGGAATTGCACTTGTAATACAATTACTGATCGTCACTTACCTTTTGAGTGCAATCATTTCTAGCAGATCAACTGATGAAATGGTTGCATGTCAATTGGATCCTAGCCTTAATGAAATTAATTGTTTATTTTATAAACATTGGGTAATTAATTTCTTAAGGATTTATTATCGAAAATACCGATAATTGAACTTGAATCTGTTTTGTAAAAGGCAACAAATCCTTCACAAACATACACCAATCGGCTTTCAGGTCGATGCTAGAAAGAGAAAACTTTCTGAACCCAATTTCAATGACTGTTTTGTCAATAGAGAATTGTTCTAAGAGTTGAAAAGAAAACTGATGTCATTAAAACTCAGATATAGCCATTCCTTATGCAAGTATCACTGCTTTGCAGTTGGAAGCATAAAATACTCAGTACAATAGACATATTGAGGTAGCTTATTTGATGCTAGAAGCGTGTCTCCTGAGCTTCAAAAAGCAATTCGGATTGCAAAATCCGTGTGATATGATCAAATAACTCAAGTCTGTGTACGGAAAACAAGTTGGAGTTGAATTACTTGAGTTAATTGAGTCACTCCATAACTTGAACACGAGTATGGGAAACCGGTAAGTGCTCATGTACTCAAGATGAAGAGTTACTTTGAGCAATTATGGAAAGGTTAAAACCATGCATTTCTTCTGCTGATTTTTATGGGAATGAGAGACAATTACAATTTTGCATAGCATAGTTGGATTTCATATCAAGTTGATTGAGTATGAAGAAAACCTTTCAAGAAATCTGAGATACCCCAAGTTCTTATGATCAAGGGGGGAATGGTTTAGAAAGCAAAACAACCGGAAAGATAAAGGCAAGAACTTAGGTAAGAGAAAACAAAGTGTTTAGTCTCAAAACCTTAAAAGACCCTTTGGAAAAAGGAGCATAGGGCTAAAGACCAGTCTTGTCATCACTATGCTAAGGTGAGACACTGGAAGAGGAATTGTCCTAAGTATCTAGCTGAGTTGAACAAGAAAAAGAAGCAAGTTGGTTTAACCAGTTCTTTAAGTATCTTCTTAACTGAATTATAAGTGTTGATGAGATTCAAATGATAATTCAATAGCAAAAGAGTCAAGTTAACTTGGACTCTATCTTTGACATTATCATCTTGTTTAATTTTTGTCAAGAAACGCATTTAAAGACTTCCATGTGAAGATATCTTACAAATCAAATGATGAATCATTTGATAAATGCGTGTCTTCGGCATTAACATTAGCAAGAAACACATTAAAAATCTTCAATATGAAGAGATCTTACAAATCAAATGATGAATCGTTTGATAGATGCGTGTCTTTCGAATTACTGTTAGCAAGAAAAGCATTGGAAAACTTCAACGTGAAGAGATCTTACAATCAAATGATTAATCATTTGACAAATGCATGTCTTGTGTTTTCGGCAAGATGACAAGAATACCCTTTCCGCATAAAAGCGGAGAGGGCTAAGGAACTACTTGGACTAATATATATCGATGTATGTAGCCCTTTTAGACATATGTCAAGGAAAAATGCTAGCTACTTCATTATTCTATGAATAATTTCAGTCGTTATGGTTATGTTTACTTGCTTAAACATGAACATGAAGTCTTTGAAACATTCAAAGAGTTTAAAAATTAAGTAGAAAATCAACTCGGTAAAACCATCAAGATTCTTCGTTCGGATCGAGGTGGTGAATACTTAAGCCAAGAGTTTAAGGATTATCTTAAAGCATGTGGAATTGTCCAACAGCTTATTCCTCCATATACTCAGCATAATGGAGTGTTTGAAAGGAGAAATCGAACCTTGCTAGACATGGTAAGATCAATGATGACCCGTACAACTCTCCCATTTCCTTTTTGGGATTATGCTCTAGAGACTGCTGTACACATTCTCAATATGGTTCCAACCAAGAAGGTTGACAAGACACCGTACAAATTATGGCATGGAGATGTCCCTAATTTGTCTTACTTAAGAGTCTGGGGATGTAAGGCACTTGTGAAGCGCGATACGCCTGACAAACTTGAACCCAGAACTACTAAGTGCATCTTTGTCGGATACCCTAAGGAAACGATGGGTTACGACTTCTATGATCCCGCCAAAAACACTGTTTGTGTTGCTCGATATGCTGAATTCTTTGAAAAGAAATTAGTTCAAGAAAACAGTGGGAGGGTTGTAGAACTTGATGAGACTCAAGAGGAAGATGTGTCACCTTCTGAAACTCCTAGCAATCATCAACTTGGGGGGGGGGGGGAATGTTCAAAGTGATGAACCTCAAGTCGATGATAATGAAGCGATTCCACTTCGTATGTCCGAAAGGACAAGACGTCCTACCGAAAGACTATGTCTGATGGTAGAAGAAGACGTTGTTGGAGATCTCGATGAGCCTCCGAATTTCAAAGCTGCATTATCAGATCCAGAATCTGACAAATGGCTTGAAGCTACGAAGGTGGAAATGAAATCCATGAAAGACAATCAAGTCTGGAGCTTGGTTGATCTTCCACAAAATGCTCAAACTGTTAGGTGTAAGTGGATCTTAAAAAAGAAGACGGACATGGATGGAAATGTACACACCTATAAAGCTCGTCTCGTGGCGAAAGGTTATACTCAACGTTTCGGTGTTGATTATGATGAAACCTTTTCTCCGGTTGCGGACATTAGAGCTATTAGGATTCTCTTAGCCATAGCAGCGTACTATGACTTTGAGATATGACAAATGGATGTTAAGACTGCCTTCTTAAATGGTTACTTGGATGAAGAAGTCTATATGGATCAACTGGAAGGTTTTATTGATCCAAAACATCCCAACAAAGTATGCAAGCTTCAAAGGTCCATTTATGGACTAAAGCAAGCATCAAGAAGTTGGAATAAAAGGTTTGATGAAGAAATTAAAAAGTTTGGTTTTGTTCAAAATCCCGATGAGCCATGTGTATATCGCAAAGCTAGTGGGAGTAATGTTACTTTCCTTGTCTTGTATGTTGATGACATATTGACCATAGGAAAACACATTCCAATGTTGCAAGATGTTAAATCTCATCTTGGAAAGTGTTTTGCCATGAAAGATTTAGGAGAAGCGGCATTTATTATTGGAATCAAGATCTACCGAGATAGATCAAAGCGGTTGTTTAGACTAAGTCAAAGTGCTTATATTGATAATATCTTGAAGCATTTCAAGATTGAGGATTCTGAGCGTAGTTTCGTTCCCATGCAAGAAAGACTTAATTTATCTAGCAAGAACAGTGCTTCTACACCTAATGAGGTGGAGCGTATGCGAAAAATCCCATATGCTTCAGTTGTGGAATCTATTATGTATACGGTAAGATGCACTAGACCTCATATTGCGTTCGCGCAAAATATAGTTAGCCACTATCAGCAAAATCCTGGATAGGATCATCGAATTGCTGCAAAGAATATTCTTAAGTACATGTGTGCTACTAAAGAATTATTCTTGGTGTATGGTTGAAATCCCGATCAAAAATTCAAATGGTAATAGAATTTGTGATGTTGGATTTCAGACTGATAAATATGATTCAAAATATCAGTCGGGATACGTCTTCATTATTTAAATGAAGGCACGGTGGAATGCTATGAGCTAAAAACCACAGTTGCCGTGTCTATAATAGAGTCTGAGTACATTGCCGCCTCAGAAGCCGCAATGGAAGCAGTCTGGATAAGGAAGTTCATTAGCGGGCTAAACGTGATCCCCTCAAATGACTTACCCACTGATTTGTACTGTGATAATACTGGTGCATTAATCATTGCCAACGAACCCGGAGTTCAGAAAGGTGCAGACATTATGCTAGACGATATCACTATGTTCGTGAGCAGATCGAACTAGGGGAGATCAATTTACTCAAAGTTCACACAGATTTTAACTTAGCTGATCCTTTCACAAAAGCTTTGTCTAGGCCCAAGCTTGAAAGGCATGCCGAGGGCATAGGACTTAAATTAGCTAGTTATTTCATGTAAATCTGTTGTTTCGGTATTTGGATAAGGGATTATAACAATTTATATTTTACATAATGAAATAAAGTACTTGATATGTTTGATTCCATTTAATATTAAATTGTGTCCTATATTTGCATGTTTAATCCTTGAATATTTTATTTAATATTTTATTAAATATTCTAAATTGTCCATTGTCGATTAATTATATGGGAATATAATTAAACTAAGACAAATCTGAGTGATTGGTTATATTCTTGGAACATATAATGGATGGTCCCACCAAACTCACATGATATCCATAGTTGATGCATATTGGACTACCCCACTAACGAATTATCACTTTATGGATCGACGTCATCAAGTGAAATTCGTAAATGGTTACTTTTATTAATCCTTTGACTTGAGATACAAGTAGGTCAGCATGTATGAATCGCACTTACTAGATGTAGTTTTAACTCACCAGAATTAGGGGGTACATAAAGGGCTATTTTCAGAAAGCGTCGCGAAGTATGATGACTGACACGTGTAGTTAATATAGGATTTGTTCCTTCAATTTAAAAGTTGAAGCATGATATCATTGGCGCCCTCATTTGACTAATTAAGATGTTTGCATGGCCGTGCCCAAATAGATCCAGATTGTTCTCGATTATATTTGGTAATCTTTAATCAGTCATAAAATGAGAAACATAATCGTTAAATTATGAAATGACATTGATCCATATTCATATTTAACAAGGTATCTGAACGAGGGATAATAAATGACTTAATCGTTTAAATATACTTTAAGAAACTATACTTTAATTTTTTCGGGAGCATTGGCGTGTTGCTATAAGCTAACCAATGTTATTACCTTTATTCATTACGAGCTCAAGTGGGAGCTGTTAGAATATGATCACGTAAAATGAACGTATGTCCGGTATCTATTTAAGCATACGGGGTCACACCTCAACGTGAATGTAACTATAATTAATTAATATATTAAATGTAATTTATTGATTATTTGATCACGAAAAACTAACAATGGTCCGTTAAAAGAGTTAATAGTTAACGGTACTTAAATAACGAACTTAACGAAGGAGAGTTGGAATTAGGAAACAATTAGGAGGCCCTCTAGAATGTTCCTAGAGGGGCCGGTCGATCAAGGGGTTCCAAAACCCTAAACTTGGTCATCAAGTTTCCTAAACACTATAAATAGAGGCCTAATCTAATTGTTTTTAACATACAATTCATTAGGTTTTCTAAATCCCTAAAAATCTCTCCTTCTCCCCTCTCTCTTGGCTTCGGCCGATCCCATCAACACCAAAGGGTTTCGGGTTTTGTTTGGTTCGAGTGATAGGGGTATTGACAAAGGATTGTTCGGTTCGTGATCAAGTACTAGCATACATACATTCCAACGTTGTGTGTGCAATCGTAGAGAGGTTTAATTTAAACCTTATTATAAAGGTTTCTTGCTTTATTCTCTCCAGTTTAAGGTACACATTTTCTATCTTGGTTAATTAATTAACTACATAGAATTTATATTCCGCTGCGTGCTTTGTGATTTGATTTGATAATAGTTATATATCCCTACAGTTTTACCTTTAATTTAACGTCGTGCCTTCGGTAGTGGTTAAATTGGTGGGTTTTTCCTCCCATGTGGTCCCTGACTTCGGGGATCAGTCGCTAGTGACTGCTTGCCCGTATGGATGTAATGGCTAACCATCCCATGACACGAACGTTCAAAAAAATGACATTAATTGTTTATGCGGCTGAGTTCACATGAGCACGTTATATCTTATAAAACTAATTAGTCTGTCTTTCAAACTATCACGGTACCCGCGTAATGTGACGGTGTGATGGTAGCGGCGTCAAATGGTATAGCTAATTGATGTAGAAATGTTTGATTTAAAAGGGATAGTAGAAATCTTTACTTTCTTATAAAAGAAATATCCTCTTTTTATTTTAGGTAATTCTACCTTTGAATTACCAGAATTACCCTTGACTTTTTATGTTTTGCCCTTAATAAATTATAATTTACACTCTAAACTTTTATTTTAATAATTAACACTTTAAGCTCTTATCTTCTAAAGGTTTATACTATCACAATTACATCAACCTACATTACTTGACACTGCCACCACCACTAATAGTACCATCACCGACACCATTAATTAGACCGCCTTTCCCACCACCGCCGCCGCATTGTGCAGGGACCATGCTCGTATTTAATAATATAAATGACTGATGGTGTAATTTAATATGAATGGTTGATAATGATTTAATTAGTTTAGTCCATTCACATGTATTTTTTTTAACTTTCAATTTTCAACATAAAGTTATAATTGGAAGTATATATTATGAACTGAACTGTGAAAACAATCAATAATATATGAGTAATACTAGAATGACAAACAAATTAAAAACAAATGGTTACAAACTTAAATATCATGTGAGGTGGACCAATTAAATTTATATCTTTTTTCTCTTTCAATGATTTACTATGACACGTAAGTTTATAAATTTTTGTTTGTAATTTGTTTGTCAATGTAGCATATTTCTATTGTGACACCCCATTTTAATCTTACATAATCTTAAATTTATTCTAATATATATACTATAAGACAGTTGAACTGATAACTTATTAACCAATCAAATCGTTTAATTCATCAAATTGATTATTGCTGATGTCATCATTTGATTTAACTATAAATTAAAAATCTTAATAATCATTATCAAAATATATTGTTATATTAATATTTTGATTAATATTTATAGATAAAGTCTCATTTACACTTTCTTTTATTTTCATCAATTAATTACACTTTTTAGCCCTGCATACTTAATTTATATTTATTTTTAGACATCAACTTAAGAAGTTTTCTTTAAAATTTTTAAACAATCCACGTAATCACATCTTTTGATGTTCTTAAATTTTCAATTTTGACTTTTCTTGACTTTTTATTATATAAATAAATATAGATTTACACATATAAATTTCAATGTTGACTACATGACTTGTAACACCCCGAGCTAGGCTCGAAATGCTACTAAAAGGATATAACGTATGAATGGAATTGTCGTAGAATACAACTAAATAAAATAAAAAGGATCCGGTGAATCCAAACATCAAAGCTAATTTAATAAAATAAATAAATAAAAAAGACACGTGTCGATCAATGATTACGTTACGTGTTGTTTCAAGAACATCTCAATCCAGTTTTAGTTTATTGGTAGATATCTAGTTGGATTTTATCGACGTATCTACCATACTAGTGCTCAGGACCGTCCAATGGACAAGTAGTCTCAAAATATATTAATCAAAGCTAAAATATTGATTTCGGTTTACCATTTTTTTTTCAACTTAAAAATAAAATAAAAAAACATTTAACTCCATACACAACTTAACCAATATCACAACTGAATCAATACAAAAACTAAAGAACAAACATATGAAAATTAACTTCATATAAATATTAATTCCAGTTTACTTTTTTTTATCCAACGTTAGTTAAATAAAAAACTTGCAGTTTTTTTCATATCTAAACTTACTACAAACACAAACAACAATTTTAGACTAAACAATTTAGAGTTAATTAAGTCCAACAAAGAGAAATTTTAGATTAAACATTTAGAGTTAATCTGAATAGAGAGAAACAAAAAGTGTATACTATATAACTTGAAAAATACATATAAAATCAACAACAAATACCATCCCGAATGTTTTGATTTTCTTTGAGTTATTCCACTCCGAAACAGTCCATACATGCACAACACAGAGTCGTAGATGATGGTTAACATGTATTGGTTTAAGATATTCAAGATGAAATAATGTGGTCTTATTTTTTGTTGTTAAAGAATAAGCCATAATGAACCTATAATGGACAACAAAGTAAATTAAAAGAGGTAATAATAACAATAAGATAAGAGTTCAATGTTAAATAATAATAATGATTAAATATGACATGATATATATATATATATATAAAAGAACCCTTTTGGTAGTTGATCGTAGGTTTTTTTTATTTGGGTCAAAATATGTGAGAGTTTTTTCTATGTTGTATAGATATAGATAATAGTTATTGGGAAAATTTTAAGGATAAAAGGTTTTTTTATTTATAATTATAATATAAAGGTCGACCATTTAATAAATAAATATCTAGCACAGTGGTTGGACACCCCGGATGTTGTAACAAGGGTCACATGTTCGAATCTCATCTCAAAAATTGTTACTAGCCAATATTCTTGGCGTGCGAGTTGAATTTACCGGGTGGGGGAGCGGGGATCTAGCGCAGTGGTTGGATACCCCGGATGTTGTAACAAGGGTCACATGTTCGAATCTCATCTCGAGCATTGTTACTAGCCAATATTCTTCGCGTACGAGTTGAATTTACCGGGTGGGGCGGGCGGAGGAGGGGGGATCAGATAGGCCCTCAGTATCCAGTTCGGATACCCGTGATCCGGCCCTTTGTTGTTCTAAAAAAAAAAGGATTAAAATAGAGGGGGGATTATGCTCAAAAAGGGAGATCAAGGATGCCAAGTGTACCCCCAACCTCCTCTTTTAGTTATTATTATTATTATTATTACTACTACTACTATTATTATTACTACTACTACTACTACTACTACTACTATTATTATTATTATTATTATTAGTAAAACAGGATTGAAAAGCATTTTACACGACACTTGACGTAATTTTTAATCGATACGTGTATTTTAACATATTATTTAATTAAAATATATATTTTTAAAATATATATGATGTGTATTTTCTTATATGTTAGAATTAGTATCGAACTAGGATTTTAATTTGGTTTTCTCTTTGGATTTTATATACGACTAAACCTATGCTTATAAATAACCCCAACATATACGTTTAGTTTCGAAAATAAATCCCAAAATCAAGGCTTGGAATTTGCATCATAAAGTTAAAGCTGTCAAGGTATGTACGATACCTGGATTCTATTTCTTTATAATTATTATTATTATATTATTATATTTATATTTTTTTATATAATAACTATAAAAATCTATTTGATTGTTTAGTATATCAATAGAATTGAAGTATAATGTGTCATATTTCTTTTATCACATGTGTTATTTATTTATTTATTAAATTTATATTTTAATATTTTGTGTTAACCAAAATCTATCAAGCTTCTTACATAATATCAAATATAATTTATCATATGTTTTATCTATAACTTAAAATAGATTGCGTGAATATATATACTTCTTACTTAATTCCTTAGACCAAGTTTCTATCTTTGTTACCCTTTAGCCGTCGACACCAAGAACAAAGGTTTTTATTTGCCCATCAACTAACAAAAGAAAATCCATTATTTTTTTACAAGTTTTAATACTTGAAAGGATTGGTATACGATTGAAGTGTAACATGGACTTTCAAAAAGACAATCATACATTGATTGTTGATTTTTTTTTTACTTCAATTTTAGTGTTTGACAAAAAAGATATTTCCCAGTCTCATATTTGTTTTTAATTTTTATTTTTCGTATTAAAGCATATGGATCAATTATGGTGATTGTTATAGTTTTATATTATTTCGTTTTATTTTTATATTATTCATATATTCATACTATATTGTCGTCAAATTATTTGTTGTTAACACTATATATAATCATTAAAAGTGAGTTCATTTGGTCTATTTTGTGTAAATTTAAGATTTAATCTATGTCACATACTTATTGAAGATTTTTCGGGAGTAACATGGATATAGTATATGAAGCTCATTATTATAAATAAAATAAAATAAAAATATAAGTAACTATGAGTTAGTCGTGCAACATGATACTAGTAAATATGTAAGCTTTTCTATACGTTTACTTCATATATATTCGTACTAGTGATCAGGTCCGTTCAATGGACGGGTAGTCTCAAAATATATTAATCAAAGCTAAAAAATTGGATTTTCAAATATATTAAATAGATATACCGAAATCAACTTGAAAATTTGCTAGCTGAAGAGCCACTCCATCGGTCAAAATACTCCAAAAATTATCCGCCTAACGAAGAAACATACAAAAATACTCCATCGGTCAAAATTACCCTTTTTTTTCAACTTTAATTAAATAAAAAATTTACAGTTTTTTATATTCTAAAAGTTTAAACTATATATATAAAAGTATAATTAAATATAAATTAGGTTAAAGTGTAAATTGGTGATGGAAAATCAAAAAGTGTAAGTTAATTATTTTAAATTGGGTTAAAGTGTAAATTGGTGATGGGAAACTAAAAAGTGTAAATTAATTGTTTTAGATTGGGGTTAAAGTGTAAATTGGTGATGAAAAACCAAAAAGTGTAAATTAATTTAGATTAATATTAAAAAAAATTAAAGGATTAATAAGGAGTGATGATTAAACTCAAGCAGGTGGATTAGGGGTATCAAGTATACCCCGATCCCCTCTTTTAGTTATATTATAGATAGATTGTCTATCTAATTTGTCACATGCATAGTTCTTTTTTTATATGCAAACAAAACTCATTAAATCAAATGAAAACAAACTAGTTATAATCTGTCGGAGGCATTAAAACTTGCATTATTAATAATATTCCTTATTATTTGAGATACGATAAAAAAAAACACAAATAAATAATGATTGTATGAAAATATACATAGTTGTCACACTAAAACAATGGTCAACAGCCACCCACCAACCTATAAAAACTAACCAAGTTTGCCGTGCAATGCAACAAATATGTTGTTTCCTTTTCTTTAACAACTCCGCCGTCTCTTTCTATCTCTTTGATCAATTAACACCATTTTCCATTCCAAATGTATAGTAGTAACAACGTTACGTACTAGTTTCTCACCAACATATATATTTATATTTATATAATATAATAGATTCTCATTTTTTTTTTATCTAGATATACATTCGATCTTCTTTGTACGTCTCACCCTACTTCAAGATCGAGATAGATATGGTGGGATTTGGTTGGTGGTGGGGGATGATGATACTACTAGTAGCAGTGGTTGTTTGTGGCGGCAACGTGGTGGTGGAAGGAGCGAACGTAAGTTATGATGGAAGATCGCTTATGATTGATGGGCAACGTAGAATTTTGTTTTCGGGTTCAATTCATTATCCTCGAAGCACCCCTGATGTAAGTCTCGATCTATACCGCTACTATATATTGTATATATATCTTAATTTCTTTTTCTGTTCTACTAGTAACATATGATAACGTGTGATTTAATACAAATATTTATTCATTTGTGATATAGATAGATTCATACACGTACACTAGATTAGCATTTAACACACATAAAATGCATGTTATTATATATATGATGAGTATAGTACGTAGTTAATTACAATACTAATTAACTTCCTATACTAATTAAATTTTGATTGGTTACTCCTTTTGTATGTTTGTTAGTACTTACTCGTAGTATGCAATAATGTGATTAAATATTTTTCGTACGTTGGTCATGATATTCTATGATTTTTAGTAGTGGCTTTCGCAACCTTAGTTGTATATGATTTTAATAGACCGTTTACTATAAAACTTCTAAAAAAGATATCTTGTAGTACTATCTCCAAATAATAACACTAATATTATTCTTTTCGTAAAAATTGGAAAAAAAATTGTACGAATAGGAAATTTTTTGAGGCATGTACGTGGTGTATCTGGGAACTTGGTTCAAAATATTTGTGAAAATAGGAAAAACGGCCGGACTTCGTCATATCATCAAAGGCCGATATCTTCAACACCGGTCTTACCTTCAACTTAGGGTGAAGGTCGCTCTTGTTAACACCAGTTTTCATGTATTAATTTCTTGCCGGTAGTGTTAATTAGTGTCACATTGTCCTTTTATATGGAAGCCGGTGACTCAATTCCCGTTCTTATACTTTTATATAATACCTTATAACTTTTCGTTAAAAAATGCTAAATAGAATAAATGAGATACGTAGATACCCATGATATATATATCCACTCTTACAATTCTCCGTCATGTTGGAAACAAGACTGGTGTTGGACATCGGTCCTTTGATGAAGACCGGAGTTGCCAACACCGTTTTTCCTATTTTTACAAGAATTTTGAGACAAATTCCTAGATACACTACATGCCCCAACAATTTTCCTATTCGTATAAATAATTTTTTTTCTAAAACTTAACATAAAGTGTGTCATATACATTTCTCACCCCGAAAACATTTTACATGGGGTGACTTTTACATCACCACAAACGTTGTATCATTTGCTTTAATTATAAGATAATGAACTTTTATACGGAGTACTATATATATCAATACACCATGTGTTTAATTATAAAAAGAATACCTTATAATAACTAGATTAATGTGTATGTAGAAATGATTGCTTTGAAGAATAATATATATATATATATATATATATATATATGTATGTATGTACGTAAAGATAAGAGAGTGGTTACGTTGTCACATGATGCACATTATTGATTGGGAATAAGTGACCTATGTATCACACCTTTTCATACATATACTATAACTGTGCAAAACTAATTTGTATAGTCTGCTTTATAAATTGTACATAATAGTAGATAGATAAAAAGATACGGTACATATATCATTAACCTTATTGATTAAATTAAATATCTTGAGCGTACAAGTAGTAAATGTGCGTATACAAATAAACGTAAAAAGACAATAGTTTTAATTTCCAGCCATATAATTTGTTGTTTTGGCAACAAATCACCAAGTTTGACAACTGTCCCTTTGTATGTACTACGATCTTTCCCAGGCCGTATTATCATGGATTGGTGATTAGTACATGTACATTATCGAGTTTTAGTCATCATAAACCATCAAAGTAATTGTTTTTAGGCATTTTTGTCCTTATTTTAAAAAGAGAGATTAAAAGTATAGTACAAGGATATTTCATGAGGGTAAAACAATCAAATTTATTGAGAAAGTAGGGTAATAATAAGAAAGTATCAAATAGGAGAACGGATTTTCAACATGTATATGACAATTGACAATTATGGTCAAAGTTTTGTGAATGTGTAAGTTGGGAGACTATTTAACGGATACAATTTAGAGATAGCCATAATTTTATTTTCAACTTAATTTATCTGCCTATGTGATGATAGTTGACTATTTTTATTTTGACTTTGAGTTTGAAAACCGAGAATATGTTTGTTATTTTGACCAGTAGATCTTTGAAGCCTTTTTATCATCTATGTAATCTTTACTCCGTCTTAACTTTAATTTAGAATTCTCAATCAGCATTCTTGTAGATAAATCCATATCTTTCTTTTGTTTTTGTTTTTAGATGTGGCCATCATTGATAGCTAAAGCCAAGCAAGGTGGTTTGGACGCCATACAAACCTATGTGTTTTGGGACCTCCATGAGCCACAACCTGGCCAGGTAGGTCTCCATCTCTTAAAAATACATACAGTCTTTAAGTGTTTTGACTTGTCAAGTATTTTTCTTTCGACTTTGACCGTTGATATCATTGTTTGTAATATATAGTACTTGATGAAGCTTATATTAAAAAAAATTCTATCTAAAAATCAATCAATTCATATATTATATATCAAGTGTTATATAAAACAAACAAAAATATTTACGGTCAAATTTGAAAGAAAAAGACTTCAAAAGTCAAACTAGAACACTTAATATGGGACGGAGGAAGTAAATGTTTCCATTCATTACTTGGCTAGCTAGCATGTATAATCTCTACATATTTGTTTGGAAAACTTGATTTGCAGTATGATTTTAATGGAAGAAATGACATAGTAAGTTTCATTAAGCAAGTCCAACAACAAGGTCTTTATGTAACCCTTCGTATTGGACCTTTCATTGAGGCCGAATGGGGTTACGGGTATGTTATTACAATTTTACGATTACTTACCATCATTCACTCTAACTTTATCCTTGGTTCGAAAAATTATTCACAATGAAACTTGCTTTCAGAGGCTTGCCATTTTGGTTACATGATGTTCCTGGCATCGTCTTTCGTACCAACAATGAACCATTCAAGGTAAATGTGCTTAAAATAAATTATTTGAAAAGAAGAATTAAAAGTTTAAGTGTGAATTATTGTTTTGTTTGTACATGTTCATGTAGTTTCTGATGCAAAACTTTACAACCAAAATAGTGAACATGATGAAAGATGAGAACCTTTTTGCTTCACAAGGAGGCCCAATTATTTTATCTCAGGTTTGTATAAATAACACCTTATTAGAACTCCATTTGTGCATTGTTAGACTAATTATTAACGCAAGTTTAAATGCAAATGTTAGATAGAAAATGAGTACCAAAACGTTGAAGGATCCTTTCATGCCGACGGGCCAATATATGTCAACTGGAGCGCGCAAATGGCAGTGGCTCAAAACACTGGTGAACCATGGATGATGTGCAAGCAAGACGATGCACCTGATCCCGTGGTATGTTTTTTATATATGCATCTAACTAATTAACAACTCGATCTCTTAAATACACATTAATTGATGTTTAAGGCCAAATGTATGCGTTCAATTTGCAGATCAACACCTGCAATGGGATGAGATGTGCAGAAACATGGAAAGGACCAAACTCACCAAACAAACCTTCTTTATGGACCGAAAATTGGACTTCTTTGTAAGTGTTTTACTTTCATATATACAAACTGTAAACAAACCTTCAAGTCATTGTTCCATAATATGTTTTTGAAGTGTACAAGGATACGGAGAAGATCCATACCTGAGATCAGCCCAAGATATCGCCTTTCAGACAACTCTCTTCATTGTAAAGATGAATGGAAGCTATGTAAATTACTACATGGTATTAATACATAGAACTATATATACATGTATATATTCATTTACTAGTGTTGTACTAGTTTCTTAAAGTATATATTTTATGACAGTATCATGGAGGAACAAATTTCGGAAGGAACCCTGCATCATTTATCATAACAAGTTATTATGATCAAGCCCCTCTTGATGAATATGGCATGCTCAGACAACCAAAGTACGGCCATCTTAAAGATATGCACTCGGCAATGAAGTTGTGTTCACAGGCTTTACTCTATGGAGACTTAACCATCGAAACTTTGGGTCAAAATCTTGAAGTAAGCATATGTATATCCAACTTTGTTTTGCAAATATGATAAATTAACAATACCAAATATATATAATCATATAGGCATATGTCTACAACACAAATGCTGGGGATTGTGCTGCATTTCTCATCAATAATAATAGTCGAGAAAGTGGGGTTGTATTTCATGGTTTTCCATATACTTTGCCATCAAAGTCGATTAGCATCTTACCAGACTGCAAAACTGTAATCTTTAATACTGCAACGGTATGTTTCTTGAATAATTTAACAATTAGTTTAGGGAATCTATGAGATACTAATGTTTTTCAGAAATGCTTTAAATAGGTAAGCACACAAGTTAGTACACGATCAATGGAGCCAGTCATAAAGTTCGATTCACTTCAGCAATGGGAGACATTTAGTGAAACTGTCCCTCAATTCGACCAGGCATCATTGACGTCTGATACATTGCTAGAACAAATGAATACCACAAAAGACACATCAGATTATCTTTGGTACTCTATGAGGTAAGCTAAAGTTAGATATATAGTTCTGGGTTTCATTTGAGTTGCAAGAAAAAGGCCAACACAAGTTTGATCTTTGTGAAAATATAGTATCCAACATGACTTGTCGGAAGATCAACATATGCTCAGAGTGAACTCTTTTGGACATGCCCTGCACGCATATGTTAATGGAGTCCTTGTGGGTATGAACATGTGTTTTTATATTGAATCGACATCTATATTTCTTGTGATACAATGACCAGTGTACTTACAACTAAGTATTGATCTTTTCTTTCGATATGTGTTTAATTAGGTTCTCAGCATGGAACTCGTAAGGCTCCAGGATTTACATTTGAAAACAACATTACTTTTTCCACGGGAATCAACAATATCTCTTTATTGAGTGTAATGGTTGGATTGCCGGTATGTTACATAAACTTTTATATATTGTCACCTTAGTAACAGATATAGGGGAAAACTAACTGAAGTACTGATTTTTTTATTCAATGACTTGTGAAGGATTCAGGGGCCTATATGGAGCGTAGACGTTCAGGGTTACAGGAGGTGTTTATTGAAGAACTCAACTTAACAAGCTACTCGTGGGGATATCAAGTACTACTCTATGACACCAAGTTACTCTTTGTAAATTATCAGTGTTCATTAACAGTGTGAATGTTATCTAATGTAATATTGTTGATCATTGATGAAGATCGGGTTGCTGGGGGAGAAGCTATCGATTTACACAGAGGATGGGTCAAGTAATGTCTCGTGGAACCAGTATGACAATTCTGGTACTCTAACATGGTACAAGGTGAGCCTATGATGCCTTTTTCCATACAAGTTCATGGATTCATGTATCATACTAGGATTTACATGTTCTTTTACTAATACATATGTTGATTCCTATATAACAGACTACATTTGATATGCCCGAGGGAAACGAGTCAATTGCCCTAAACCTTGGTTCAATGGGGAAAGGAGAAGCTTGGATCAATGGCCAAAGTATTGGAAGATATTGGGTTTCATTTAATACCACTGGAGGCTCTCCTTCTCAAACATGGTACAAAACCTTCATATCATCATATGAAATACTTTTAAGTGTTTATATATCTTTCTTTACATTGATTATATGTAGCATATATGTGACAAACAAAAGTTTTGACATGTTATATAGGTACAACGTACCACGGTCTTTTATTAAGCCCACGGATAACCTACTAGTTTTGTTCGAGGAGGAATTTGGGAACCCGTTAAAAATTTCCTTAGATACTATTTCTATCAATAGAATATGTGGACATGTATCAGATGTACATCCACCTAAGGTAGATTCATGGAAAGTAAGTGATCATTATCAATGGAGACCGAGACCTAGAGTTCACCTACGATGTCCTCAAAAACGGAACATCACAAGTATCGTGTTTGCAAGTCATGGTGATCCTTCTGGTGACTGCAACAGCTACTCCCTAGGAGAGTGCCATTCCTCTAACACTCAACAAATCGTCGAAAAGGTAAGCCTTTTTGAATTAAATCCTTTAGTTGTTAAACAATTCAGAAAGTTTCTTAGCCACAATTTAACATGAATTTATATCGACATTTTGATTTTTCAGGCTTGTTTGGGGAAAAGGCAATGCTCGATTGCTCATACGACAGGAAATTTTGGTGCAGACCCATGTCCGGGGACACCAAAAACACTTTTGGTGGATGCAAGATGTGAATAGAAACGAAAAATAGTGTTATAATCGATTCTTTTGCACACAAAAGGAAAAGTAATAAGCAGAAAATATGCAATATATATAGTAGTCTAAAAGCTAACATATATACGCAAATTCATTAATTGTACTTGATTGATATATGTTCATTTTACATGGCAATATAAACTCGAATATAATTTATTTTTATTATTTTAAAGAAAAAATTGTCATGCACAAGTGCACAACACAAAAGAAAAATTGTCTGGGCCCAATTACTAATTATGATTTATGAACACAGAACACCTATGTACCTCTGGGCCTAAGTCCACATATAATATTTTGTTCTCTTAAAGTGAAGGGAATAGCATTGGGCCATTTGATCCTAAGTCAAATATAAGTAAAAAACTAGAAGTTAAATAAATTACAAAGTCAATCATTAGTATCTGTTTTAACTTTTAAGAAGTTCTTTCATGCCTCTTCGATGCAATTAACATCTTCAATATTTACATAGCCATAAGGCCAGGTCTCACTAGCAAATTGTTAAAGCTAAAAAAAATTAAGATGTGTAAGTGGCATTATTTTCCACTAATTTCCACTCTATACTCTCTAGACACAACTATGAAGCTTGGTTCCATCAAAATGGAAATGTTGCTCATCCTCAAGAAGATTTCATTACTAACTTTCAAGTTTATAGTAGCCAGTATAGCTTTTTGTCTTTCATAAGTACGATAAAAGACGAAACTAAGACTTAAACTTTAGCTTAGCGTTCCTCAAAGAAGATAATTACATGATACAATTAGTAGGGTAATCTGCCTTACTACTTGCAACAACTGTGTTTTGGTTGATATATTGAAGCTGACCGGGGTTTAAATTCCGCTTTACCAAAAAAAATAACATGTTAGAGCAAATTGCACACGAACATATTAACACACTGGCATATGAATTTTATCCAAATTAGCTTATGCAGATAGACTATGCTCATATTAATAAGCAATGGCCAATCTCGAATTTGATTACACGGAACTTATAACAAGTAGGTTTTGATACCTGTCATCTGTCATACGGTCACCTTGTTACTACTCAAACACTTCAAATCATAAACCTAAGTATAATAGCAGCGGAGTAAAACTAAATTAGCACAAACCATATCGATTTTGAATTTTGATTGTTAAAATCAAATCGTAATTATAATCTGATCACTCTTACCGTTTAAGACTCCAAGATTTTATTCTTATTGGGATTTAACTATTAAAAAGAAATAATAAAGCAATAAAGTTTCGTTTGTATCTTTTTAGCTCACACAATAAGCTCAAATAATTGAATAAACAATGATTCGAATTGCGAGTTGTAGAAGAGAATGTCAGATTGACAGATTATGACATTTTAGAGTCAACCCTTTCCAGAATCAGATATTTGTTTGACTGTTCCTTATGATACGAGCATAGTGCTCGCGCGTTGCGGCGGCTAGAAGGTGATGACAATATAAAAGGGAGACAGTGGTGAACATCGAGGGAGGCGGTGGAGAAGGAGGGTGGCGGCGGACGGTGATAGAAGGTCGATGAGAGTGTGTAATGATTAGAATGAATGGGGAAAGGAGGGTATATAAGGGTTTTATGCTTAAAAAGGGGTATTTTAGGACGAAAAAAAGTGTTAAATTTTAAGAAATCCAATACTCTTTATAAGGGAGTATAGATTAATAAAATGCTTAATATTTGGTAATTGGATATAGTATTCATTATTATTTGTGTGTGTTTTTTATTCTTTTTGGTTTTCTGTAAAAATTTTCACTTAACTTTGATTTAACACTATGGTTACCTGGTTAGTATGTTGTCACTCAAATACTTCATCCATCTCATATTAAATGTCCAATTTTAACTTGTCAAGTTATTTGTTTTAAACTTTGACCGTAAAAATATATGTCTATATTATATAACACTCCATATAAAATATATGAACGGATTGAGTTTTCATTGTACTTTTTATTAATATAACTTTTATCAACTATTATATAACACAAATAAAGATATCTATGATCAAAGTTGTAAGCAGAAGACTTAACAAGTTAAAATTGGACATTTAACATGGGACGGAGGAGCAGTTACTATGTTGTTAAATGGTGAATGATTGCCACGGGGATGATTTGCTAAATAAATACCTAACAGTTAATATACCGTTGTTTTTCTTCGTAAATGCAAGCTTTACAATAAGTTTTTTTTTTTTTTTAACAACAAAAAATGATATTATTAACTAAAAGGGCATACTAGCATGACGCTAGTTTCCAATAGTACAACAATTACATTCATGATCTAGAAATTTCGAAAAAGAAGCAAAACACACAGCAGCATAACCCAAGCAGTTATGATGACATCAGCTGCGAAAAACCACACTTAACAGAAGACAAAATCAATCATTCTCTAGTGGGTTGACAATCCATCTATTCCAAACATAATCTCTCTTTTTGCCTCGAGTCGAAATCCAAAGAAAGGAAAGAGATACGATAGAGTTAAAAGCATCATTAACATTAACTTGGCTACCATTGTGAGGAACGTTGTTCTTCTTTCTTCCAAATGTGTCACCATGAAACGAAAAGAATAGCTTCAAGAATGTCTCGTTTAAGTTTGCAAGCTTTACACTAAGTCAAAGACTTTGTTGTGACATTCACTAGTAGATACCTATAATGTGGTAAAAAGAATATATTAAAAAATAGTAATGAAAATATTTTAAAAGATAAAAAAACAATGATGTAATTAATTATTTAAAGATACAATTATCATTTACATTTAATTTTTTTCAGAGAAAAAGTTCATTAAAAATGTTTTGGTCAATTTGTATTATTTTTTTTACTCTAAAAAAGGAGGAGGGTAAATTTTATATAGAAGTACAAATATATTGTTACTTTTTTTTATTTTTTTATTTATTTATTCTTTTAAATGGCGTCAATATATATTTTTAGATAGTCGTTTCTACTTTCTATTGAAGTCGTTAAAAGTTACTCGTAATTAGTTGGTCCACGTCTGTGGTACACTAACAATGTTTGACTATTTTGTTACTTTGATAATTCAAACGACTTTTATTGGTTGAATTATATTTATATAATTAAATCACATGTTCGAAACTTTATAAAGAAAATATCTAGAGCTTTTAAGACGTGTGCATCTTATGTCATCTCTATTGCATTATTAAAGTTCGAATTATTATCTATACTTCTTTATAAAGCATATTATTTTTTTTTTATTTAGAAATTAAGCATTTTTTCAGTATTCCCATAATACCCTTACATCCCTACCTTTTTTCTAATCATTATACGCTCTCCTTAACCTTTTATCACCATCCGCCGCCGCCGTCCTTCTCCACTACTGCCCTCGATCTCCACCACAGTCTCCCTTTTATATTGTTCTCACCTTCTAGCCGCTGCAACACGCGGGCACTATGCTCGTTTGTCTAAAGATATTTTGCTTTTACTTTCATATATTATACATTTCTTTAAGGATTAAATTATATTGATGTAGTAATGATCATATCCCTATTTTAAAATTTCTATAACTAGAATCTTATTAATGTTTGCTTGAAACTATAAATTTTTAAGTAGGTATATTAGTGTATTTTTCTACTACAACAGCACGCAAAAATTAATATAAAAGTACGTATAGTGCCAAATACATATATATATTTATATTAATATAAATCGTAATTATCAAAAAGTCAAAATTCAAAGAACTAAAATAGGAACTCTATATTCAAAAACTATGAAACTTCATTTATTATGCATAGGAATATAATTTTTCATTACATTACTAAAATACAGTAAAAACCTTTACAACCATTAGTTTAATCTCATTGTATATACAAACTTTTCAAAGATGGTAGCCTAATAATAAGTGAGATTGTCTTCACTCATGTATACTAGCATGGTATTCATGTAACACGACAGCAATAGTTGCGACGATGGTCCAGTATTGTTGACGACGGGTGGTCATGGTGGCAACTATTGGTGATAGTTGCGGAGTCAAGTGATATAAGTTGATGTAAATGTAATTAATGTAAAAAGCGGTGGTGAAATAATTTTAAAAATATAAGGATACATACATGACGGGGCGGTGTTGTGGTGGTGTCGCGACCAGTAGTGATGGCGGCGGTGGCGAGTGGTGGTGGTAATTGATGTAATTATGATCTAAAGCGGTCGTGGGTGTATATTAAAATATAATGACTGATGTGTACAATCTAGACTACCGAGTTTCACAAGGAAGTGATGTCTCTCTTCGTGTGCTTCAAACAATCGGATGATATCATGTGTTGTTGGTCTACGACTCTACACAGGTATTCGTTGCTATATGTCCGAACAATAGCGCCACAAAAGTATTGAAGGCATTCACGTGATGTTCTTTGCGCCATCTGTAAATACTCGGCGTACTCATCTGGTGGATTACCGGTTGCGAGATGCCGGATTGCAGATGTGCAATCCTGTAACGGGGTAAAACTTTTTGCCAACCGAGCATCATACGAATCCTGAAAATACGTGTATTTGGACTCAAGATCTTGCACGATCTTTAAAAATTAATGTTTAGGCATACGATACCTATCTTTGATAAAATCTTCGTCTTATTTGGGTTCTTCACATAAGTAGTCGCAATGCAAAAATATAAACATATTTTATTAAGTTCGTGCATAAGATAAATGTCAGACTTAATTCATGCACAATATAACTTTTTTAGCATAGGTTATATTTTTACGCACTAAACTCAATTTTAGAAGGATGCATGTGTACATCGCTGTTTGTCTATAACTTATAATAGTTATTTCCAGAATTAGAATATGAGGGCATGAGGCTATATCTGGATTTATATGCAGATTGGGAAAATGACATTTTATCAGTGGGATCACATGTTTGTTGTAGTAGTGGTTCCCCATTTGTTATTGTGTTTATAGCCATGGATTTATATATATGCACATGTCAATAACAAACCCATGATCACATCATCACGAATTCGCATAATCCATTGATGGAACACTATCTTTGACTTTAGTATATTTCAAAAGTAAGATTAATTCGATTCGAATTGCTTTATTTGAAGTTAGAATTCTGCAAACTTGTAGATATATATGTATCTAAAAAGTAACTCCTAATGCCGTCTTCTACGGGTTTTGGGTCCCAATACCGTCTTCGACGGTATATGGGGAGGTTGATATGTAGACAGCCTTACCCCTACCAAAAGATAGAGAGGTTGCTTCCAGGTTCTATCATAGGTAAAAAAGGACCTCCAGCCTTGTTGGGCATGAAGATCGAACCCATAACCTCTGTTTCTAGAGACATGAGCTCCAACCACTTATCCAACCCAGTTGGTTTTTAGATATATATGTATCTATGATGTTATATTTTCTATTTCGTCATTTCGTGTCACCTATTACAATTGCTGGTAATTAAGCAACAAATAATATATACAAGGGCGGTACTAAAGGGGGGCAAGGGGGTCCAATGTCCCCCTCTAAATTTAAATTTTGTCATGTATTTTTAAATTTTTTATAAATTTTTAAAATTTTTTTATAGGTTTTTAACATTTTGCCCCTTTTAGATTTATTTTTCATAAGTTTCCTAAATTTGCCCCCTTTGAAATTTTTTTTTTATACCGCCTCTGAATATATACATGTCATCTCAAGCAAAAATGAATTTACTTATAACATATTCTGTTTTTCACAATGAAAGAATACCATTATTAAAAACATAATTATGCATTTTGTATTTTGAATTAAAAAAAAAAAAGAGTAATGTAACATGTAAATTTTGGATGTGTTTACTAAGTCAAAAGGTAATAGAGCAGATCATAACACCTTTACACTAATGGTATGTGAGTTGAGATCAATTAATAATATGTTGTTGTCAGGATTGACTAATCCAATGATAAACATCTTATAACTAATATTCAAAATTATAAAAAAAAAAAAATTTAAATTTTGAAAAAAAAAAATCTTATAACTATTAAAATCGTGTTCGCACGTTATCTGACGGCAAATTATTTTGTAATCTTCTAATAGTTGTCAGTTTTTGCCAATCGCCGGTGCCCAATTTTATAGTTTTATAGTCGTAGTCCATGTTGGTGATATCTTAAAACGGGCTATACCTTGTAAGGGTGAGACCGGTGAGTGGTGTAGTGTCAAAAATCATGTTTCGGCTAGGATATTTGATCAATAGTGTCAACGCCAATACTTGCCAAAAAATAGGGTGTTTATATATATAAGTTTATCAGCGTTATAATACATTATTCATGTGTTTACAAGGGTACAACACGAGTTATGACAAAATAGAAAATACATAATATGTATTTAAGTATAGAAAGCTTAAATCCTTCTTTTAAATGAATAAATATATACCAATTAAATGACAAAGATTTTTGTTAACTTTCATTTCTAATTTTATAGAAAATGAAAGAAGTTTTCATCTCTTGAAAAAAAATAAAAAATTTGAAAACGCGTGCAAAACTAGTAAATGAAAAACAATCTTAGGTTTATAAAATTAAGAAAATGAAAAGTGAAAAACAATTAAAAAAAATGTTTTCTAAATTTCTATAAAATAATGGAAAACAGTGTTTTCTGTTTTCATGGAAAACATTTTTGAAAAACTATTATTTGAACACGTTTTCTGTATTTCATGTTTCTTGAAAAACAAAAATAAAAAATAATTAGTGTTTTCTCCAACTAAACACACCCTTAATAACCAACACAAAGGCTAACTAATAGAAATGCATTCCGTTCGGACCGCATATCGGATCTGCTTTGAGCCTTCGAAGGAAAACAAAAATTATGGATTCAGTTTTTCATGATGGCCATACAAAACAAAAACTACTCGTATTTAAATTAAAATTAAAAAAACATTAATACTCATATAAGTAGACGAGAAGGTTATCCGCATAATGCGACGACAGTGACGGGTGACACCGGTTTTGGTGACCTAGCAATATGTTTATTAATTTAAAAGTAATTGATTTAATGAGGGTAATGTAAAAGTATTTAATTTCATTATGGGTATTATATGTATATTATGTGAAGATATTAAAATTAGTTAATAAAAAAGGAGTAATTTAAGTATTTCAACGGTTGAAAGTTAAAATATGGGAAAAAAGTTATTTGTTTTATAAGGGAGTATAGATAAATGGATAATGATAAATCAACCTAAATGGTGTGCCTAAAGATATGTCTAATAATAAGATAATGACATGTGAAAAAATCAGGAGACAAGATTAGGAAAGAAAATTAGTAGAATCCACAGTTAAATTCTTAAGGTTTTAAATTGATCTTTAGACATATGAGTTAAGTTAGATTAATTATAATTCGAACCATCCTTATTATAAGGAAAACCACAATTCGTTTTTGTTTACCTTTGTTGTGTATCTTTAAATTTCAAACAACAATTATACGAATAAATTAAACACAAGTCAAACAATGAGCATTCAGGTCCAACAGAAATGATTAACGCACTCATCGGCTTATTGTTGTCACTTCACCAATCACTAGCTTCTATGGAGGCGCCACTCATATTTTCCTAAAGGTAGAGAGTAGGGGTGAGCAAAAACCGAACTGAAAACCGAAAAAATCATGAAAACCGAAAAAACTAAAAACCATTAGTTTTGGTTTTCTAAAAACCGAAAGTTGTGGTTCGGTTTTAGTTTTTAATGAAAAACCGAACCATAAAAACCGAACAGAACCAAAAATATATATTTTTACTTTATTTTATATTTATATCATTTTATTATTAATTTTTGATAAATATGTTTATTATATTTTCATTTTTAGGTGTATATAATAATATCATTTATATGTTTTAAGTGAAAATACACAACAATTTTAATTTGTTTTAATAATTGTATAATTAAACAACGCGTAAAAGATATAAATAGTTATATATAAAATTTGTTTGAAGTTTTTACAACTTACTTTTATGTATTTGTTATCATTGTTGTAGTGTTATTGTTACTAATATTGTTTTGAAAACTTGTTGAAATTAATTAAGGTGTAATTATAAGGTATAAACTTATAAATTTTGAAGCTCAATTTGACCCAAACCACAAGTGGTTAAAAACCGACTAAAACCGAACCGAAAAAACCGAAACCCAATGGTTTTAGTTTTCAAAAACCGAATTATAACGGTTCGGTTTCGGTTTTAGTCAAAAACCGAACCAAACCGAACCGTACTCACCCCTAGTAGAGAGTAACACCACCAGGTAAAAGTCAACCCGACCAAGGTATTAGCGACGACGTTGCCGTTAATACTCTGACACTGACAGGGGGCCCGCTAATTTCTCGTTCAGATTTACCATTACAGACATGGGAGTCCGCGGTATTAGCGGCGACGTCGTCGTTAATACCCTCTGTGATGGAGTTACACATTTTCCCCTGGTGGGGTTACCCATCCCGTTCCTAAAACCACCCTTACAATTCCAACTGAAAAGTTGTACCTCTCAAATGGACATAATCAATGAATTATTTTGGTGGAAACAACTATCGCATAAACTAGGGTACAAAGTTACTCTTTTGGGTCGAGGTGTTACTTTAGGGCAAGGGTGCAATGCTAAAAATTGACAATTTGGTAACTTTTGACAAAATTTTCAGCCAATAAAAACGAATTATGTGACCTGTTAGGTTTGTTGTCAAAACTTGTCAAAAGTGAGTGTGTAGTGGCAAAACTTGCCAAAATGTCAACGACCAGAAAAATAAACAGTTGGCAGATTTTATAAAATCGATTGGATTTTATAAAATTGTATACTAATTTGGGCTCAGAAATTGAGGGTCGGGAATTCGGAAGTCGAAGACGCCATGGCTACCAACCCGAAGATTTACCCCGTCAAGATACGCTTCGAATCATTCAAGTCCCAATTTTACAAACATTTTTTTTATCATCGTTGCTATGTATTAGTTAAGATTCGTAACTTTTTTTTTGTATCATTTAGGATTATTTTAAGTATTAGTCAAGATTTCCATAGAATGCATTTTAACAGGTCTTAGAAGTTGCAGCTCTTAATTTTCGTGTCGTGTTTGTGTTTAGAAAATGACACGATTAGATAACAAGTCATATTCGTATTTGACCTTAATATGTTCGTGTCTTTAACATATTTCGTGTATCTTTATGTCAACTCTATTGAACATAAGCATGATGTCCATTTTCTTTTCTTTTTTTTCCTTTTCTTTTTCGCTTCCTAATTGTCTTGCTTCTTTGACCATGTGTCTTCATATTACTCATTAAGGTAGAGCCTGACCATTTATAGGGGTAAAAAACTTCAATAAAAAGAGGTCACATCGATTAAAAATTACACATATTACTGTAGTAGGACTAGACGAATACTCGCGCAATGCGGCGGTGTAGGCAGCGGCGTGGCGGTTGTTTGTACACCAAACCGAGATTAGGTTTAGAAGGGGTATGATGGGTGTTTTTGGTTGTTTGTTTGCGATTCCCCGAAGGTAGAGTGAATCTCTTCACGCCAATTTGAATATGATTGGTATCTGGCCGATTGAGATCGTGCCAGTGATTGTATTTTTAGATCTGATTGATCGTATGTGTGTGAATCATAAATTGAATGCCTTCGTGAGGTCTTATGGGTCTCCTTTTATAGGGAGACTTTATCTTGGAGGAGAAGCTAAAGACTTTCCAAGTCTTAGGGAATAAAAAGTCGAGGAGGATCGTTTCCTTCTTTAATGGACTAAGAGATAAGACCAAATCCCTGAATTATAGGGGAACAATTCCTATCTATTTATTTTACAGCGGAGGCCTTCGTTACGGACAACCTTTCGTATCGCAGTTCCTAGTGGTATGCCCTGTGTACCGATAGGGGTATGTCATCAAGCCCCCCAGTCCGAGGTGATATTTTTGCCAAACAATCATTGCGTTGGACTTATTCGGAATTTGTTATATTTGCTCATGGGGTGTTTGTGAAAAAGTGGGAAAACCTAAAGTCCTCGTTGTCAGTGCACGTATCCCAAACTGTTGGATCGACGGTTAGGGTTTCCTGACTGTTCCCTCATAAAAGTATACAACCACCACTTTAAATAACTCTGTTTTGCTTTTTCCTTATTTCTCTATCGTGTTATCATACCTTTAATTTCTATCGTCCTCCACTGTCATGACTTCAAAAAGAAAGGCGGCAGAGGTTGGATCATCGGCTGCTCCTATGGATGATGCTCTTGCAAAGAAAGGAAAAGGTGTTACTGTTGTTCCCCCCATATCTTTTTCAGGTAATTCCTCTCGTGAGTTTATGGAGAAAGAGCTGGCATCAGAAGAAATGAGTGAACGGAAGAACTTATTGGTCCGTGGGCTATGCCGAGAATACGAGTATTCTCAAGATATGTTGAAAGAGTCAAAGGCGATGGCTGAGAATTTACTTGACATAATCGTCGTTCTTGAAAAGCGGTTATCAGAACAGGACGTGGAGGTAAAAGCACTCCGGGCTAGTCTAGCAAGGCGTCATGACGAGATCTTGCAGAAGGATCTGGAGAACATGTGTCTACGGGAGGAAGTGGAGACATTTGTGAAGAAGGTGATTCCTCACGTCTGCAAAACTCTTGCAACGGGTCCCGAGGCTGTTGCTTTGGTTGATGCTGTTGTGAATGCGTCCAAGAAGAAAGGGATTCTCTTTGCTACCCATTCCGAAGAGTCTCCAGAATACCTGAAGGCGAAGGAGGCATTCGACCAATCCATTTTTAATCTGGCAAGTTATCATAGTAACTATATTCACGATATTACTCATCTTCGTGATCCCGGGGCGTATCAATTTCTTGTGGTTAAGCCCCGTGTTAATTAGCTATATGGAATTTAGTTATATCAGACTTGTATGCCTTCTATTTGGATTCCGTTATATTTATGTATTTATAGGGTCGTTTGTTCGGGCGTCCCTGTCAGCTTTTTCCCTTTATGAGGTTGCGATTCTCTTATTTGTAAATGACTAGTCTTTTTGTATGTCCCTCGTGGGGCTTTGAATATGGTTCGTGACCATGTAGGACTATAACCATCTCTTAGTTGAAGACTATTGGTCCTTTTTATTTGCAGGATTTCTGCTTTATATATAAAATACATAAAAAATGCTTATGTGAAAAGAGAGAAAATCTAACAATAGAATTTTTTTAGGTTCGAACTGTTCCAAGTTCTGTCCACCGGGGCTCCTTCGAGTGTTTCCAGTTTATATGCTCCGTTCCTGAACGCTGTTCGTACCCGATATGGGCCTTCCCATGTTAGACCTAACTTTTCGGTGTATTCTTTTTCACTTGCACTATTTAACCGTAGTATATAGTCCCCTGTTTTGAATGTTGTAGGGTTTACCCTTCTATTGTAGTATCCTTCAATCTTCTTTTTGAAAGCAGTTTCTCTGATAGCTGCGATTTCTCGTCGCTCCTCCAATAGGTCGAGGTCAACCCTTAATTCTTCCGAGTTTCCTTCGGTATTCAGTGTCCTATATGTGGAGATTTGGAACTCTGCTGGTGCTACAGCCTCCGTCCCATACGCTAAACTGAAGGGGGTTTCCCCATTGCTTCTTTTGGGTGTTGTTCTATTGGCCCAAAGGACCAATGGTAGTTAATCTATCCATCCTTTATGACTCCGTCCGAGTCTCTTTTCTATGCCTTTTATTATTTCCCTGTTCGTCACCTCTACTTGCCCATTTCCTTGGGGATGATATACAGATGTGAACGATTGTTTTATCTGCATATTGTTACAAAACTCAGGGAAGACACCCTTTGCAAATTGTGGGCCATTGTCATATATTATTGTATGAGGTACCCCGAATCTACATATGATATGTTCCCATACGAATTTTTTTATCTGGTCCCCATTTGTTGTGGCAAGTGGCTTTGCTATCTCCAACTTAGTGAAGTAATCAATGGCTACGACCAGGAATTTCTTTCTGTTCTGACCTTCGGGAAGGGGTCCCACGAGATCGATTCCCCACTGCATGAATGGCCAAGCTGAGGTTACTGAAATCATATCATTTTTCGGTTCCTGTGGAACATTAGCGTGCAGTTGACAAGCTTCGCAGTTCTTTAATAAGGCCGTGGAGTCTTGGTGCATTGTTGGCCAAAAATATCCGAGTTGCATAGCCTTCGTAGCGACAGATCTTGCTCCTGAATGGGCACCGCAAATTCCCTCATGTATCTCGCGGATGATCATCTCCGCTTGCTTAGGCCCTACGCAACGAAGCCAAGGTGTAACAAAACCTTTCTTGTACAGCTTTTTATCCAATATCTTATATTGCGGAGCTTTGACCCTTATCTTGCGAGCTTCGCTCCTATCGGCTGGGAGTATCCCACTTACAAGGTATTCGTAGATGGGGGTCATCCATGTTTTCCCCTCCTCTTCTACGAGATTCGATATCTGTTTTTCTCCGATTGATCTTGCTTTCAGGACTTCCACTAGCACTTGTTTTCCCAGGTGCCCGAACGTAAGAGATGCCAACTTGCTCAGGGTGTCTGCCTTTTTGTTCTGATTTCTTCTTATATGCTCTATTTCGAAGTGGCTAAAGTATTCTATTAACTCATGTACCTTCTGTAGATATAGCTTCGTGGTACCTTGTTTTGCCTCGTATGTCCCTTTCACTTGGTACGCCACTAGTTGGGAGTCAACATATACCTGGATATTCTGTATCTTCATATCCCTTGCGATACGAAGCCCTGCCAACAGTGCCTCGTATTCAACCTCATTATTGGTCACTTCGAATTCGAACCTGAGTGCATAGGTGAATTCTTTCTCTTCCGGGCTGATTAACATAAGTCCGACTCCACAACCATCGGAGCTAGCTGCTCCGTCGGTATATAGTTTCCAGGTGTCATTTTCGACACTTCCCGTTACCTCTAGCGACACAGAGTGTGTCATGGAGTCGTTGCCTTCATGTACCTCGCTAATAAAATCTGCCAGTACTTGCCCTTTAATTGCATGTCGTGCTTTGAACTCTATGTCGTGTTCTCCTAACTCGATAGCCCATTTGGCTACTCTCCTTGACTTTTTAGGTTTCGACAATATCTGCTTTATAGGTTTGTCGGATAGCACAACAATAGGATGAGCCTGAAAGTACCTGCGCAGCCTTCGTGCCGCATGGACTAATGCGAGGGCCAATTTTTCTAGCTCTGGGTAATTGGTCTCGGCTCCTTGCAAAACTCTGCTTACGAAGTAAATTGGTATCTGCTGCCTTTCTCTTTCTTCTATTAACACGGCACTTACGCATTCTGTTGAAGCTGCTAGGTATACAAAGAGTGTTTCCTTGGGTTCCGGGGCTATGAGTGTCGGTAGGTCAGCAATATATTCTTTCATTTGCTCTAGGGATTTTCCTGCTTCTTCTGTCCACCTGAAGTCTTTGTTCGTGGCACACCCCTTCAGTGTTTTAAAGAAGGGTAGCTGTCTGTCGGCCCCTCGAGAGAGAAAACGGCTGAAGGCCGCAAGCTTACCATTTAGGCTTTGAGCTTCCTTGATTGTTTTGGGTGCTGATATTTGTTTCAACTTGTTTACTTTCGACGGGTTTGCATGAATGCCCTTGTTGCTTACGTAGTACCCCAGGAATTTTCCCTCTTCTACCCCGAAAGAACACTTTTTGGGATTAAGTTTCATGTTGATTCTCCGGAGATTTCCAAAGGTCTCGTGAATATCTTCTATGAGGTTTTCTTCATTTCTGCTCTTGATAACCATGTGGTCGACATAAGCTTCCAGATTTCTTCCTATCTGTGTAGCGAAAGCTTTGTCTACGAGCCTTTGATACGTAGCTCCTGCGTTCTTCAAACCGAAGGACATCTTTCGGTAACAGTAGGTCCCCTTGTTGGTGTAGAACGCAGTTTTGTCTTCATCTTCTTCTGTCATCTGTAATTGGTGGTAGCCTTTGTATGCGTCCAAAAAAAATTTCAACCCGTGTCCTGCTAGCGACTCCACTTTCCAATCTATTTCGGGTAACGGGTAACAATCTTTCGGGCACGCCTTGTTTATGTTGGTGAAATCGACACACACCCGCCATCCTCCGTCTCCTTTTTTGACCATTACGGGGTTTGCAATCCAGATGGGATATACTGACTCTCTTATTATTCCTGCTTTTAGTAGTTCTTCTACCTCTTTTCTTGTCGCTCCGTCCCTATCGGCGGAGAGGCTTCGTTTCTTCTGATGGGTCGGTTCTATGTGCTTTCGTTCGTTTAAGCGATGCTCCGTTACGATGGTTTTACCTTCCAGCGTAATGACCCTCGGGACTCCAGTCATGTCCGCGTATTTCCACGCGAATATGTCCATATTCGATTGTAGTAATTTTTGGAGTTTCCGCTTACACTCATCGGAGAGCTGGGCACCTATGGAAATGGTTTGATCCGGGAATCCTGGATTAACCATGATTTTAACGATATTCTCTTCCTCCGAAGGTTCTTTTAGGGACTTAACATCCTCTTCCACTCTTTTAACATCGTTAATTTGTTTTGTTTGCTCATAGGACGAGCGGATCGTGCCTATACCGTTCTTTGATTGGAACTTGACAAGCCTATGGATCACTGAGGGGACCATTTCCATCTTCTGCATCGCTGTTCTTCCCAATATGATATTATAAGGTGAGGGGGATCGTACTATCGATAGGTCCAGTGTTTCGGTCGTTTCGTATTCCCCATCTTTGATAGTGACATCTAGATCGAGTTCTCCTAGTGGCCATGCGTGCTCTCCGGAGAAACCGACCAAGGAGTCGCCGGGATCCGTTCGTCGGGCCCTTAGAGCCTCCGGAAGTTTGAGAAAGCAATGTTCGAATATCACGTGGGTCATTGGAAGGTTTATCTCTTCCCAACGGTGGGAAATAAAAACCTTCCTTCAGGTTCTTTACTAGGCTTGAGTGACAGGCGGCTCTCTGGCCGATTGCTAGGGTGGGTCTCCTGCGGCTCAAGGGTCCGCCTTTGTTTTTCTTTACCATCTCCGGTGGGTGTACAGAATTCTTTTTACAAAGCTGGCGGGTCCCACGGATGGCGCCAAGTGTTTGTACACCAAACCGAGATTAGGTTTAGAAGGGATACGCTGGGTGTTTTTGGTTGTTTGTTGGCGATTCCCCGAAGGTAGAGTGAATCTTTTTACGCCAATTTGAATATGATTGGTATCTGGCCGATTGAGATCGTGCCAGTGATTGTATTTTTAGATCTGATTGATCGTATGTGTGTGAATCATAAATTGAATGCCTTCGTGAGGTCTTATGGGTCTCCTTTTATAGGGAGACTTTATTTGGAGGAGAAGCTAAAGACTTTCCAAGTCTTAGGGAATAAAAAGTCGAGGAGGATCGTTTCCTTCTTTAATGGACTTAGAGATAAGACCAAATCCCTGAATTATAGGGGAACAATTCCTATCTATTTATTTTACAGCGGAGGCCTTCGTTACGGACAACCTTTCGTATTGCAGTTCCTAGTGGTATGCCCTGTGTACCGATAGGGGTATGTCATCAGCGGTGGTGGCGGTGACTACTTGTATTGGAAACGGCGACGAGTAAAATAAATAATTTATGTAAAATAATTCATGTATAATTTAAAGAGTTAATGAAGGACATTTAGTAGATAAAAAATGTATGCTATAAATGTTTTAAAAGATTAAAAGATTGCAAAAATAGAATATCTAGTTTGTTTTATAAGTATTTACTAGTCTTAATACGGTAGCTATATAGATTGTATCATAAAGAAACTTGAATATGACTCGTGAGTATGAAATAATTTATAGTTATAATAAACAGTAATTATAAATATATGTTTAGTTAAAGTTTTGAATTACCTTATATTTTTACAATCACATCAAAATCATAACTAATAAGTATAGTGGATGATGACAAATAGCCTTGTCATTTCAGATCGTAAACTTAAATTTTTGAAGTCTTCGTGTTAATAACTTATTATAAGTAATATAAGTAATAGGAGTTGAAAAAATTGACAAAGAAAATAGACAATTTTTTATTATAAGTAATAGAAGTTGAACAATTGAGAAAGAAAAAGAGACAAATTTTTAATAAAAAAGCGATCAATCAAATAAAGTTAATGTGTTTTGTATGTATAAATAGTTAAAGTTTAATTCAAAATCTAATAAAGAAATATGATCTATATAAAATTAAAAAAGCTAATTTAATAAAATAAATAAATTAAAAGGAAATAGATAAATATAAAATGTTGTTAAAACAATATTTTATTCATGTTTTAGCTTATAAATAAATAAATAATAAGGGTATATGAAAGGAAATTTTTTTTTTTTTTCAAAAATCCTAATACATAATGGTTGCAAACGTTAAAAGCTAGCCAAGTATCATCATATTATATATTTAGTTGAATATAAGAAAAAAAATACCGTTCAAAAATAATAAGAAAACAATATATAAACTAATCAGTGAAATCTATAATATAACTAAAAGAGGGTGTTGGGGTTACACTTGGCATCCTTAATCTCCTCCTTTAGCCTAATACTCCATCCTTATTAATCTTCTATTTTTTTAATATTTATTTATTAAAAAGACGGCCAAAGGTGGCGTTTCAGACGGTGGGCCAACTTGTGCCAGCGTGCCAGACGGTCAGAACAACCGTCCCAAACGGTGGTCTGGAAAAAGAGGAAACAACGTGTGGCTAGGCGTAAAACAGAAGAATGAGCCGTGTGGTGACCGTAAGACCCATATAAGAGTTGCAGGGCACCGTCTTGGACGGTCTGGTCAGCGTGTGGGACAGTGAAACAGAAAGGGGAGCGTCTTGGACACTGCTACAGGCGTGGCAGATGGTGGGAGAGAGCTGAGCAAAATTCTGGGCAGGAAAGGAAGAACAAAACAGTTGACTTTTTAAGTCAACTTTGACTTACGAGTTTAAAACTCTAATTCGAGCTTGGTGATGAACTAAACATGTCTTTAGCTTGATATTCCAGGTGGGATGTTAACAATTCCAACTCTCCATCAGAATCGATCCATAAATCTCATTTTAATCCAAAGTTTGTCTTTGACCTAATTTTATATATATAAACCCTAATTCGGTTTTTAATGAATCTTTGATTCAAATCTCAACCAAGGGATGTTTGTATTAGCTTAGAAATACGATTTCATACATAACCCACCTTAAGATTTCGACCCATTTCATCAAGTAAGCGAAAAACCTGTTTTTGACCCATTTTGCCCATTTTAAACCTTAAATCCGACCCACAAGTGTTCTGACTTGAAAATCGACTCAAGAATGATTCTAAGTGATCAAAAAATTGATTGTAGACATAAAATGGTGGTGTTGAGACGAATTTGACTTACCAAAACTCCATCGAAGCTAAAAATCCGAAATTAAGCTATAGAAAGAGATTTATTGCACTTTTGAGCTCCAAATTTAGATATGATGATTAAATGACGATGAAGATGATTAAACTACCATAAACCTTGTTACAAGAACAATAAATGAACTAGAAATTTAGATAGAGAGATGTAAGAGTGTGTAGTTGGGTGCATTTAGTGAGAGAGAAGGAGATATGGATGAATGAGAGGTGGAAGGTGGGGGTTGGGTGAATGCGATAAGGTTGGGTCAAGGGTGGTGATTCATGGGGCACGGGTCGACCCATGGATCACCCGTTTACGTTTCTAATTCAATTAAACATCACATTACATCCTAAAAACCGATAAATACGTTCACGTTGCTTCGACTAGCATAAATAGACGTTTCTAGTTCATAAGTAGGGAAGTGAATTATTTAAATCATTTAGTATGATAAATCATTTATCACGTTCAAGTCAACGGGTCGAGAATCAATTAAGCCACAAAATCATGGTATTCAATCAAAATTAATCACGTTTATTTACGTTTATACAAGCCAAAAATCACGAATGTTACATAAATTATAGTTATAATAAACTGTAATTATAAATATATGTTTAGTTAAATTTTTGGATTACCTTATATTTTTACAATCACATCAAAATCATAACTAATAAGTATAGTGGATGATGACAAATAGCCTTGTGATTTCAGATCGTAAACTCAAAATTTTGAAGTGTTCGTGTTAATAACTTATTATAAGTAATAAGAGTTGAACAATTGACAAATAAAAGAGACAATTTTTTATTATAAATAATAGAAGTTGAACAATTGAGAAAGAAAAATAGACAAATTTTTAATAGAAAAATGAACAATCAAATAAAGTTAATGTGTTTTGTATGTATAAATAGTTAGAGTTTAATTCAAAATCTAATAAAGAAATTTGATCTATATAAAGTTGAAAAAGCTAATTTAATAAGATAAATAAATTAAAAGGAAATAGATAAATATTAAATGTTGTTAAAACAATATTTTATTCATGTTTTAGCTTATTAATAAATAAATAAATAATAAGGGTATATGAAAGGAAAAAAAAGTTTCAAAAATCCTAATATATAATGGTTGCACACGTTAAAAGCTAGCCATCCAAGTATCATTATATTATATTTTTAGTTGAATATAAGAAAACAAATATACCGTTCAAAAATATAATAAGAAAACAAATATATATAAACTAATCAGTGAATCTATAATATAGCTAAAATAATATAACTAAAAGAGGGGTTGGGTTACTCTTGACATCTTTAATCCCTTCCTTTAGCCTAATACTCCATCATTATTAATCCTCTATTTTTTTATTATTTATTTAATAAAAAATGGCTTACGCTTTTTGTTTTTCTTTTTATTTAACTTGGAAAAAAAAGGGTAAACTGGATTAATATTTATATGAAGTTAATTTTCATATGTTTTTTCTTTAGCTTTCATATTGATTAAGTTGTGATATTGTTCATATACTTTTTATTTCTCTTTTTATTAATGGAATCGATATTTATATGGAGTTAATTTTCATATGTTTTTTCTTTAGCTTTTGTATTCATTAAGTTGTTATATTAGTCATACACCTTTTTGTTTCACAGTTATTATAAGATTTATAAATCTTGAGCTTACCCGTCCAATGGACAGGCTGAACACTATTAATTTATACTAGAAGGATACCTGCGCGTTACAGCGGCACTTGTGGAAAAAGAAAGGCGGTTAAATGTGGGGTATCATGAACAAAAAACAATGGCCTGTATTGAATAGAAATACACGTGATGCGGCTAATAACTTTAATCGAATATAGAAATTAAACTGAGATCTTGTCTTTTACATCAACTAACCTTTATCAAACCAGCGTTATAAAGATTAAAATAAAATTGAAAAAAAAAACTCATTTCAATCTACATGACTATACATAGTGAACAACCTGCAAACATCAACATACCACAATATCCATTACCTAAACGCACAAACATCTCTATTCCAAAAAATGAATGATAGATACGTAGATGCATAAGATTTTTCTAAGGGTATTTTAGGAAGTTCAGGAATAAAGTGTTTAAGAAAGTGTAAATTATAAGAGTAAAATAGGGAATTTAAAGGTAGAGTGTTTAATTTGGTGAAGGGTAGTTTGTTTATATAGGGAGTATAGATATACTAATTTCAATTCATAATAGATACTGAGTATATTGTCGTTCAAAGATAAATATGGAACATACCTCAACAGTTACACAATAATATAATAATTAATAAATATTCGTATTTGATGGTATTAAGGTAACTTAAATTTATGAACTTAAAAAGACACATGTCGACTAAAAAATGAGACAAGTATCGATTATCCGGTGAGGTGTTCCCTGATGTCGAATACCGACTAACTATTCAAAAGTAAGATTCCAAATAGGAACGTGCGTAAATCTTAAGAGTTAATATCATTATCTTTCAAACTAGTGTTTACCGTTGTACGACACAAGAGTTGTTTTTCCCAGTGTTGTAAAACTCGTCCGGGTGATCGAAATCAGAATCGGAGGTTAAACGAGTCAAGTTGGCTGGAATCGGGTGAAAACTAGGTCAACGACTTGGCCGCTGATGTGCCAAATCGAGCTTTAATATTTGTAAACTAAAACTACCAAAGAACTAACTATTTCGCACTCACGGGCAGTGGACCCGATCGTTTGTAATACAGCAAAGAGGTAAGTCTGAGTTCGTTCTCAGGGACTGTGAAATGATTAATTGCTTGTTTAATGGTTTGGAAAACAGGTGTTGCTCGAAATTCCCTTTGACAATTAAACAAATTTATTTGCCAATTGATTGCATTAAATTAAAGAAAGATTCAGACAAAATAATTAAAAGTCATCCACCTTGACTTCCCTTGACTTTAAATGTGATTGCATTTGATGAGGAACAAATTCTTAAGAGTTTGCAAAGTAGTCGTGACAAGATTAAACTATTCACGTGGTACCACCATCCATGAATAATTTATCGATCCACCTGACTAGTCTAATTACCCGAGCCGGTACCACCAAGACCAAGACAATTCTTCTAACGATAGTTTTTATCTACTTATCAAATTATCAATTGAACCTATGTGACAATAACGTGGTACCACCAACCGATATCAATCACGTTGACAATTTTAATCTTTACTTAAAATGATATTCACTATCATACCATGAACTAGTGATAATTACTTATAGACAAGTAACCGTTTTAAAATCACATACACATTCGACTGGTACCACCAACGAAGAATCATATGCAACCAATATCGATTTTAATTAAATGAAAAGAATTAAAACCATCAAGATCACAGAACAACGATAATTAAATAAACCCTTTTAAATTAAAAATATAGCAATCACATTATCCGTCTAGTTTCATCAAGGTGGACGATTAAGCAGTTAGCCACTCATGATCAATTCACAATAATCAAAGAAACGGAAAAGAAACATGAAGTACCAATTGTTTGAAGAAAATAATTTGCAAGACAATAATGTAGATACGATCTAGATGGGTGCCCGTAATATCTTCAATGAGTCCGCCTAAGTGAAACACTTGATTGGAGAAGGAAGAATCCTGATAGAGCAGCTCCTAGAAAGAATTTGAATGCCTCGAAATTCGTGCCTAGGGTTTATATTTATACCTCTTGAAAAATAAGGCTTTAAGTCGGCCGTTGACTTTTGTTGACCAGCCTCCCACTGCGGCGCAGTGGTCATGTAAAGGCCTCCACTGCGTCGCAGCCAAATATCACTGGAATTCCCTTCGTATGCAACATGGATGACTGCGGCGCAGTGGGATCGTGCATGCCATCCACTGCGGCGCAGCCAAATATCACTGGCAAATCTTCGCGTGCAAAAGGGTGACTGCGGCGCAATGGACTCGTACAAACCCACCACTGCGGCGCAGCCAAATCTCACTGGACAAAAATCACTCGTGCATGAATAACCACTGCGGCGCAGTGGGCAGATGTGCATTTCCACTGCGTCGCAGTGGTCACAAAAACTTCGACCACCTCGTTTTCAACTTCCAACTCGCCACTTTCATTATTTCTTTTGCATAAATCAACTTTCGACTTCATGAATTATTGTATTAGCCAATAGTCTTCCAAATGTGAGCCAAATCACTACGTAACCTGCTAAGCGCCTGAAACTACTAACAAACACCATAAACGCGCCAAATGCACACAAAGTAGACTTAAAACATATAAATAAATAGCCAATAATGATGTGGGTAATGGGTATAAATTAGTCACATCAAATCCCCCACACTTAAGCATTGCTTGTCCTCAAGCAAATCCAATCTTAAAGAAAACATTCCTTGACAATCAAACTATCAAACAAATGACAGGTTTCAAAAAGAAGCAACACCAAGCATGTCAAATGACAATAAGGTGGGTGAAGCAGTTTTAATCTTAAATGAAAACTCGAAATGTTTGACAATACCTGAACAATCCGTAAGCCACGATAATCAACTAAGCATAAATGAAACAAACGATCCTACCAATATCATTCTACTCCAACAAACTTACATTTGGTGTTGAATATATGAAGAAACCCTCATAGCTTAGTCGTGATGTATACTTTTTACCATAGGCTTGAACCAGGATCGTCACTTCACCATTACGGCGCAAGGATCGAGTACATCGTCAAAATAGGCATTAAGGATGGGTGTATAGTTAATCTAAAACTAGTTATATGAATATGTTCGAATGGAATTTATGGATGAACGTTGATGATAATTGTGAAAAATGAAAAAACATATAATGGATATGTTAAGTGTACAAACTAGTCTAATATGAATTCATACCATTAATTGTCATCAAACCACAAACCCAAACTAGCCAAGCAAAACCCGACACACTGTGGTGTATCACTTCAAACAACCAAATCCTCCAAAATAATACAACAAACTTCCTAGACATTTGGAAATGAGAAATATTTACTAGTAGCCCGAGTAGGTTTTTTTTTTTTTTTTTTTTAAATTAAATAAACCTAAATAAATATCATTTTTACTCTACTAGTAAATAACCTCTTACAATGATAACATGTCTATAACTCTTCACTTTCTTTGTTTGAACAACCCAAAATAATCTTCAATAACTTAACCCGTTCACGTATCCTCATAGACAAGAATATTTCACAAATCAACCCATGAAACTCTCCCAAACATCCAAACAACCATGACAATCAACGGCCCCCCAGACTATGGGTATAGTGAGGTTTAATTTGCAAGTATGAATGGGAATTTACAGTGAAGTTGTTTAAGTTATAAGGATATGTGAATGTACAAGGAAAGGTGAAAAAGTTGTATGTATAATTGTATAAGGTTGTATAAGGGTATGGGTATACAAAAGAAAATTTGAAAGAAAGAAAGAAAGATGTGTAATCAAACCTAAATGCCAATTCGTCATCCAATGTACTCATCACGATCACCAGGCGAAGTTCTAGAATCAACACATCATCTGCACACTCTTATCAATAGAAAAACCCGGAAATGGCTTAGAAATACCTCAAACACGCACATCCTAGTGCAAGGCATCAAAAATAATTACCCTTACTCCCGAATAAATCCAAGAGCCTAAGAGAGGGACGTATTTACGAGGCAAACAAACCAAAACCATCATCTGAAAAACTATATATGAAATGATGAAATCTCACATTTGGGTGTTTTGGATATATATGAGTATGCAAGTAATGATATCAATCCCAAAGGACTAGCCAAATAACCGTTCAGGACACACTTCGCCAATTAAAAATTTGTCAAGGAAACAGTTTGTAGTAAAATTGCTTAATAAGTAATCAATTAAATGTCAAAAGCAATTTACCACAAGGACAAGTTCAACTCAAGTTTAAAAATCAATATCAGCTTCTATTATCTCGCCAAATTGATAATACCAGTTTCAAACATGCACATCACAGTTAAGAGTTCAAAAGAGAAACTCAGACCCCTAGATAGAATCCAAAGGCCTATGAGAGGGACATATCAACAAAACCGATAGGAATCTCAATGACAAAACAACAAAAGTGATATACCCGGTAGCTTAAACCTATTTGCCACCCCTCACACTTAAGATGGACAATGCCCTCAATGTCCATATTCGGTCACAAAAGGAAATAGGGGTAAGCGAAATCGAAATAAAAAAAATAAAAGCACTACCGGAATAAGGACACATTTCGTGTTGAAACAAGTTATCGACCCCGTATAGCAAATGGCACTTCCGAAATAGGAAGGACACGTTGGTGAGCGGGATAAACAACTTGTGCCAAAACGGAATGTGCGAAAGTCGAATACATCAAACAAACCAAACACAATGCGGCGCTGAACTTACTGCCAGCATATGCAGGTCATCACACAATCAACAATTAAAGGGTTCCCCCCACACTTGGCGAAACTACAACCATCCATACCTGCTGCATAAACCATCAATAATGAAGTCATAATAATACGCCCATAACAACCTATTGTATTTGCAACCAACATACAATCCTAAGAAAAGAAAAGAAACGAAAACAAGTTCAATGTCTCATCACCCCGTAGGGTGGATACTACAGAAATAAAGAGGAAAGGGAGAAATAGTGTCAAGTACATTCATCTAAAATACCAACATGAAGGAATACCAATTAACCATCACATGACCCCATCCCACGAATCCGGATGGAAGTCATCACACGCTAGCATCATCAATCATAATGGCCGGGACTCGTGAAACTGGGCGGTGCAAAAAGATCTGTCACCCAGTTGCGGTCCTCTTCCTGTCCCGATCCACTACCTCCATAACCTGTAGCCGGCTGATCACCAACATGTCCAGAACCAGTACCTGCAAAGAAAGAAGGCATAGAAGTAGAAATGCCACCATCCCCACCCGTGTAACGCCCAAACTGGACCGGCCCCCTAGGAGAGCCTCCCAAATCATGGGGCTGAGAAAAGAAATCCATCTGAGCAGGGGTAGAAAAATAAGATCCGCCATCCTGTCTATAAGGTGGCACACGGACGGGTGGTGGGTCAAAAACAGGAATCTCCGCTGGTGGCACATACTGTCTCCCCTCGAACTGGGTCTGCCACATCGGCTGATAATATCCAAGTGTATAGTCAATGCGGGCATTCTGGGAACCCAACCATGAGACCTCCATATCCATACGGCGCTGATAATCTGCAAAAGCTCGAGCACTAGACTGCTGACCCTCGTATATGTCCTGCAACTGCGTGGTCAAAGATGTCAAATCAATATCAGTATGGCCACGCCTCCTCGGTAGCTGGGGCGGTGGCTGAGGCTGAGGCTCCTGCGGAGCATCTTCCATATCCTCATCATCCTCGTCCTCCGATGGCGGTGATCCGATCTCTCCTACATCGTCAGCCAATCTATCAGGAATATTTCCTTCCTTCTTCCTGAGAATCCTCGCCCTAAGCAAATCCTGGCGAGTAAACTCAACCTGATACACAGGAATGGACAAATAAGTCTGACAATCCTCCGAATCGAAAATCCCCATATACTTGTAGATCCGAGTAATAAAATGCCCCAACACAAGATCGGAATCCGAATGATTACACATCCGATCCAACAAAACCATAGGGGGAAGAGCAAACTTCCGGGGAGAACCTTCCGTGAACAACTTCATCAACCATAATCTAACATGTACGCCTTATCCCAATGGGACGACCTCTGAATGAATGAGGTCACCAAGATCCGATGCAACAAGCGCAGTCTTACACTTTGAATCTTATTCACACTAACATAACCTCTCGAAACCCATTGATCACCACCCGAGATCCGAGACCAATACGCCGGAATAGACTCACCATCTTCCAAATCCGCTTTGACACGATACCCCTTCCTCAACAATTCTCTAAAAGCTGGGGTACCAAGCTCCTGCATAGTATACATTCCCACATATGCTCCAAATTCAGCTATTGAAGCCCTCCTTTGAACTCCCCCACACATAAACATAACGATCCTTTCCTCGAAAATATCTCTCACTTTACTTAACTCCTTAGTCAATCTCAACGTGGAATAAAACTCCAAGCAAAGTTCCCGATAAACCGGCTCGCGATTCAAGAAAACGTTATCCCAAATATTACAGTTGACAACTCTATTGCTCACTCGCATTCCAAGCGAAAACCACTCCTTAAAGTCATCCGCAAGCCCAAAGTACTGAATGTAAAATTGAGGCAAAACTTTGGTGGGCATACCTTGTGCCTAAAGATCTTGTACAACTTGTTCAAATAATTGTTCTTGTGGGGCTGAGGTATCTGCTCGAAATTCAAGTATGCATGCCTTTCATTTATCTCATCAAAACAAAGCAAAGCCGGCGTTTGAACTTGCTTTCGAGATCTCTTAGGAGCGGGACGGCTCCCTTGACCTTCTTGAGCTTGACGGCGTTCTTCGGCGGTCTGAAAATATACCAATTAAACAAAGAAACATAGAGAAGTGCAACGCAAGACCATATTTCAACAAAACCCATAAACTGAAAATTACGAACAATTTCATCCCACTGCGGCGCAGTGGGCTCACATCGCCCCTCACTGCGGCGCAGTGGGGTCTAAAATATGTGCAAGAAAAGAAAAAAACCACTGCGGCGCAGTGGTTTGTGCACACCCGACACTGCGGCGCAGTGGTGTGGATGTTCAGGGCAAATTCGACATTCAAACGACACAAAATCAATTTTTCCCGGGTAATCTATTATCCTTACAATATCATTAATCCTTTGCCAAAACACTTATTCAGTTAGTAAATCTCCCCCACACTTGTTTATCAAAAATCCCCAAACCTTCAAAACCCTAGTCTCTAATTTAAAATCAAATCTGGAACAACAAGTGGTTTCAAAGAGAGATTAAACATCCATTGGCTTTACTGACATCAAACTATCCAAAACCATCAATCAATTTACAATCACAAAGCTAAAACTTAAAAAACGAAAATTAAAGAAAAGAAAAAGAAAAGTCAAGAAATCTTACCTCTCTTGCCATGATAGATGAGAATGTATGATAATCTAAGAGATGAAGAATCAAACTAGCAGATTTGAGGGTGGATTAGAGGGGTTTTCGGAGGCTTGTAAGGAATTTACTGTAGACACAATCGGTTCTTTTGTTTGAGAGAAAAGGGAAGCTTTGAATTGTGTGGTAAAAAAAAAAAAACTTATCCTCTTTCCTTACTTTATTACCCAACCCTTTGACCAGTCAAACATGCCCACTGCGGCGCAGTGGGCTTCGGCCATCACCCATTGCGGCGCAGTGGGTCACAAAGTGCTTCGGACACAAAAGGTGGGGACTGCGACGCAGTGACCCCGTTCACACCCTCACTGCGGCGCAGTGAGGGTTTTGGCAAAAATCCCATTACGATTAGTATGGCTGCGGCGCAGTGGCCTAGTTACCTTGACCACTGCGGCGCAGCCAAATTTTACTGTTCCGAAACCAACCTTGTTACTTACAAAAATTTTCTAACTTACTTACCTTTATCAGTTCCACCTCAAATTTTGCACCTGCACTTTTCTTGACAAAACTAGTTAAACTAACTAACAAATTGAAAATGAAACAAAGTCAAACACGGGTTGCCTCCCGAGAAGCGCTTAATTTATTTACGAGTCTAGAGCTAGACTCGACCAACTTCTAAGTTTCCGATTCAAAAATGGGAACCTCCTCAATCGTCCCTTCCTCCCGTTCTTCTTCCACATACAATTTCAAACGATGACCATTCACAATAAAAGATCCATTCCCATCTCTTTTAAACAATTCAACATAACCGGATGGGTACACATGTTTAATCACAAAAGGACCTATCCACCTAGAAGTCAATTTAGGTTGTTTAATTTTAAACTTTGACAAAAACAACAACACTTTTGCACCAACCTTAAATTCCTTCCTACGGATCCTTTTGTCATGATAAATTTTGGTCTTTTCTTTGTAAAGCCGGGAATTTTCATAAGCTCCCAATCTAAGCTCATCGAGCTCATGGAGTTGCAACAACCTAAGTTCACCGGCCTCCATCATGTCCAGATTCAAATTTCGCAAAGCCCAATACGCCTTATGCTCTAATTCAATCGGTAAATGACAATTCTTACCGTAGAGCAACTTATATGGCGTCGTGCCAATAGGCGTCTTAAAAGCGGTCCTAAACGCCCACAAGGCGTCATCTAACTTTTTTGACCAAACCTTGGGGTTATCCCCAACCGTTTTTTCCAAAATTCTTTTCAAAGCCCTGTTGGTGTTCTCCACTTGACCACTGGTCTGTGGGTGATAAGAGTTGAGAAGTAATGATGAACACCATAACGTTTAAGAACCTTATCTAATTGATGATTAGCAAAATGCGTCCCACGATCGCTAATTAAGGCTCTAGGGCAACCAAACCTACTGAACAACTGTTTTAAAAAATCTATGACTACCCGCGCATCGTTTGTAGGTAAAGCCTTGGCTTCAGCCCACTTAGACACGTAGTCAACAGCAACTAGGATGTACTGGGATTTGTTAGACGGTGGGAATGGTCCCATGAAGTCTATGCCCCAAATATCGAAAACTTCACATACCTGAATCCCTTGCTGTGGCATTTCATCCCTTTTTGTTATGCTTCCTTGGCGTTGGCAAATGTCACAAGTTTCAACCAATGTTTGGGCTTCTTTGAAAATCGTCGGCCAATAGAAACCTGCATCAAAAACCTTTCTACCTGTGACTGACGGACCATAGTGGCCTCCAGTTGGCCCGTAATGGCAAGCATCCAAAATCTCTCTAGTCTCAGCTCCTGCAACGCATCTCCTGACCATACCATCTGCACAAATTCTAAACAGATATGGGTTATCCCAGTAATAATGCCTAGCGTCCGATATGAGCTTCCTTTTCTGTTGACCCGAAAAATCATTTGGTATTTCACCTGCAACCAAATAATTAGCAATATCAGCAAACCAAGGGGCTTCATCGGAACTAGAAATCACATTCAAATATCATCGGGAAAGTGATCCTTAATCTCCCATCTTGAAGCTCCTCCCGGTCCGGGTCTTCTAACCGGCTCAAATGATCGGCAGCTAGGTTCTCGGCACCTTTCTTATCCTTGATTTCGATATCAAATTCTTGCAACAACAGAACCCATCGAATCAATCTAGGCTTTGCATCTTGCTTAGAAAACAAATACTTCAAAGCAGAGTGGTCAGTGAAAACAACAGTTTTACTTAGTACAAGATATGACCGAAACTTATCAATGCAAAGACTACCGCTAGTAACTCCTTCTCTGTAGTGGTGTAGTTTTGCTGGGCGGGATTCAAGGTTTTACTAGCATAGTAAATCGGCTTGAAATGCTTATCATCCCTTTGCCCTAGCACAGCTCCAACCGCATAGTCACTAGCGTCACACATCAGCTCAAACGGTAAATTCCAATCCGGTCCAACCATAATAGGAAATTGGTCAACTTATCCTTCAACACCTGAAAAGCACTCAAACAAGATTCATCAAAAACAAAAGGGACGTCCTTCTCCATAAGTGGGTCATCGGACGAGTAATCTTAGAGAAATCTTTAATGAATCTCCGGTAGAAACCGGCATGGCCAAGGAAACTACGTACCCCTTTCACATTTGAAGGTGGGGTAACTTGGCTATCACATCAATCTTAGCCCTATCCACTTCTATTCCGGCCCTCGACACCTTATGACCTAGAACGATTCCCTCGGTCACCATGAAGTGACACTTCTCCCAATTCAAAACGAGAGCCTTTTCACACCTAGTCAACATCTTATCTAGGTTATGCAAACAAGACCTAAAGGAATCCCCGAAAACCGAGAAATCATCCATGAAAACCTCCATTGAGGTTTCAAGCATGTCCTGGAAAATAGCGATCATGCACCTTTGAAGGTGCCCGGGCATTACACAAACCAAACGGCATTCGCCGGTAAGCAAAGGTGCCAAATGGGCATGTGAAAGTGGTCTTTTCTTGGTCTTTCGGGTCGATGGGTATTTGAAAATACCGGAGAACCCATCCAAGAAACAAAATATGCATTTCCGGCAAGTCTTTCCCCAACATTGATCAATAAAAGGGAGGGGAAAATGATCCTTACGGGTGGCATCATTCAATTTACGGTAATCTATGCAACCCGCCAACCCGTGACAGTCCTAGTGGCCAAAAGTTCATTATTTTCATTTTCAATGACCGTCATGCCCCCTTTTTTGGGAACACAGTGGACGGGACTTACCCAAGAACTATCAGCTATCGGGAAATGATCCCCGCATCTAAAAGCTTAATCACTTCCTTCTTAACCACCTCCTTCATATTCGGGTTAAGCCTCCTTGTCTCTGTACAACGGCTTAGCATCATCAACAAAATCTATCTTATGCATGCAAAATTCAGGACTAATACCTGGAATGTCGGTGGTTTTCCAAGCAAAGCCCGCTTATGAGCTCTAAGCACGGCTAAAAGAAGATTCTTCTCGTCACTCGAAAGTGCGGACGAGATGACAACGGGTAAAGAGGATTTACCTGCCAAGTAAGCATACTCCAAGTGGGCAGGCAATGGCTTGAGCTCCAAATCAGTAGGGGGTACATCAACCGAGTTTGGCACCCTTGAGCTCCCATCAGCGACAACTTTTTCAAAACTCTCATTTTCTGGAGGTGTCTCATCCATATCAAGCGCCATCACCTCTGCAAACAAGTCATCATCATCAATGTCCCCAACTCCCAAGCAAACAAGCTCCTCATCAACTTCTGTCTCCATGAACTCCCTCCCGAAAATCCTGGTCCAAAGCATCATCGATGACGTCAATCTGAAACAAGATTCATCAGTTAGTAAGAATGCTTAA